>NW_024426996.1:19099021-19239511 GCF_017311325.1 Ursus maritimus | reverse complement strand
GGGAAAGAAGTGGGAGAAGGAAAGTAGCATGAAATGCCCCTGAACCAATCAGGGAGATGATGGTGTCTTGGGAGAACTGAAAAAAGTTCAGGGTAACTAAAATGCTGAATTCTCAAAAGAAATGGGTAACTTGAGATGGACAAATTATTGTTTCTTTGGTAAATTGTGATACATGTATTTAATTTTTTTTCCTGCTCCCATACTCATTTCAGTAGTAATTCATTTATCTGAGGATTGTCACTTTAAAAGTTCCTCTGATGCTAGTTAGGAGTGTGTTTAATTGGTATTATTTCTCACGGCAGATGTTTTAGAAATATGTAAGTCAGATAGAAACTGCATTTAATTTTAAAATCTCAATTTAAATCTGTCTAAGTAGAATATAAACAAGAACATGTGTTTAAGCAAGCTTTTTTCTCTCTCTCCATATCCTTCTAGCAACAAGTCCTTTCCTTCTGGGTGGTCACTATTGTGGTCTTTGTTTTTATACAAAGGAAAATATAGGAGGACTCTCCTGTAAACCAAACTACAGTGGAATTTTGCTCAGAATTAGACTGCTAACCACAATCATGCATTCCTTCCTGTGGTTGTTATCAGCCCAGTTAATCTCTAATTACAATGATATGCTGCACTATTCAAAACTCAAAAATTCACATATTTGTATGGAGGGAGGAAAAAAGAGAGTATTTCACCTTAGATTCAAATAACCACGCTGTAAAATCCAAAAGGTATGTTCAATAAAGTAGGTAACTGCACAATATATACCCCCCCGAAAAAAGCAAAAGTTTTCCTCCATATCTACAATAATCAACAGGGAAAAAATGCAACAATAAGTATAGAATCATTAGACAAATTAGACAAATAGCAAAAATATGCAGATCTAAGTTATGTAGTAAAGTTTCAATCAAATTGCCAGCAGGAGTTTTGTGCAGTTTTAAATGCGTATTTCAATGTTTGTTTGTTCGTTTGTTTTTAAAAGATTTATTTATTTGAGAGACAGGGCATGTGCATGCACGGGGGGTGGGGCAGAGGGAGAGGGCGAGAAGCAGACTTCTGAGTGCTGAGCGGAGCTGACTTGGGGCTCTTTCTCATGACCTGAGCCAAAATCAAGAGTCAGAGGCCTAACTGACTGAGTCACCCAGATTCCCCTCAATGTCTGTTTTAAGTAATAATTGTAGCCTATGTTAGCAGAGCATAGAATCTTGTATAGTTAAATGAATCATGAATCTACAAATATCAAATCAAAGTGACACTGGTACAGAAATAGATAAGAAGATTAATGGAGGTGACTAGAAAACACAGGAGCCAGTTTTAGTGTTTGAATGCGTGCATATCTATATGTGTCGGAGATTCAAATATAATAAAAGTATCATTTTCAATCAGTGGATAAATACTTATTTCATAAGTAGCCCTGGATATTAATTTGGTATAAAATGTAATGTAGTATGCATCTATTACATTTGATACAACTCTGATAAATTCAGTTAAGTTTTTAAAAATTGAAAACATATATTTCCTTTCCTGCAAGCCGATGGACTAAAATAACATGAAAAACTTCATATATATATATATTTTTTTCTGGGTGTAGGGAGAATAGAAAAACCAAAAAGTTGACCTCCTCAATAAAATCACAAGGCAGAAAGATATTTGAAATTAATAATATACTTCCCATTTTGCCTGGGACAGTCCTGTTGTCCCAAGGGTAATTGGACTTCTGAAAATGTCTTGGTTTGGATGATTCCAGTAATTATAAACAGGAACTAGAAGCTCATGGACTATTAATGCACCTGGTCCTGGTGTAGGGGGTGGAGTGTGGTAGGAATGGAGTTTGTAATTTTGATGTCAATAAGTTAGAGCATTAGTTTAATGTGGGAACAGGAAGTGGAGTTTGGAGCCCACTTGAGGAACAGAATTGGGGCCTTTGAAGTCCACTGTGGTGAATAATATTTTGCTGGATTCCCTTTCAGAATTAAAGGACTTGTTACCACCAGTTGTGAGGAATGACTGGCAAACAGTCTCTTGTTGCCAGCGCCCTTTGGAAATTATTTCAGCTAAAGAGAGCTGTCTCACTAAAGCCATCCCCCTTTGTCAGGGCAGCCAACATCCAACTGACAGGGGTACAAATGCCTGACCCCGTTTCCTCAATGGGTTACAACTAGAGAGGACCATCTCAACTCCAAAGCCACACACAGGGTGAGCAGAGGCATTTAATATAACTGCATTACAGCTCCACTTCTTCTACCACCCAATTGTATTTCCTTCCTTTTCCTTCCACAGGGGTTCACCTCAAGCACACTTCCAAACAAATAGCTTGAACTCTAAACTTTTTTTTCAGTCTTTTTTTTTCTGGAGAACTCAATCTGGGGCCTGTGAAAGAGTGATCTAGTGATAATCTGGTGAAAGAGTGACCTAGAGATGATCTGCCCCATGCCATAGGAAAGCTGCCTGTCTTTCCCAAGATTCTGGGTAGGAGGGCGAGAAAAGACCATCTGACAAAACTAAGTGCTGGATACGTAGCCGTGCCTGTGCTGAGGTTCAGATTTGCTCTATACTTAAGAAGCCTCGTGCTGAAAAATTATGAAATCTATCTTTAGTCAGAGCTAGCACCTCACTTCTCTGCCATAAAAAAGTGTTAAATCTCTCTCAAGGGTAATAATACCACCCAGACTGGAAGTGATTCCCCCAGCTAAAAAAGGAGTAGTGTTAGCTACTAAGGATGAGCTCACAATAAAAACTGACACAACAAATCAAGAAAATTCATTATGGATTAATTGGTAGATGTAAATATACTGAGGCATTAGTTTCAAGAATTTTCAAGATAATTAAACTGAAAATTTTAAATCAGGATTTTTAAATGAATAGACTTAAAAATAAAATGATTAGGTTTTTTAAAAGAAGATGCTATGAAATATTAACTGTAAATTGTAAAAGAACTAATGTGAACATCTAAAATGAAATAAAAGCATTATAATTAAAGGAGAAAAAAAATCTCAACGAACAACTTAAAGAAACCAAAGAGAAAATTAGTAAGTTGGAATATAGAATTGGAAAAATTACCCCCCAAGTGCAGTACAGAGATATAAAACTTGAAAATTATGAAAGAGATTATGACACACAGACCGTATAATGAGATGATGCAATACGTCAACTGTAAGTTTCAGAAGGACAAAACAGAGAGAATGGCAGTGAGGCAATACTGGAAAAACAATAGCTGAAAATTTTTTTGAATAGATGAAAGGCGGGGATCTTAAGACTTGAGATGCACAGTGAGTTAACGGCAGGGTAAATAAAAATTAACCATCACCTGGACACAACTTAGTGAAAAGGTGTAACACTGAACACAAAGAGAAAATCTTCAAAGCAATTGTAGAAAAAACTCAGGCAGCCTGTGAAGGGAAAACAATTAGGCTAAGTTGTTAAATATCTGCAATAGTCTAAAATGTCAACAACAATAGAGATCAAAAGACAATGAGGAACTAGGTTCAACTTCCATAAGGGTAATAAATGTTCTGCTAGAATTCTAGACTCAGCTAAATTGTTATTTAAGTATAAGATTCTACATATATGGATGGAGAATATATACAGGAAATGACTTGCTCATTTTTACGTGCTTAAGATAATTGAATTTTATCCCCTCTACATAGTTACAATACGAAATCTTTGGCAATGGCCAAAGACTAGTTTTGTAACATTTGTGGGGTCTTTGTAGTTCATATGCCACTTTAACATTTCTATGTAGCCTTCAGACATACACCCACCCACCCCCCACCCTTAACCCCCCCCTACACACACACAGCCTGGACTGGAATATTATTTCATGCTAGAAATGATGTTTTGTGTTTGAAGGCTAAGCAACTGAAATTTTGCCAGATCTCATCAAATTCTACTTTGTAAATCGCTGTGAAGCCATTGCTTTATTGTTTTCTTTTTACCCTGATGCCATTGTTTCATTCTTAACTCCCTGATTTTTTTTTATTATGATATGTTAGTCACCATACAGTACATCCTCAGTTTTTGATGTAGTGTTCCATGATTCATTGTTTGCGTATAACAGCCAGTGTTCCATGCAATACATGCCCTCCTTAATACCCATCACCGGGCTAGCCCATCCCCCCACCCCCCTCTCCTCTAAAATCCTCAGTTTGTTTCTCAGAGTCCATAGTCTCTCGTGGAAATTAACTCCCTGATTTAAGACTCTAAGTGGAGAATCAATTTGTTAAAATTGTGTGTATGTGTGTTTAAAAGAATAAATTTTGGTTTTAAGCAAATACGAGTCATGTTGCATTTCCATAAATCCTGAAAAATGTAATAAGGATGATAACTGGGTTAGTATTACTTTCAATATTCAATATTCAATTGTATCCTTCTTACAACTTTTCATCACTTGACTTCTGCTCTATTATCAGATAACTTTCATTATTTTGAAGAACTTAATATTTCCATTTACTATTTATCAAACATAATTCTCCTTTATCAAAAGAGACTCTAGGTTTTTTGTTTCACTAGTTAATTATCATTTTCTTTTAATTGCCCTATATACATCTTTGTCAAAGAAATTTATATTAGCATTGATGTTTGTTTAAAAAAACAATGTTGTAATTTTTAATAAAAAGGGGTATTTCTGGTTGTACACAATTTGTTTGCCTTGGATATAAAAATGTGTTTAGTGTTTTCAGTTTTGCAAGTGAGAGCGTTTTGATAAGTAAGGTCCAGAGTGCTATCAACATTATTGGCACTCATTTTCTTCCCTTCAGGAAAGATGAATCATCAGTAACCAAACTTGAATAATGACACCTAAGAATCTAAAACATAGCTTTTAAAAAGCACCGAGGATTCTACAGATGTTCTCAAGTAATTGCATGATAAACCCGAGAAGGAAGAAGGCTTCAGCTAATAGTAGCTTGTATCCATTTGAGTATAAATGGCTTACCCTAAAGTCAAAGAGGCAATTCAACAGTAACAAGAAAAAAAATCAGTGGAAATATGAAAAAATCCAATCTATCAAGCAGATATTATGCTCCTATATACTGAACAAAACATGATTTTTTAACTGAACTTTATTAATGTGGGTGCTCCGTACTGTGTAAACACCAGTATGAAATTGGTACGGTGTTAAAGATAGATTCATATTTGAAGTATGATAATAAATTTATAATTCACCATGCCTACTCTATGTTGATTTGCCTAAGTAAGTCCAGTATTAAACCATTACAAAATATATAGGAAAGTTGTTTTTTTTTTTTATCGTGGAAAATTAAAAGTGTGGCATTAACTGAATATATCGTGTGGAATTCTCTTCTGGTGTTTCATTGCAATTCATTAAGGATTGATTTAGTTTCTACTCTTTATCAGGAACTTTGTTAGATTTTAGAAGATTCTGGAGTCAAGGGTCCAAGAAGTATAAAACTAATTTAAAACATCCTGGCATGCAGACAACCAGATATAGGGTAGGATGAAGTATGCCTTAAATAAAACTACAAATAGCATATACTGTGGTCACGCAGAGGATGGACTGATTAAGGCTGTCTGAGAGGATTCAGATAAAGCTTTAGGTGGGAAGGGATATTTGAATTTGATTTGTGAGGTGCAGCAGTGCTTTTTAAAGGTGGAGAGCTAGGAGGGTAAGCAGGGCAGATTAGACTGCTTTAGGTTAAACCTTTGATAAATGCCAATACAGTCCATTGAAGGGAACATTTAAGGTCTTTACACTTTTCTTAGAAATAATGATATACACATGTTGTTAAGCATTTACTAGGTGCCTTACGTTTTATTTCTACTTAATAAGAATGATTTCATCCAATACACTACGGTATGACATAGGCATTACTATCCTATTTTACTGGTGCAGAAACTGAGGCTTAGTGACTCTGCTACAGAATTGTACTGAGATATTAGTAGCTATATTGATTTATATTATTGTACAACAAATTACCATCATCTTAGTGGCTTGAAACAATTCCCATTTATCATCTCATAGTCGGGTCAGAAGTAGAAGTATAGGTTAGCTCAGTCCCCTGCTCAGGGTCTTGCCAAACTGAAATCAAGATATTAACCAGGGCTGTGGTTCCTATCTGAGGCTTGGGGACCTCTTCTGAGCTCATTTGTTGTTGACATGATTTATTTCCTTGTGACTGTGACCCAGGCCCCTGTCTTCTTGCTGGCTCTTGGTGGGGTCCACTCTTAGCACCTAGAGGTTACCCATAGTCCCCTTCCAGTGGATTCCCATGGGAAGTTCAGTGTGAGTGTTTGTTTTCTTCCAAGCTAGCAGGAGCTGATCCCTCTGACTTCTAAATACCTCTGCAGGCTTCTGGGCTAGAGTCTGATATGCAAGTCAATCACTGAGTGACAACCCCATCACCACTTGGCATAAAATTTAACCTAAAAATGAGTAACTATCCCATCATATTCATATGCACAGGTTCCACCCATACGCCAGGGGACAGAAGTCGTGGAGGCCCTCTCATAATTCTCCTTGCTGTGCTCTGCCCTTCCTAATGCAAAATACATTCACTCCCCTTCCAAGGTTCCCCCAAAACTCTTCACATTACATCATCAGCTATACTCTAAATTCTCATCACCTAATTATAAATTTCATAATTTCATCAGGTATAGCCCAAAATTGTATCTAAATTCCTTAGCTTAAAGTAAAAAAATTCCCATCATCTAAATCATCTTAATGGGATGCAGATGAAGCCCTACCGTAATCCATAAATACAACTCCTGGGGCACAATTCTACCCCACCTGTGGACCTACAAAAGTAAAGAGAAAAGTTAGTTGCCTGCAACATTCCCAACATGCGATGGTGAGACAGACATTTAGGATAGTTGCTATAAACATTTTGGTTCAAAAAATGGAAACGGTAGGTAAAAAGGAGTCACTGGTCCAAAGCAGTTCTGTAATCCCTCCGGCAAATGGGAGTTTCTTGATTAGTTTGTAAAAAATTATGAATAATTCTCTATGGCTCTTGATTCTACCCTCTGAGTCATCCTTCCTTTTTTATGAAAAGTAGTACACATTTGTACACCCCTTCTTTTGTTTTGGCTCCTTTTCTTAGAAGCCCTCTGGTTTGGTTGAGATGTGTGAGGCAACTCCTAATGTCTTGGAATAGCCTTTGTATGACTGAATTCTCTGACATTTTACTGTAAGCAGTGAGTAGAACCCAAGCAGCGTCTTCACTGTTTTACTTGGAAATCTCAACTACATGTCCAAGAAAAGCTGAGTTTTCCACATCATTGGATACAGTTTTGCTAAGCATTCTGCCATTACAAGAATCTCTCTTCCTCTTTTTAAGACAAGACTGGGTACATATAAAACTAATTAATATTTCTGCACTTCCAAACATCACCTATAAAGGTGTGTACCCTTTCACACTTTTTATCTGCTAATATAAATGTATACAAATACATGTAGACATCCTTAAAGTTCATTTTACCTTTTCTTTCAAAAACACATTTCTTTGAAATCAAGGTGTTAGTCTTATTTGGAGGCTCAACCAAGGACATTTTTGCTTCCAACCCTCTGGTTGTTTGCAGAATTCAGTTCCTTTAGTTGTGAAGGTAGGATTGGGGTTATCTTGCTATCTGTCAGTTGGGGACCACTGTCAGCTACTAGAGGCTGCTTTCTGGTCCTTGCCACATGGCCCTTTACCATAGGATCTCACACTTCCACCCTTTCTGACTTTAAAAATGGTCCTGTCATTTTTTTTTTAAAGATTTTATTTATTTACATGACAGAGAGACAGCCAGCGAGAGAGGGAACACAGCAGGGTAGTGGGAGAGGAAGAAGCAGGCTCCCAGCGGAGGAGCCCGATGTGGGACTCGATTCTGGAATGCCGGGATCACGCCCTGAGCCGAAGGCAGACGCTTAACCGCTGTGCCACCCAGGCGCCCCTGTCATTTTTTTTTTTTAAGGGCTCAGCTAATTAGGTCAGGTCCACCTTGATTTTCTCCCTTTTGATTAACTCAAAGTTAACTGATTCATATCTAGTTATGGGAATGGTATCCCATTATACTCTCAGGTTCTATCTGTATTCAAAGAAAGGGGGAATACAGCCAGGCTATAGGGATCATGTGGGTTATTCAGAATTCTGCCTACCACAGTGGCATAGCTATAACCCACATCCAGATCTCTTTTTGCTCTAAAGTTTCTTCTCTTAGTATTATGCCATACTACCATCTCCTAGACTTATTTTGAAGCATATTTCTCAATTTAATATGTTAAAGCCAGCGTAGATGTACATGCATTTTGAAAGTATTAGGCAAAGACCAAATGTATTTACCTGTCACCAATGAAGAGCTACACCCATATTTGCTCAGAAATATAGGTGTTTGATACAGAACCCTTTTATACATATAAACATTCATTGAAGTAGTGAATGATGCAGTTGATATAACTAATTTTTTTCCTCCTATCCAATCAGTTCTATCAAATAAAATCTATTATGAGCTCTCAACCAATGAAAACTAGTTTGGCACATCACTGTTCATCTTCTCAGCTTATGTTATTAGTTAGAAGTCTAGTCAACTAGTAATAAATGGTAGAGTACAAGATAGAATTTTTAATCTCCCTTCAGTAACAGACTCACTATGAAGATTTAGGTTTGACATGCTGGCCCTCTGGTGTTTGAGGACCCATGTTCATTCATGTTGCTCAACCATCCTAAATTCATGTCTTGCATTATGTGCTCTGGCTGCTGCCACAATTCCCGATAATGTGGACAAGGAGAAGGACAATGAGGGCATAGGCATTTCTACTAAAGAGAAAAACTATTTAAGAGAAGTTGCTTCCTCTCACATCCCATTTTTATAGAACCAAGTTAAATGGGAATTCCTAGCTGCAAAAGACTCTAAGAAACTTAGTTTTTGTTGAACAATGATAGATCCAGCCAAAACTATGTATTAATATAGAAAAAAGGAAAAATGGTGATCAGAGGACCATTAGCAATAATGACCATATGTTTTATAATTACTAGTGATTGTTGGCCAGTACTTCAAGTTATTATGACCAGTTTTGACCTGTCATTTCTAGCTAATCAAAGGTAGGCTAATTATAGGGCAGAAAAATCACAGAAGTTATGAAAAATCTAAAGCTTTACTGGTTCGGGACAGAGAAGCACCTAAGGTACCAACGAAATAAACAGATGGTAAAGATCAATGGTCGATAAGAAATTAGTGGAAATTCTTTGCTTTATAAAAGACAATATAAACATCAATGGAACGTGAAGAAAAGTGACCAAAATTGTCAAGAGTTGCCAGAAAAAAGTGTAGCTCAGGTAAAGATTGCTTCTGGGGATGTGAAGAAAGGAGGCTATGACTGACCACGTAAGGACACAGGAACACAGTTGTGTGGGGAACACGTACTGTTAATTTTACGTAGCTTTGATTCAGATGATGCTTCCATTTTAGAAAACTCATCTCCTATGCTGGGTAGAATAGTGACTCTTTGTAAATCATTAAACTAAAATCCCACATATAATTACATTAATATTTTTCTGTAACCACATGAAAAAGTACAATTTCCTAATATGCACTATTTTCTTTATAGTTGTCATTGGGATGACTTAAATGACATAATCGCCAAATCAACAGAGCTCTGAGATATCTAAGGAATGTAATCAGATATCATTTAAATATCCTTAAGAATTGTGTCTTGGCTATACTGTAAGAATATGACATAAATTCAGAATAGTATGAAGCAGGGAATAGATTAATTCAGTCCTAGTAAGTGGTAAACTGACTAGGGTATGAGGCTGTTGACTCAAACCAGACAGAAGATAATCTTTGTTAAAGCTTCTCGAATTGAAAAACTCTGTGCTATTAGTCAACTCTATTTAGAAGGTATGGATTTGAATTCATGGCTGTTACCGTCATTTGGAAATGTAGCCCGATGTGTTTCTCAGTAGAAAAGGGGAAAATCCATCTGGATGTTTGCAGTCCATTTTTATCCTTCATTCCACAGAAATCGTGATCCCAATTTTCCTTTTTCCCTTGGTGGATAATTTTCTTTCAAACTCTGGAAGTATCAGAGTTGTCAACATGGATGATAGAGTGTCAATTATCATCATAGCCTTATTATGTTTTTGTTAAATCTAGATATGGAGACTTTCTTGCTAGTAATTTGGTCAATTAGTTTTATTTGATATTTTAAGTATTTTATTAAGGTAATTGTGAATAGTAGAGTGTTGAGCAGGTTAGCCTTAGACTCCAATTAAATGTGTATCCGAGGAATTCTTAAGACTTACAATTTCTAGATCAAAAATTATAAAGTAATTTTTCATGTAATTAATGAGTCTTACATGTCACTGTATTTCAGAGTTTAATATATTAGGATTGCTGAAGTTATTTAAGTACTCTAGCAAGTTACTAACTTGGAGTAATTGAATTAGAGTTGCCCCTTGAACAATGAGAGTTTCAACTGTACGGATCTACTTACACTGGATTTTTTTCAATAAATACAGTACAGTACTGTAAATAAATGTATTTTCTCTTCCTTATGATCTTCTTAATAACATTTTCTCTAGCTTACTTTATTGTAAGAATTTAGTTTATAATCAATATAACATGCAAAATACGTGGTAATCGACTGTTCATGTTATCACTTCTGGTCAACTGTAAGATATTAGTTTTGTGGGAGTCAAAAAAGCAGATTTTCGGATGTGTGTGTTGGGGGGGGGCAGTGCTTCATTTAACCACTGCATTGTTCAGGAGTCAACTCAAGGGGTGCCTGGTTGACTCAGTCGGTTAAGTGTCTGACCCTTGGTTTCAGCTCAGGTTGTGATCTCAGGGTCCTGTGATTGAGCCCTACATCGGGCTCGGTGCTCAGTGCAGAGTTGACTTGAGATTCTTCCCCCCTCTCTCTTTCTCTCTCTCTCTCCCCCTCTGTCCCTCCCTCTCATGCTCTTTCTCTCTCTCAATAAATAAATAAATATTTTTAAAAATGGTCTACTCAAAAGAGACTTAATATATTGAATTTATACTTGAGCCATGGTTGATAGTGTTTCAAAGAATGAACTAAGTCTGTAAACGATAGAGATTAAAAACTTTCCAGTTTGTTTATATTAGACTGATTACACATTACTCAGAAGCTCTCTTGAAACATGTTGTAAAATTTACCCAATTTATGAAAAATACAAGATAACTTAAAATTAGAACTTAAAACCTTAAGTGAACAGATCTGTAAATTTGTGATTTTATCAAATTTAATATTAATTTCAGGAATCCAAATAGCTGTAATTATTTCTCCAGGCACAGAAGTTACCCTCAGGCTCACCAAAATTTTGTACAATAAATATGCTTTTTAGGGGAAGCATAAAAAATTTCATATTTTTAAAAACAAAAGTAATACTTATTTAAACAAAACAAAGGTACATATAAAGATTAAATAATCTTTGTGCATTTCCAAACATCCTCTTTCAGTGGCCTATGTCCTTTCAAAGTTTTTTCTCTGCTAATATAAACATACACATATATATCTGTATACATAGTAAAAATTTACTAACTTTATTTGAAAAAGAACACATTTGTTTGGACAAAAATCTTTAAAAAACCAATTCTCAAAAAATTACAAATGGCCAAAAAATATGTGAAAAATATTCAAACCACCTTCAATTAAATAAATACATATATAAAGATAACTGCATAATTTTTGTATTTCATTTTGGCAATTGTTTAATAAACATTGTTGGAAAAATTAGTGAAGTGAAATGGACACTCACATATATGGATAATGTTTCTGGAAACAGGCAGACTCTGACAGATATTTTGGTGATATGTGTCGAAGAGCTTAGCATATACATGGTTTTTGATCTAGTGATTAAGTTTCTAAATATTTATGGACAGGATGATGGTCATAGTCACGCCTACAAAAAATTTAAATGAACTAAGTGGCCAAAGAAAGGACTTATTAAAAAATAGTGTTTACATAGTTCACCAACTATGATGTAGCCGTTAAAAACTGTGTTGTAAAGAATAATGGCCTAGGAATATGCTTTGCAAAATTAAGATATAAATATATATATATATCCTCTATAAAGCATTTATAAACATGCTTCTAATTAAAATGTATATATACTATAGATATATATTTGCAAGGTATAAACAAAAACAGTAAAGTATTATGATTTTAATATTTTAAGGTAGTAGAATTACAGATTCTTAAATATGTTTTGCTTATGCTTCTCTGTATATGCAGGTTTTCCTCAGTGAGTATGCATAATCTTAATAAACAAAAAGTCTCATAACATAAACAAAAAATCTCATAAACAAAAAGTGATTTAAAATTTAATAATAAAAATAATATGCAACATCATGTATTCATTCATTATATTTACTAATTTCTGATGAGGCCTCTTCCACGTATAATGCACCATATTTATTTTCTTGCTGGCTGGCTCTGTTTAGTTGATGTATTTTTAGATGATCTAGTTAATCAGTTTGGAGAATAAAATTAGAACACATTCCTTCAGATTCCAGCCAAGTATCCTTTACCCTAGACTACACTGCAAAATAAAAAATAATTTGAAAATTAACTAAAAGAGGCACCAGAACACTAAAAGTGAAAAAAAGCCATACAAATATGTTTGTACAAAAGTTTAAAATCTTGGGCTTGTGAGAGTTTTGGAGAATATTTTTGAAAAACTGACCATCCAAATAAAGCAAGTTTGTCTGGGATGCAAATTTATAAACAAAATGGTTATATGAAGTGAGAAAGGCATGAGTCTTTGTTTGCTTCGATATTATTTTTAACACGTTGAAACATTCCAGTAAGTGATTTGAATTGCAATTTAGGAACCAACTGAGTCAACAAAATAAATATGACAATTCAATGCCATTTGAGGCAATTGGCATTTTATAAAAGAAATTGTCTTGTAGAGTAGATGGTGCTTCTGGCTCAGGTTGCATCTCTTTTTCTCCTTTTTTTCCCCCTGGATAGAGATCCTTGCCACCAGGTTCAAAGCACTCTCTTGCCAACTCTAACACCATGGAAATAATTTAAAAGGTGCACTGGATGAAATGCTTCAAGGTAGCAGAGTCTTTTACGACTGTGTTAAGATACAAGGGTATACTTGTACAGGTGATCAAGAGAGGGAACATACAAATATATCATGCTAATTTGGCAATTTTCACAATTATTTTAGGACCATCGCCAGAAGTTCATCAATTCATGCTTCCATTTTCTCTACAGTGGAAGGCTATACTGGTTGTCCAGCCTCTCCTTGAATGTTTATAGAACCAGAAAACCCTCAGTCTCTCCCAGGTTCTTACCTTGAGGTCATAGATGCCATAGGAATGCCTAAGTAAGTTTCAGGAATCAGATCACACTTGAAATTATATGTGAATTTTTGAATATGTGGATTAGTTTCCATACTTAATCAAATTCCCGAAAGTGCCAGTGACCTCAAAAAAATAAAGAACCACTGCAGAAATAGGTGATTCTATAGCTCAAATAACTGAAAAGCCAAAAACGAAATGGTATTACAATGACAATTTCTACTAAGTCGTATAGATGTAAAACACTTGAAATTCAAATCTTAGTTCTGTCACTTATTAGTTGTATGATCTTGGGCAGTTTAGTTAACATCTCAAAGCATCAAGTTCTTCATCTATGAAATGCAAATAATATATAATTCGCAGTGTTGTAAGAATTAGTAAAGATAATCTATATGTAATTTTCTAGAATAGCTTTCTTTATTCTTTCTTTCTTTCTTCCCTACATTCAATTTTTAGCAGTGTGTATGTTGTATGGTATTATATGCATGTAGAAAGCTAAGGAATGCTTAGTAAATTCTTAAGTCTTACATCACGTGTGTAGGTCTCCCCTGTAACCAATTCCCCTCCTGCCTCCTTTACATCTCTGCTTTTGCCTTTCTTTCTGTTCCTAAAACATCTCACACAAACTCCCATTTCAAGGCTTTTGATTGGCTGTTCACTTTATCTGGATTTCTCCCTACTTCCTTCTGCCCTTCCCCGCATTTAAAAAAAAATAAGTATTTCCTCTCCTTAACGTCTGTATTTTTCAAAGGAAGCCAGTCTATCAAGATTGCAACACCTGTGCAACACCCGGCCCCCTCCACACATAGGTGATACACCTGGAATATCCTGGAATGTTTAGAAATCAAGGAAGCTATCAAAGAATGCTGAGATTGTATTGAAGACGGTTTCATAATCAAAAGGAGGAATGATATGTAGATGAAACTTTTATTTCTTGGTTATTATGGAATAATGTGTATCAGACCATCTCTTCAACTGAGCATAATTATAAAGGCAGAATATGAAAAAAAAAAGACAAATAAACACAATGTTGTAAAAGTAATTAGTGAGCAACCAAAGCAGCCAGCACTTGAGGGCCCCACATGCCAGAAAAAATTTTAGGTGAGCCAACTTTCCCTGACATTTTTCCCCATGAAATATTAGCCAAATTTCAGATACAGCACGAAAGTGAAACAGAAAGTGATGCCCTAAAGCAGAAATTAACTAAGTTCAACCCATAGGCCAAGTTTAGCTTCCTGTGCACACCATGCTCGTTGGTTCACATAATGCCCGTGGCTGTTTCTGCAGGACAATGGCAGAGTTGAGTAGTCCTGTCGGAGACTGTCTAGCATGTGGAGCAGAATCGATGTCCCTGGAAGGATAAATAGTGGATTTGAGAGCTGCCAGTGAGAATGGGTCCCAGAAAACACTGTTTCAGTTGACACCTCTGAAAAGTTGTGCTCTGTGCACTAAGGGAAGACTCAAAATAGATACCTCTATGAAACTAACACCCAGCCTTGATTCATCTCCGCCCCGATTAGATCAAAGTCATTGATTTGTATCCGTTCCCACTGACAACTTGATGAAAGTAGATCCTCTGTGGAAGAAAATCACTTTATCCAGAACTTCTACAATATTCTATACTCAACACCTAACACCAGAAATGTCAAGAGGTGGGGACGAATGACAGAAAAGCAAGAGAAAAAAGACAAATAATAGAAAGAGATCCTAAAGTGGTCAAGATATTGAAGTTTACCAGGCATATACTTTAAAGTAACTGATTTATATATAAAAGAAAATAGATGACAATATTGATAATTCACCACAGAACCATAATGTAGGCAAAAATTGAAAATTCTAGAAGTGATAAATATAATTAATGACATTAAGAATGCAATAGATATATTTTAGCAGCAGATAAAAGTTATCTACACCAAAGCAGTGAAAGAAAGGAGGATAGAAAATACACAGAGGAATGCAGGAGACATGGAACCCAACAAAAAAGCCTAATATAACTGTCATAGGGGTCCTATATATAGGAGACAGAGATGGGGTGGAAACAAAACTGGAAGAAATACTAGTTGAGAGATTTTTATTTAACTAATAATATCAAGTCACAAATTAATGAAACCCCATTAATCCTATTAAAAGGATGAATGAAAAGAAGCCTCACCTGTGTATCCTTCAATAAATCTTCTGAAAACCTGAGACAAAGAGAAAAGCTGTAAAAACAGAGAGAAAGAAAAGGTAAAGGTACATTTTTCTCGATGAAGCCGTGGTAAGACTGACAACTATTAATCAAAAACTACAGAAACCAGATAAATCTGATCAAACTTCTAAGTATAACTAGAGAAAACATAAGACTATAGGAATATGTCATCAGGTATAAAATCAGCCAAATCCAGAATGTAAAAACTTCTAAGGTCATATGACCTGATTTCTTCATCCAATAGGTAGAAGGAGGAGGAGGAGAGGAGGGGAAAAAGAGATAGAAGGGGAAGAGAAGAGAAAAAGAAGAGAAGAAGTAATTAACTTGAAGTGCATACTAATCAGATGCAATGTTGGAACCCTCCTTATGTCCTGATTTCAGTAACTCCCCCCCCCAAAAAAAGACAGACATTTATGAACCAACTGGGGAATTTTAGTCGTGAAAATCCTATTTTGAATGTTTTTTTTAAAACCCTTAATTCTTAGAGACATAAACTGAACCAGACACACATTAATAATAATGATATTTATGATTCCCTTTCATATAATTCAGTGGAGGTGTGGGTACATGGATAAATGAAATAAGATTTACCATTTAATATTTTTGAAGCTGGTCAACGAATATAGGAAATCCATTATACTATTATATCTATATTTGTGTTTTAGATTATTTCTATAATAAAAAGGCAAAATTTTAAAAAGAGAAAAAAAAATTACCTTTAGCTACTTGAGTTGAAAAAATGAGCTTACAATTCATACCCAAAAAAAGGCATTTCTGGAATTATTTTATTATACCTTAAGTACAGTTCAGAAACATTGAAAGTCAAAATAATTCTGGATTCCAAAGTTTCAGTTCCTTTATAGAGAGTCAGGACTTTTTTTTTTTTAATTTCCTCTTTATTTCCAATCTGTGCTATAGAAAGTTCCACACTTTCTAGCTGAGCGGCAACAGAGACTGTGCTTTGTACCCCAGTTTGGACAGGAGCCAGTCTTACTGTGTACCTGTACTAGCCCTTGCTGCTACTTCATGTGAATAAGCAAAAAGATCCTTTTCTTTAGTGGAGGCCACGTGGGTGGGGTCTGGGTTCCAGCCTTTGTTGATCTCTCATTTGAGTGTTATTGTGCACCGAACGAATGAAACCAGCTTTTGTGCCAACCTTGGGATTATGAAATCTTTTCTCAATTTTCCAGTCTCCATTCGCAGTTACACTGACGTGTTTTTTTTCATAGAAAATTACTGATTTACTATCTCCTCCTCCCCCCACTGACTTTCTTCACCTTCCTTTCTTCACACATTGCTGGTGCAAATTGCTTTTAAGGCTGTAATCGATGACTCTTCTCTCCGTGTTCCATGAAATCCTTCCCTTCACGTGAACTGGTGCGTGGCAACATGGCCATTTCTTTCACAGATTTAAAAGGGGCTATAGAGAACAACCCACACTTCTTAAAAATTACACTTTTCATTTTGAGATAATTGTAGATTTGCATGCAGTGTAAGAAATAATATCCTTTACGGTTTTCTCTAAGGCTGCCATGTTACAAATTGTATTGCAGAATCACAACCAGTATATTGACAATGATGCAACTCATCAGTCTTACTCGGATTTCCTCAAGTTTACTTGCATTCATTCCTGTATGTGTATTTAGGTCAATGCAGTTTTGCCACATGCATCGGTTAACCCACACATTCATGCTTTTGTACAGATACTATGTCTTAGCTGAACTATTTATAAAAATAATAGCTAACACATATAGTATTTAATATATGCCCAACAGTGTCATAAGCATCTTACATATATTGACTCTCTTAACACTCAGAACAAGATTAGAAAGTAGGCATTATTTATTATCTCCATTTTATTTGATTTTTATTTTTTAAAGATTTATTTATTTTAGAGAGAGAGAGCATGTGTGCGTGCAAGCTGGGCGGGGCAGAGGGAGAGAGAGAACCTGAAGCAGACTCTCCACTGAGTGCAGAACCCAACATGGGGCTCATCCCCAACCCTTAGATCATGACCTGAGCTGAGATAAAGAGTCAGACGCTCAACCGACTGAGTCACGCAGGCATCCCTCTTATCTCCATTTTAAAGATGAAAATACTGAGGCACAGAGAGGCACCTCACCCCTGTGTCACATAGCAAACTAGGGGCAGAGTGAAACTTGAGCTAGGCATTCTGACCCAGTGTCTGTGGTCTTGCTCTCTGCACTCTATGTCCTAGCAAATTACTTGCTGTTTTCTGCACTTCCCTATCTACTAAATGGGCACTAATGGGAATATTTTGAGTTAACCTCTCAATTCAATTTGTTTTCTAGTTCTGCCACAGAAAAGCTATTTTTCTGTGACTCTAAGTGCACATTGCAGCTTGGCCAGCACCTAGCTAGCTGTATATCTTACTTTACTGGAATGGCATGAGGATGAAGGGAGCCTCGGCACGTCGGCTGTCGGGCCCAGTGTTGGAGGGATCATCTGGGTTGCTTGCCTTCTCTTCCCCTGGAATCTGTAATTGTTTCTCTAGGTCACCACAGATAGGTCCAGACCCTGTCACCACACACCTGAATCCCTTCAAGATGATAAATTTAGATATTCGGACACTGTTCATATATGTGCTGTATGAACTGTACTGTATGAACTGAACATATGTGTACTGTATGAACTATTCACATATGTGTATATATATATATATATATGTACAGAGGAAGTAACAGAGTCCTGTGGCTCTCCCAGCCCTGCCGCCCGTCTCAACCCCCCAGTGATCCATATCCTCCTTTCTGCTCCCCCAGCGCACCATTGCCCACATCCTCTCCTTGGCACTCCCTTACTCGGCATCTTCGAGTCTCCTCAATCTTTGGGTCTTGGCTTTTATTTGTTTGCCTGTTTGTTTACTTACTCACTTATTTGTGTATAAAGCAGCAGTACTCTTCATTGAAGAAAGCATATGCAAAAGCCCAGCATGTAAGAGGCATCAATAAAAAAAAAAATAGTCTCCAGAATCCCCATGACTCAGTTCCAGGCTCTGTGGAACAGAGCTTGAGCAATTCTGCTTCTCTTTACTCCATTTTGACATTATTTCCTACTCGTTGCACCCCTCTGAACCCTCCTCTCCACATTTCTTTTTTTTTTTTTTTGCTCTGATTCCTACCTTTTATTCTTACCTGGAATTTTCTCCTTCCTCCCTTCCACATTCGCATTTCCTATTCACTCTTATAACAAACTCTAAAAGGTTTTTAAATAAAATTAAGTTAAATTAAAATAAATACATTTTAAAAAGTTTTTTTTAAGAAACCATCTTCTTCCCTCATTCCACCCCAACCCTGTATTTTTCTCACCAGCCTCTCTGGCCTCTATTGCCCGCACCAGTGCACCCACTGCGGCATTTAATAATATGTTACTTTATGTTGAGTTTTACCGCTGCTGAGAGTCTCCTTGCGTAATTGCAAGCTCTGGAATGACAGTGCCATCCTCTCGGAGTCTCATCTTTGCCACTACATCATCTTAATTCTTCTTTGTATTCCCATAGCAAGTGGTACAGCATACTACATATATGGCCCACCCATTTTTGTTGATTGACTAACTTAAATGTTTACAGCATCACAGCATGAGGTATAGAAATTATATGATATGTTCAGTGTTCAAGGGAAACACCATTTAAATTCTGGGTAGCTTTAGAAACGAGCAGATGATTCTTATTGACTTCATAGCTCTCTTAAAATGAGTAATCCCCCTCATATCTATTAAAACAAATTTTCAGTTAGAAAAATGTCTCTCTTTGATCACATGCATAGAGTTATTGCTAATGACTTATGTTACTGAAAATAGTTAAGCCGAGGTATGCCTATAAAACGGAATCTGCAAAAGAAACAAAATAATAATAATATCTAAGCCTGTCAGCGATTATGCAGGCAGTGACAGGGTAGATGCAGGCTATATTTGTGGTAGAAATAAATATATAGTTGTCATAAATAAAAATCTAAAGAAAAAAATGGTTAAGTTGCTTTTTTTCCTAAATATGCTATGCCTATGAATTGGACCCCAAATTCATCCTTGTGTCAATTCTTTGCAACAAACTTCTGTAAGAAATTTATGTAACAAGTGTATTGCATAATTACCACATACATAATTATATGCTTTTTATGTTTAGATAGTATTATCATACCACATTTTTTTCTATAAAGAAGATTTACATTTAATCAAGCTCAAGAAGCCCTAGTAGGAGGTATTAAGGAAGGGAGAAACAAGGTTCAGATGCCCCTAAGTATCTTCTATTGTTGATGAATAAAGACTGCTGTTTTGAGTGAAAAGTCATACCATTTTCTTTGTTGCAGGGAAGGTGACATAGAGGGAAATTATTTCATTATCATCAAAACTGTTTTACTATTGTTGATCTTGAAGAACTTAGAGTGGTTTGGACAATTACTAACAGCTTTTTTTTTAATAGTAATATTTTTTTGTTATATTATGTTAGTCACCATACAGTACATCCCTGGTTTTTTGATGTAAAGTTCGATGATTCATTAGTTGCGTGTAACACCCAGCGCACCATGCAATATGTGCCCTCCTTACTACCCATCAGTTTTTAAGTGGTACTTCAAGAGAGCCTGGGATGACAGTGAATTCCAAACAAAAGAGATATATGCAATATTGATATATTAAATGAAGAGAGTAGGTAGCACTTATATATTTGTGTAATAGTTTAGGACTATATATTGCCCTAGACATTTAATCTTCAAGGAATAGATTTCATAAAGAGCGGAAAGGCTAGCCAACAAAAACTTGCCTGTCACAGCCCTCAGTCTGGTCTGCGGGGAACTAGAACAGAACTACCTGCAAGGGCGGAGGGGGAAATTTACGAAGACTCATTGTTTATCCAATAACTGTATTGAAAGGCTTAGATAACGAGATTGTGCGTCGATTCTCTATAGCTTTGCCGCCCATTTGAGGTATTTTATCTGATTCAGACATTTAGGCTTCATAGTTGAGGAGCTAGGATAATTGAAGAAATTGATCAGATTATACAGCACAGGAGTATGATTTAGGATAGAAGGAGTGGAACAGGTGAAATGTCTAAACTCAAATTGCCAAGTCACAATAAAATAATAACTCACAGGATTACTTAGGGAGGTAACATAAAAATGTGCAGCACGTGGGCTCTGAAATCTGACTGGCCCTTCCACATTATAGGTGTGCAGTTCCAGGCAAGCCACTCAAGCTCTGGGCTTTATTGTCCTCTGTGGAAAGTGGTAGTATTATCAACTGCTTCATATAACTGATATGTGGCATGGGAGATAATCTATTATTTTTGCCCAGCATCGATTTTATCCTTCTAATCTGAAGACCCCAGAACCCTAGTTTCCCTCTGGTAGCCAGCCCCTCCTCCACTTTTAGCCTCCCATTCAGAAGAGGAAGCATGTGATTTAATCTGGCCGGCTGTGCTCTCCTTACCTTGGCTCTGTGATTGGGTCAGAGACGTTTGATGTCCGGTCAGAGCAAAAGGGATACAATGAGAATTTTTCTGGGACTATTGGGAGGAAGAGTCATTTCTTTCTCACTGGACTGGAACCTGGAAGAATATGAGGCTGAAGCTGCTGAAAGTCATCTGTCCATGAAGAGCGTGAGAACTAAAATAACATAGGAGGAGAGCAAAGCCCAAAGAGCGGGGGAATATTGCTTAAACCCCCAAACCCAGCAGTTTGTGAAACAAGCTCTCCGCCTGTACTTTCAGTTACTTAAACCAACAAATTCCTTATTTTGGGGGTGCTGGGAAGGGGTTCAGTGTAAGCCAGTTTGAGTTGAGTTTTCTGACACCTGAAACATAAAAAATGTTAACTATATGAGATTTAAATTATATAAATTATAATATATAAATAATATAAATTATAATAAAATTATATATTTTATATAGATTTAAATTTTATATAAATTATAATAAAATTAAATTATTTAGATTATATATATGCTATCCTTCAGGAATATAACTGACATCTCTTGTGTATTCATTATATTCTAGATACTATACTATTAGCCTCACATAATTATTCCATTTAATCCTTAAAGCCTCATCAGGCAGGACATATTAGTCATCCGTTGCTGCATAACAAATTACACAACACCTTGTATTTATTATTTCATAATTTCTCTAAGTCAGGAATTTGGGAGCAGCTGATTTGACTGGTTCTGGCTCATCATCTCTCATAAAGTTTCAGTTACAATGTCATTTGGGATTGCAGATGTATGAAGGCTTGACTGGGGTTGGAGGGTCCATTGCCAAGATGGAAGAGTGAGTGATTCAGTACAGACAAAAGTTTCAGTATGTTTTATGATTGTGTATTGGAAGTGACACTGTGTTACTTACATAACACCCTACTGGTCACTAAGTTAGCTCTCTTCACTGTAGGAGGGGACTGCCCAAAGACATGAGAGGCAGGGACCATGGGGCCATATTGGAGACTTGCTAAACACAGAGCATATTATCTCCATTTTATAGATGAAGAAATGAAGCCTTAGGATATTTAAGTACTTTGTCTAAGGTCACATAGCTATTAAATGATGAAACAAGATTTGAGACGTAGCCTGTCTTATTCCAGAATAAGATCTCTTAACCACAGTGCAATGCTTTTTAGTTAACTGTCTCAGTAAAAGTTACCCATTATTATTTAATTATAATGTATTCAAAACTCATTTTCCTTCATAAGTGGATATAAAACTATAACATGTAAAGCTCATTTAACGTTTCTCTCCATCACTTTAATATTGAAATATGTCTTTGTTTTCAAACTATAACAAATATTTATAGTAAGGCTTAAAGCAGCATATCCTTGCAAAAGACTTTTTAAAGAGATTCCATGTATTTTATGACATTTGGAACAACATCCCTGGCATCTCCATTGACCAAAGCCAATCAGAAGCCAGCCAGTGTGGGAGCCTTGAGTGCATGTCTCAGGACCAGGCTTCAGGGGATGGAACCAAGCAAAGAAGGGCAAAAAAGTTCCATAGAAGCAAACGGGGAATTACAAGCTCAATATCCCTATACTTTTAGTTAGTAAATAACTTGTTTGGGTAGAAACAAATTGTAAGTAAAGTGAAAAATAATCCTGTGTAGAGTACCATTTTTGATGGGATTTTCAAAAACAAATTTGGTCACTGAAATATCCTGAATAGTATTTCATCCTTTTCCTTCTTTTTCTGGCTTTAATCAGCCTGTCCTTTCTCATCTTCCATATTGATTCTTTTTAGACCAACAGTATTTTTAGAAGGCTTTGCCCAGTTCATAAAGTCAAGTGTTTAATAACTGTTTAAATGTCTAAGCATGGTGTATTCCACATCGCAGAATAGGTAAATGATTGATAAAGAAAACAAGTTGTACCAAATCATTTTATTTAAAAGATTATTTTAGCAGAATCAGGTTGGCTGATACATTCTACCAAATTTCAGTATCATTTTTTCAGTAAGAAACCATGTGTGACTCTTTTAAAAAAACTCTTTTAAATATTTTCCTTATTATTGTGATTTAGAATTTCATGTTCGCTTGTCATTTGTGACTTATTTTTTGTTTTTGCCTTAACCTAAGATTCTCATTTTATATGTGTTAAAGGTTCTCTGCTGAAAACATAAGGGTATGCTTTCATGGATATCTATGTATGACATTGTACTTTCCCGCCCCTACCAAAGGGATCCCATTTATCACCGTCCTTGAGCCAAGGTGTTCTCTTACCCATCAAGTGTAGAATTCCTTTTTTTTTTTTTAAGATTTATCTATTTATTTTTATTTGAGAAAGAGAGAGAGTGCACACAGCGGGGGAGACGGGTGTGGAAGTGGGGCAGAAGGAGAGAGAGAAAATCTCAAAGAGACTCCCTGCTGAACGTGNNGCCTGATAACAGAGCTCAATCCCACAACCCTGAGATCATGACCTGAGCCGAAATCAAGAGTCAGACATTTAACTGACTGAGCCACCCAAGTGCCCCACGTCTAGAATTCTTCCTGCAGAGCATCTCTGGGATCCACTGTTTCCTCTTCATTTCCATGGCCAAAATTTCAATTCACATTATAATCACCTTGGCAACTCCCTGCTGGGCTCATACATTAAGTACCCCAAACATTTATTTACTAAAAATGGTGAAAATACGGAATTGGAATTGAGGGTGCTTATGTAGACAAACTTGTTTTGGATAACAAAGAAATATCAATGTTCTATAGATAGTAGGAATCATTAGGCTGTATGTTGGGCAAGAGGTCAGGATAGATGTTCTGATACATGAGACATAGAGCTGCCTATTGAAGCCATAAGAACAGATATTTTCCCTGGTGATGACTGGAGTTGATATTTTCCATAGCGTAACTTTTGTTTTTAATTGAAAGAGTCTATAATTGGTTTCATCAATATAGGAAAGTGCCTTGCTTGAAAACATAGCTAAAGTAATTCAGAGAAGTAAAATAATATTTTTTGAGGTCCCCTTTTCGAGTCTGGCAACAAAACTCAATGTTCAGGGCCAAGCAGAACAGCATAATGAAAAAAAAAATCCTCGTAAGTTTTTTTTGTTGCTTTTTTTTCCCCCTTCTAATGTCAGAAAGGACCTCCGCATATTTTCTAGAAATCTTGCAGTTTGAAATTGCTATTGTTTTTGGCTCTGTTTTAACCAGTAAACTAGTTACCCTGAATTCTAAGACACCCATGATAGACGTGTGGGTAGTGAAATAGACCCTCTGTTTAGTGGACTATGGTTTCTGCAGAAAGAACTGTAGTACTCCAGGCTATTTTAGTGTCATGGCTTTAAAAGGATAACCCTAGTGCAATTAAGTCATAGTTTGGAGTGGAAAGGAGGTGGGGAAGGAGATATTAAAACCAATGAAAACACTGCTGACCAAATTACTTTGGCTATTTGATGGAGCAGATACAACAGATTAAAAAGTGGTGATTTGCAATACTGTGCACATACTACCATCCAAGAGGGTTTGACTTTTAGATTAATGAAGCTGTGAAGAAAAACTGCCACCTATGTGCTTGCTGATTTTTCAAATATGAAATACTTTAAAAACTGAAGTCTAATTATGGACTGTATTTCTCCTGTGAACATTAATAAAAGTTTGACCAAACCTAAATTATGCTTTCCACAACCTTTTTAAAGTCAAATGAAAAAAAAAAACAAACCTCAACCAATTATAGTAACAGTGCTGTGTAGGAGGTTTGCAAATATATGATACATTTTGACAGCTGTTTTTTACTGGAATCCTATCAAGACAATCACTAAAATATTTTGGAATGCTTAAAATGAGGGAACGCTAAATTCATAGCTGTGCCTCAGCCCCTGGAGGCCCCAGAGTTCGAAAGTGTTTTTGGGTTGCTACAGTGCTACCAATTCTTGAAGTCGGCCACATTCTGTAACCCAGATTCCCCAGTGATTAATACAAAATATTTACTTTAAATGTAATCCTTCACTTTTCAAAATGTTTATGCTATTTGTGCATAGAAGGTGATCCTTCTGACACGCTCGATCAATAAAATAGACAAGTAGGATAGTCAAAGACTGTCCCTATAAAATGGGTTTGAGGATTATAAAGTTATACCCTCAAACTTGTCAATAACAGATTGCTGTGAAGATACAGGAAGGAATAAAACCGTGTGCAGAGCTGACCCTTGACCCTGTCCTTGTCACACGTATCTTAGATAAAGATGAGGAAAAGATAATGTCCTATCTCCTGGTCTGTGAACTGAGTATCTATAATAACTATATAATTTGCCATACATCTCTACGTGGTTAATCTTAATTTCACCTTTGTATTTTTGTTATTGTTGTTGTTAGTGTGTTTTATTTTGAGTAGAGTTAACCTGAATTTTAGTTAAAATCACCTTCTCCCATCCTTCCACCTCTTTTCTTCCCTCCCTTTACTCCAACTCATTCACCTTTGGTTAATTTTGTCCAAGTCCCGTTGGGTCCCAGAGATTTCCCACTTGTCCAAAAGCACCTAAGTCTGGGGCTTCCTTCTGATTCTCTCCTTCTCTCCCAGCATTGGACACAAATCTGTTCAATCAGATGGCTCCAGGGAGCCATGGTCAGTGACAGTTAGGTGACCAACAGGAAGCCCATATTTTGCGGGAACATCAGTTCCAGGTCCTTTTCACAGTGGGTCCCTGAAGTTATTTTTGACAGCCCTTATTCCAAGCACTGTATGAGACAAGGCCTAAAATATCCAATACACATAGACTCTGGCCCCAGCCTAATTTCATCTATTTTATCTATTTTTTTTATTTTTTTATTTTTATTTACTTATTTTATTTCTTAATTTTATCTATTACCATCCCCGCCTCTCACTTTCAACTTGTAGGAATGTCACACACATGGCATTCTTCCTTTGCTGCTTTTGTTAATGTTGTCCCTTCTGCCTGGAAATAAAATGTATAAATCCTCCTTGGCACAGCTCAAGTGTCCGTTCCTACGGAAGACTTCTCCCCCATCTCCAGGTTAAGCTGTGTGTTTCTCACCAACCTGTCTGTTTAGACCACTGGTTCCAAACTTCAGGGTGCACGGAAATAACTCGGAGGGCTTGTCGAAATACGGATTCCTAAATTTCTGATTCAGTAGAGCTGGGAAGGGGCCTGAGAGTTTTCATTTCTAACAGTCCCTCGGGGACTGATAACCTAGGGATGACACTGTGAGAATCACTGTGTTAATTAAACCTAGGAAATGGTAAGATGGTGTCGAGTTTCCCCAACTCAACTGTGTCGTCTTTGAAGGCAAATGACTTGATATCTCTCTCCCTCTCTCTCTCTCTCTCTCTCATCTTTATATGTACTTGCGGTACCTGAGCGCTGAGCCTGGCACTCAGTAAGCAATCAGTACTGAAAAATCAAAGCTAATAGACTCGGGAGATGCCCAGATGCCTGGAGCCTCATGGTGCCAGAAACCAGCTCAACTAGCTATCCGGGAACTCATTCTAGCTGCCACAGTATTTCAGTTTCTTCACCTCCCCTTAATGATTAAAAACTAGTGCCCACCATATCTGCTCATTTTGAGAATTTAAATTAAATATAATGACCTGTATGTTACATATATACACATTTGTTTGATGTAATCCTCTCTGTGGGTTTTGGTGTGTGTGTGTGTGTGTGTGTGTGTGTGTAATGATGAGTTTACTAGCTAGTATATCTTAAGTACTTATTTAGTGGTATCTTATTAGAATTATGAATAACTTTGCTTGAAAAATCTCTCCTGTTTATGTTATATCCGTATTAACCACACAGTTTATACTGGCCAGTTTCTATTTGGGGGGGGGGGAGGGAAGCAGGAGGAAGAGAGAAGCCGTTATATAGAAGACAAGAGGACACATAATAGGCCCCTGAAACATGATTTGCTGTGGTAACTGGAAAGTCCTTGTTTATTAAAAGTGGTTTAGGTTTAGACAATATGTTCTTGAATTTTCAAAGCTTTGGTTTTCCTTGGAATGGGTAAGCCTTTAAATTAAATGTGGTTGACTTAACATAAACATCTAATACTGTCTTCATCTCTTGTATCTGCTCTCGGCACATTGCCGAGTTACTTGAGGACTGCTAAAGTTCTCAAGTACTGATTAACATATACTGTGAGGTTAGTTTTCCATCTGGAGATTTTACATATGTGCACACTAAAATACTGAAGGATTCTGACTACGAAAAAGTCTTAAATTCCAGGAAATACAGGTGAACAACTATCTTCCAATAGAAGTATACAGTTGGCTCTGTTCTGACCAGTGTTGGATAGGAAGGTGCTTCAGTCTGTCAGATGGCTGGGGATGTCATTGAGTCAGTGTGTACCACCTAAATCCTGGAAACTGCGCATAGCCTTGGAAGTATCTTACTCCTATATTAGAGAGACTTAGGTACCAAGAATAAACAGATTTTTAAAGTATATTTAGGTAGGGGGTTAGGGAGGAAAGCAGAATAAACTTTTCGAAAGGGTATTTGATTTAAATTAGAACCTAACCTATTCTACTTACTTTAGAGAACTTCATTAACTAGGGTCAAAGTTAATACTGACATGAAGTTACCTGACATAGGATTATTAGGGGATGATTTTTTTAATACTCTGGTAAATTATCCTGTCCTCAACACCCTTATAAATCGACGCTCAGTTACTTTTACCATCTGTGAATGAAAAAGCATACATTATTAAACATGTGCTATGTTTCAGGCTCTTAGACATTCATTTATTCATCACATGACTGATTTTTATCACAACGACCTTAGAGATGGGCAAACAGAAGCTCTGAATAAGAGAGATTTGCCCAAGAAAATAACTCTGAGTGAGCAGATACGGGGCCAATTCTTACTGCAAATCCAGAACCGACTACATTTCAGCAAAGTCCTTTTCATCAAGCATGAAAATCTCTTCCCCTGTTCACATATGTTAAATCTACATTAACTCCTGTATGTTAGCCATCCAGTTATTCTGCTGGTGTTCACCACTCACCCGAGGGTGAATTTGCCTTTTAAGAAGTGAGAATGTGCCTTCCCCCCTTACGTATTCAACCTGTAAGGCAAATGAAGGTAAGTACTAATATATCTACTAGCACTTTATTTCCTTAGGAGGAATTAGTAGGAGACTTGTTCAAGATTGTCCAACAAATAAGTCAGAATCTACCTCACTATATTCTCTCCCCCCAAATCCAAATTTTCTTGCCCTTACATGTGAATTCCTGTTATAGTTCTTCTGTACTATAAAGTAAGATCAAGCGTTGCTGTAATTTATTTACTATTTTAGAGTTTGAAAACCACCAGGTTCTATTTTAATTGTATTGGTTTCCTTGAGAAACAAGTTTACCAGTAGCAAAATCATGCACGACTTGTGCATTGTCTTCTACTTAATCTTGAAGTGTCACAGTCACAGTACAACACAGACAGATTTCACAGACTCTGAAGGATTTGAGACTCTCTGCCTTAATGTTCACAGCATGAATTTTTCATAAACACTGAGACCCATCTCGAACCAGTCAGGATACCTGTGATATACTGAAACAACCATTACATGTGAGCAAGGAACATTTCTTTCATGATGAATCATAATCAGAAATATTTCACGCAACTCTTAAATAGCAGAAATGGTCCTTATAATAAAATTCTAATGGCACATTTATTTTTTTTAAAGATTTTATTTATTTGAGAGAGAGAGAGAGCACACAAGTTGGGGGGGAGGGTGCAGAGGGAGAAGCAGACTCCACCGATCAGGGAGCCCAAGGTGGGCCTGGATCCCAGGACCCCGGGATGATGATCTGAGCCAAAGGCAAATAATCAACCAACTGAGCCACCCAGACACCTCATGGAACACTTATTTTTGAATATATCTTCAGCCGTGGGACTACGTAACTGAGGCTTTTCAATTTTCTTATAATAGTGAGTAAATATGCATCCTCCCTGAGAAGGAAAAAAAAAAAACAAACTCAAGTTTTCAATGGCTAGATCATAATTGGCTTAAAAGAAACATGAACAAAGATTTAAGTCAAATTTTCTGACGGTTGAAGGTTTTCTTATTATTCTGGAGAAAGGAAATGTGTTACTTAGCAAGTCTTTTATTTTGTGAATATAAAAGATAAAATTTTCCTATTATAAATGAGAGTTTCATGGAAAAAATATTTAAGTCTGTGGACATTAAAGTCAGACAGATTGGATTTCAATCCTAGCTCTGTTATTTCCTAGCTGTGTGAACTTGGCCACATATTTAACCTCATGCTGACTGCTAGTCAAGGACAGCCATCAGAATAATGACACTTTCAAGAGCAGTGATGAGAATTAAGTGAGATAATCCATGTAAAGTATTTATTACCATTCCTCCACGCAAGAGGTCTTGAATATATATCGGCAATTATAGCAATCACTGAGATATACAAATTTTGATAAGATAGAAGTAAGCCCTCCGTGCACATTAGAACCTAAAATTGAAATCAGGGAATGAGAATGTCATTAATGAGAAGTAAGAGTGACACGTGATTTGCCACAGCTTCACAAACCCATCAATATGTGCAAGCTGACTTTAGAAAGAAAACAAGTCTGGACTAAAAACCGGTGAGTGAAGATGTCAAGGAACTTGGCCGTATTACTACCTACATAAATAATTCATATAAACCGCAGAATCTCAATGGACAAAGAAGTTGAGACCATATTCCCTCACAGAATATATATTTGAAATACATAAAATCTTAGTTTATGTGCATGTGTTCTTAGAAGCATGGCAAACAACACTGAAGGAGCAGGATTATCAAAAATATAAACAACTTCAGCAGAGAGCTACTAAATGAAAACATGCCAAATCAGTTGAAATTAATAACTTAATGTCACAATAAATTTTATCTGAAATTTCTATAGTGTTATGTTATCATATATAATTTTGTACATGGAGCTTGAAATTTTTATCAGATGAGATGATAGTCACTGACTACATGTGAATATTGCAATTAACATTTAATTAAAATTAAACTTAATTAAGAGTCTAGCTCCTTGGTAGCACTGAGTTGGACCTTTAATAACATTTAAAAAAAAGAGACTCTGCTCTCTATTCCACACTATTGACAGTAAAGCCTTTGTAGGCATTAGAAAGAACTTTAAACTAAAATTACATCTGGGTTAATTTGGTCTCATAAGTAATTTGAGTTATCTGATGGAGTTGCAGGAAGATTCATTATACTTTTGGATATGATTTCTAACTCATGAGTGATAGACTACCCAAGTAAAGGTGAAAAACCTCCCAGAGATAGTGAAAGAATTGAGCAACTTTAGAGAAGGCAGACATGCATAAGGACTGAAAAAATTCTGGGTGAAGTCATAGTGTCAAGATTTGATGCTGTTTTCTCCCTGCAGTGATTATCATCCACTCCCCAAGAAAGGCATTATGAAATGGAATGTATGAATAACAAATGTTAGTAATGGATTGATTTTTATCAATAAAATATGTATCTTTATCACTTTATTCAAAATATTCTTGTGAAATCTTCTAAGAAGTAAAATTCAAATAAAGAGAAGAATGCATTGACAGCCAAAACTAAATAAGTACTTGACAAGATATTGATAGGCTGTTTATTAAATTCATGTACGTAAGAGAGAATAAAGGCTGTATTTTAAAATATTCATTCCAAACCAATTTTATTAATTATTAAAGCAGAATCTCTTGCTTCTTCTTAATCACGGGTCGCCCAAGTAATCATGAAGGGGGTCAGTCATGTTCCACTTATCATCTGTAAATTGTTTGCAGATTCTTCTCAACTTCTGTCTAATTAGAGTATCAACCGGGAAGGACAAAGGAGAGCAAAAGAAATCGTTGATTAAATTGAAGTAGGAAAACCTTCATGCAGAAGGAGGCGCCTTTAACTTTCACAAGAATGGGTTAAGTAAAATCTCAAAACCATTCTGCCCAAAGCACTCTGGTTTCTCACATTCAAGTTCCTGTGAAGTTCAGTAGAAATGCAATCCTTATGTTTCTGATTCATTTTCAACTAATTCAACACAATGTTTTGCAAGCACTTTTTGATGTCAGAGAAGCATGTTGTGTTGTCTCTCTAAAGTCACTTTTTGTTGAAGCAGGAAGTTACAAATTAACATAAAGAGCAAAACTATATTTTTAAAAACATGATTTAAACCTTCAAAATGAATTAGCCTAAAACTTACCAAAATATGATTGTTTTATTCATCATTTTAATTAAAGAATTTGAAAACATTCTTATGTCAAACACATGGCTTATTTTACAACAGAAAGACTTGATGCAGAAATTATAGGAATGGAAGAGGGAGTAAATAATTTTAAATACATTTTGAATGCAAGAGAACAGAGGTTTTATAACACTTAGGCCTTATCCGTTTTGAGGCCCGGCTTTACTCAAAATATATGTTTTTAGAAGTGGCTGAGTGCTTTGAGTTGTGGTATATATGATTATGGTATTGTTTATTTTTCACTGCTTATTTTCATTCTATCGTATTTCATTTTAAAAGAATAATAGAATTATGGGTTCTCTAATACATGCCTTTAACATGGTTTCATTATTAGCTGCTGTGATGTCGGTTCATTAGTGGTCATCTATGAGCACTTGAGACTTTCCCTCCACCATCTTAGAGGCTCCCAGATGCACTTCTCTCTCTCTGCCATCAAAAACAGTCTTTGATATTTGAAACCTCCAGTGTTTAGAAGAAATTCTGGGAAAATGATCAATATTTGAAATGAGCCCCGCCATGCCTTCTTTTCATTTCTTTCCATTTCCCTAAGTATAATTTGAGAAGATTATGCTGTCTTTCACTTGGTCTTTCTTTAGTATAAGCATTTCATGTCCATTTATAATGAATTTAATAGTTTAGAAAAATTACATAATTAAAAAATATGTAAGAAGTTGCCATTCTAAATTATGGCACCTGCATTATTAATTTGTATAATTTCAGTAACTCTTTAATGTAACTCTTACTGAAATCTCTCATTAACCTTAAGAGCCCAAACCTGGAAACATCTTATTATAAAGCCTGGAAACATCTCTATGGCCAACCAGTTAAACGGCAAGGAAGCTAATATAAAGGGTGTATTTTCTAAAAGAGTATCAAATGGTGTGCAGCGGAATAAGCACAGATTCAACACGACCTCATTTCATCTGCATATTAGAGTTTAAATAAATTTTCCAAATTCACGTATTTAATCAATGGTGGGGGATGTAACTCAAAGCAAATCTGTTTGATTCCAAATTCCATTTATGTTCTTTTATTTGATAAACACTTATGAAGTGAGTTTACAGTTTGTAGGAGAACCCAAGTCTATCGTAAGAGACAAGTGTGTACCAATGATTATGATGAGAATACAATAACGGAGACCATTAACATGCATATAGATGTGGGAACATCATCTGTGAAGAAAAGTCCGATGCTGCCTAGATAGGTCAGAGCAGATCTCATGGAGAAAACCACTGAAATAAATTTTGAGATAATGCTAAGACTTCACCAAGGAAATCAGAGATTAAAAGGACTTCTGTCGAGACGCTTGGGTGGTTCAGCCGGTGAAGCGTCTGCCTTTGATTCAGGTCATGAACTCAGGGTCCTGGGATCAAGCACCATGTCAGGCTCCCGGTTCAGTGGGGAGTCTGCTTCTCCCTCTGCCCCTCCCCTGCCTGTGTGCTCTCTTTCTCAAATAAATAAAATCTTCAAAATTAAAAAAAGGACTTCTGTCAAAGAGATTAGGATGTTTAGAAATCTGCATGTGTGTAATAGTATCACAGGCTGGGTTATAAAGTATATACCAAACTGGATCACAGACCAGGCCACAGCCTGATTCATTGACCAGTGAAGGGATTAAAAAGGTAGAAGCTAGAGGGCGCCTGGGTGGCACAGCGGTTAAGCGTCTGCCTTCAGCTCAGCGCGTGATCCCGGTGTTATGGGATCAAGCCCCACATCAGGCTCCTCCGCTGGGAGCCTGCTTCTTCCTCTCCCACTCCCCCTGCTTGTGTTTCCTCTCTCACTAGCTGTCTCTATCTATGTCGAATGAATAAATAAAATCTTTAAAAAAAAAAAAAAGGTAGAAGCTAGAGAAGAGGAAGCTTACATTTATCCTATGGATCAATTCTGTCCAATAGAAACATAATATCAGTTATATGTACAATTTTAAATTTTCTATCACCCATGTTAAAAAAAGTTGGTAAAATTAATTTTAATAACACAATATACAGAATATAACACACTGTATTTTATGCGTAATATATAAAATATGTTCTCTTTGGGTCACCTGGGGGGCATAGTTGATTGAGCTTCCAACTCTTGGTTTCAGCATAGGTCATGATCTCAGGATCATGAGATTGAGCCCTGTGGTGGGCTCCACGCTAAGTTGAAGTCTGCCTGAGATTCTCTCTCCCTCTCCATCTGCCCCTCCTGCTTGTGCACACTTGTTCTCTCTCTCTAATATAAATAAATAAATGTTTTTTAAAAAGTTCTGTTTTTTTTTAATTCTTCATTTAAAGTCAATTTAGTTAATATATACTGTATTATTATTTTCAGGGATAGAATTTAGTGGTTCATCATTTGCATTTAACACCCAGTGCTCATTACATCAAGTGCCCTCCTTAATGCCCATCATCCAATTATCTCTGCTCTCCTCCTGTAACCCTCAGTTTGTTTCCTAGAGTTCAATGTCCCTTATGGTTTGCCTCCTCTATTTTCATCTTATTTTATTTTTTCCTTCCCTTCCCCTATGTTCATCTGTTTTGTTTTCTAAATTCCACACTAAATTTTGTTTTCTAAAATCCAAGTGAAATCATATGGCATTTGTCTTTCTCTGACTGAGTTATTTCGCTTGTCATAATACCCTCTAGTTCCATCCACATTGCTGCAGATTGCAAAATTTCATTCTTTTTGATGGCTGAGTAATATTCCATTGTGTATAGAAATCACATCTTTATGCATTCATGTGTGGACAGAAATCTGAGCTCTTTCTGTATTTTGGCTATTGTGGACATTACTGCTATAAATATTAAGGTGCATCTGCCCCTTCGAATCACTATATTTGTATCCTTTGTATAAATACCTAGTAGTACAATTGCTGGGTCATAGGTCATAAAGCTGCAGCTTTATTTTTAACTTTTCAAGTAACCTGCATCCTGTTTTCCAGGGTGGCTGCACCAGTTTGCATTCCCACCAACAGTGTAAGAGGGTCCCATTATCCACATCTTTGCCGACATCTGTTGTTTTCTGAGTTATTAATTTTAGCCATTCTGACTGGTGTGAGGTGGTAGCACACTGTGATTTTGATTTGTATTTCCCTGATGCTGAGTGATGTTGAACATTTTTCATGTGTCTGTTGGCCACTTTTATGTCTTCTTTGAAGAAAGGTCTGTTCATGTCTTCTGCCCATGTCTTGACTAGGTTTTTTGTTTTTTGGGTGTTGAGTTTGATATGTTCTTTATAGATTTTGGATAGTAACCCTTTATCTGTTAAGATATTTGCAAATACCTTCTCCCATTCCATAGGTTGCTTGTTAATTTTGTTGACTGTTTCCTTTGCTGTGCAAGAGGTTTTCATCTTGATGAAGTCCCAATAGTTCATTTTTGCTTTTGTTTCCCTTGCCTTTAGAGATGTGTCTAACAAGAAGTTGCCGTGCCTAGGTCAAAGAGGTAACTGCCTGTGTTCTTTTCTAGGATTGTGATGGTTTCTGTTCTCACATTTAGGTCTTTCATCCATTTTGAATTTATTTTTATATATGGTGTAAAAAAGTGCTCCAGTTTCATTCTTCTGGATGCTGCTATCCAGTTTACCCAATACCATTTGTTGAAGAGATTGTCCTTTTTCCATTGCATATTCTTTCCTGCTTTGTGGAAGATTAGTTGACCGTACAGTTGCAGGTCCATTTCTGCATTTTCTATTCTGCTCCATTGATCAATGTGTCTGCTTTTGTGCCATTACCATACTGTATTGATTACAGCTTTGTACTATAACTTGAAATCTGGAATCCTAATGCCACCAGTTTTTGCTGCCTGTGTTCTCCTCCAGGATTTTATTGTATTCCTGTCTCACATTTAGGTCTTTCATCTATTTTAACTTTTTTTGTGTGTATTCTCACCACTGTTGTTCAATATAGTACTGGAAATCCTAGCTTTAGCAATCAGACAACAAAAAGAAATAAAAGGCACCCAAATTGGCAAAGAAGTCAAACTTTCACTCTTCGCAGGTGACATGATACTCTATGGAGAAAACCCAAAAACTCCACCAAAAAATTGCTAGAACTGATACAGAAATTCGGCCAAGTGCCAGGATGCAAAATCAATGCACAGAAGTCAGTTGCATTTCTATACACTAACAATGAGACAGAAGAAAGAGAAATCAAGGAATTGATCCCATTTACAACTGTACCAAAAACCATAAGATACCTAGGGATAAGCCTAAGCAAAGAGGTAAAGGATCTGTACTCTGAAAACTATAGAACACTTATGAAAGATTGAGGAAGACACAAGAAGTGGAAAAACATCCCATCCTCATGAATTGGAAGACAAATATTGTTAAAATGTCTATCCTACCCAAAACAATCTACACATTCAATGCAACCCCTATCAAAACATCATCAATATTTTTTCACGGATCTGGAACAAACAATCCTAAAATTTGTATGGTACCAGAAAAGACCCTGAATAGCCAAAGGAATGCTGAAAAAGAAAACCGAAGCTGGAGGCATCATAATGCTGGATTTCAAGCTGTATTACAAAGCTGTAATCATCAAGTTGATATGCTACTGGCACAGAAACAGACACAGAGATCAATGGAACAGAATAAAGAACCTAGAAATGGACCCTCAACTCTATAGTCAACTAATCTTTGACAAAGCAGGAAAGACTATCCAAAGGAAAAAAGACAGTCTCTTCAACAAATGGTGTTGGGAAAACTGGACAGCAACATGCAGAAGAAACTGGACTACTTTCTTATACCACACACAAATATGTTCTATTTAACTCAATATATTTAGTATATATTGTTTCAACATATAACAAAGCAAAAATTATTAATGAGATATGTTACATTTTTTATACTAAGCTGTCAAATTCCCGTGTGTATTTTACACTCATGGCTACATCTTAATTAGGACTAACCACATTTGAAGTGCTTAATAGGTACACTGGTCCAGTAGCTACTATCCTGAATGATTTGGTTACAGACAGTAGTAAACATTTTAAGGAGGGGAATAATACAACCAGTTTAGTCCATCATGCTGGCAGTTTGGAAGGTGATTTAAAGATTAGAGGCAAAAGACTGGCTGAGAGGTTTTTGCAGCAGTCCATGCAACGAAGAGAATTTGAACTGAAGTAGTGATCATGCAGGTGGTATTGAAAGGTGGATCGATAGTAGAGCTGAATGAACGTTACTGATCACTCCGGAGTGGTCATAAGGTAGCAAGAGGTCCTGAGGATGATGCAGTTTCTGATCTGAACAGGTTGACGGTTGATTGTCGTGAATCCAAGTATTTTATGCTTGACTCTGTGCACCATAGTGTAGGGGTTAAGAGCAATGATTTTAGGGTCAGTGTTCCTGGGTTTGAATCCTGTCTCCTTACTAGCAGTGAGTCCTTGAGCAAATTACTTAACCTCTCTGTGCTTTAGTTTTCTTTTCTGTAAAATTGAGATAATGCTATCTTACCTTTGTCACGGGGTTGTTAATAAATGTAAAGCACTTGGAGCATGCTTGGCATACTATTAAACGATATGAGTGTTATCTATAATTTTAATCACTTGAAAATTGAGCATTTATGTATAAATGATGAAGTCATAACACTAATAACTAAAATATTGAATTAACTAGAGCACCCACAACCTGCCTACATAAATGGGATTTTGTTGACATGTTTTTTATCTTTACATCTAGTAGTGGAATCATTAGGAAAGTATCTTTAAAACAGTATTGTAAACCATTTTATGAGTATAATGGAGGCATACATTTTGTGAGTATATTAGCAAATGTGATTGAACTTAAGAAAATTTACTTTACTCTTACCCATATACAGTTGACCCTTAAACATCATGGGTCATGCAGTTCAAACTGCATAGGTCCACTTATATGGATTTTTTAAAAAATAAATACGGTACTGTTAATGTATTTTCTCTTACAATTTTCTTATAACATTTTCTTTTCTCTAGCTTACTTTATTATAATACAGTATGTAATATATAAAATATACAAAAATGTGTTAATCGTTTGTTATCCTCAGGCTTCTGGTCAACAGTAGGCAATTAGTAGTTAAATTTTGGGGGAATCAGGAGTCATTCACAGATCTTCGACTGTGCAGGTGCTCAGTACCCCTAATCTCTGTGTTGTTCAAGGGTCAACAGTAGTTACACAGGCTTCTGTTGTGGTTTGTGAAATTTTCATGCAGATGACATAAATTTAACTGTTTAACCTTTTAACCATTGCCTTTCCCACTCTTCTCTACTCTAGATATTATTTCTACTGATTTTTTTTTATAATCTATGCTTCTTATCTGTTTTTATTCACATAACTTATCTCTCGATAATTTCAAGGAACAATGATGCCTTAGAGTACTATTAAATTCCAAATGACCTTGACACATTGGAAATTGTCAAACGTATAGAAGATACGATAATAAGGAGATAATCGTTACTGTGTTTGAGAGTCTACTATATTGTCACTCAATCTTTGCACTAATCCCATTACCAACATTTCAATTTTACAGATAAGGAATCTAAGGCACACAGAAACTAAACTGTCCATTATCATTTTGAAATTTTCATTCTAAGAATACAAACATAAACTTCAGGATGCAATATTTAGGTTGTATATTTGAAAGAAATTTTAAGAATAAGTTGTTTGGAATAATATTGAGAGATAGAAACATCACATTTATAAATTTTCGCTATAGTCTTTGTAAAACTCCTATCAGAGTACAATTTATGTCACCACAATTTTAAAAAAAGAAAAGAACCACAAGCCTTCAGAGAAAGTGATATAAATAGGATCTTTACATTGAATTATAATGCTTCATGAAAGTAGATTCCACATCTCTTTAATTCATAAAATAATTTTAAAACAAAAAATGCATTTAAAAATAAAGTGGCAATTAGTTTTTGAATACCTATTCAGAGCACAGTAGTATGCTAAAAGTTCTGAGAATACAAACAAATATAATGATCTCTGTGCACAGGATCCTACCCTGTAACATACTCAGGGAAATTATAATAGTTAATAGCATGTAAAATAATAATAAATTAGATATAAGAAGGACATCCTAAACATCAGAACAATAAAATACTAAACAGCAACTAAGGGAGCTGCAGACTCACTTTTATGTGTGCACTTTTAGAAAGAAGGTAATTAAATATTCATGCTGATTGATTTAATGATTGAAATGGGTGATTTATTGAATACATTCTGTGTGTCGCTTGATGACCATACTGTACATGTTATCATTTAACATCAGGTCCTGTTATAGAGATTAGTCAATAAGTTCTTATCTTCCACCTCTGCTGAAATTTTCAGAAAAAGACCCTTTGCTTGCTTTCTAAAACCATGTTACTAAATAGCAGTCCTTTAGATATTAGATATTGAGCACCTGCTATGTGGCAAGCCTTATGCTAGGGTCTAGATCTGTAAAAGTGTCCTTAAAAGAACTTTCCAAGGCAGTCAGATACAGAACCAAAATATAATGGGAACATACTTCTATTTTTAAGGAGTTTGCGAAGATAAATTCATTCAACAAATTTTATTGAACTTCTGCCATGAGCCAGGCACTGTTCTAGAAATACATCACTGGAGATACATTAAAAGCAAAACCAGAAGAATCCCTGCCCAATGGAGTTCATTGTCCAGTGCCATTGGACCTCCAATGAATAGGTAATTAATTCTGGTGATCGCAAAGAGTCAGTAGAAACTACACAGAGCTGGGGACATTTAAGGAGGGTTTGAAGGATGAACTGGAATTTGCTGGGTCAACAAGGAGGTGCGGGACATTGCTGGTGAAGTGAAAGACTTTCCAAAGGCAATGAGGGAGTTGGGGATACCATGGTATCTGTTCACACACAACATTTGCTTCCTCTTAGATGGTCAGATATTAAGGAAATAAAAAACCTGTTAGATGGCAGAAAATATCATGACATCTCTACGGTATATCTTGCAAATTTTTAATCATCTAAAGATGTTAGATTTATTGTTAATAGTCATGAAAGTATAGACCCAATTGTACTAAGTATGCTTTGAAAATAAGGAAGAATTACTTTTGGACTCATCCATGAGGTAAGATTGTCTGCTGAAGGATAGCAGTTTATAGATACAAAGTTGCAAACAAGTGCTCCTTTTCCTAGAAACAAATTATCCCTCTGAACCAAGGTTCTGCACTTTAAAGAAGGGATTTTTTTTAAACGTTATAAACTTATTTGTAATGAAGGTGAAAAATAAATCTATATATTTTGGCATTACATTTTGCCCACAAATAAAGCCAAATATTTTAAATAAAGAATTATCTTTATAAGGAAGTACAACCAAGAATCACCACCTAGGAATGCATTGTGATTTTCAGTGTTAGTTTAGATTCAAGATGAATACGTACCTCTGCCAGCTGTGCAGTAATTAACAGATACCACACTCTGCCCAACCACACACATTTCAGGGGAAGCTCCTTTATCACAAAGAAATACCAGAGAAAAATCAGAAATAATTTAGGGACATTTATTTAATACTTTAAAAAATTCAGAGACTCGAATATAATATGTAAAGTAAGTCAGTTTTTAATAAAGATGCTTTAGGAGAAAAATAGGACACTCTTAAAATCTGATCTTTAATAAAGGTCCCTGGGTATTAACATTAAGTCATGGCAATGCACTGAAAAGACGTTGTTCTTTTGCTCTGGTTTAAAGAAAGGCTTTCACATTGAGTAAACATGACAAAAAACATTCATTTAAAAAAAAATGATTCTGATAGTAATTTCCTGTATTCCCCTGATGGATGACATTTTTCAGACATTTCCAAGCTTATATGCTAGGGAGCCTTAGTTTAGTAATGATGTATCTGACAGTTAAAATAAAAACATAATCCATTTCACTGTGGGCCATAATTAAGTCAGGGGTGTTGAGGGAGGATGAGGGAACCTCACTGGTTGAATTGCTATTTCTAAAATTTGCATGCAGATGTCACAAACAGGAAAAACCAAGAAGAGAACTTGACCATGGACCATGAGCAATTTTAACAGTTGTTAGTGAGGAGCAAAGGAAACGGCGCCGGGGTGGGGGGAGGCAGGAATAAGCAGTATATTTTAAAATATGGAATTTTAAAAAATGTTATACATAAAGGATTTTATATGAAAATATTTAAAAGTTCATAAAATTATATTTCAGGTTTTCCATTTTGATACTGAAATACTGAAATGTTGAGTTAAACTAATTATTTTGGCTGTTAAAATGTTCTAAGATGCATATGTTTACCATTATGACAAAACCATATTTGTTCAGAGTTCTTTTGGTTACTAATCAAAATTACATTCGAAGAAGGAATTTGGCATCCATAGATCATAATCTCCTGCTACCCTGGATGACCTTTGTGAAAGCATTTGCATGCAAAAGGGTAGAAGCATTAGTTTAACCTGAAGTCCCAAACATAGTTATGTGTTGTCAGTCTGTATTTTAAGTTATTTTCCTACAGAATAGCACCATAATTTCACAAAAAAAAATGTTGACCTTAATTTTGAATTCACATGTATGTTTCATAATGCTCTAAAATACATTCTTAATTCTGATGTGCAGGGAATTCTTCAATTTCAGTGTATGTGAGATGGTCAGCCATAATGCTTCTGCATTGAGTATACAGTGATCCTTTCTGTTTTTCCATAAAGGAAGCATTTCAAAAGGTACGAACCTGCCATTCCATGTGCTACACATGTTAGACATTAACTAATGTGATTTTTCAAGCATCTCTTACATATGACACATTTAGGACTAAATGCTTGTGAGAGTCTTGATTCTAAGAGCCACAATTATAGGTTAGAGCCTATTCTCCCTTTTTTATTTGTGGCTAAGTTTTAATGTGGTCATGGTACATAGTCGCATGATTTACAATCAGATGGATTAGCCACTGACTTATGCCTCACATAAGCATTCTAAATTAATATCCATACCTTCCAGATGCAGGGAAAATGCAGAGACCTTTTTATAATGGATTATTCAGACCATTTTGAGTAGGGAGAAACCAATCCAAAGCAAAACAGCTTTTACATATGGCATCCATAGCACTAACACTATTTCACAGAAAATGCTCAGATGAAGAAGCAAAAATGTCCTTGACAAAGACAAAAAAAAAAAAAAACAAAAAACCAAAAAACAAAAAAACAAAAAACACACACAAAACAACAACAACAACAACAAAAAAGCCAAAAAGCCAGCAACTATTTATAGCTACAGCTCAAGCTGTCGAATTTAGAGTAAACCTTTTGCCTGTAACCACATTTGCTGCAGCATTCTTCGGGCTAATTGCAGGCTACTCCTGCTTTGCATGGAGACATCTGTACTGTGGCACACCCTGTAATTACATGGGAAGGGATCACTCATGATTTGGTTGATAGTGTATTATAGCTAAATCCTTTGGGTGGGGACAGGAGGATTGCATTGTTTCAGTCGAGGTGACAAAAAGTGAAACCTTTAAGGAAGTAAAATTGCCCACAGGATAAACCATGCAAGTGTTCTAGGAGAATGTTCCATATTTTATCTTAGCTGCAGAGGAAGACTTTTAAAACTCTATGAAAGAGAGAGAGGGGCAAAGAGATATCTCTAGACAACCAGGATTATTCCCTCCAGCATATGTTTGAAATGAGACATACATAATTGCCCCTGCCCTTGTTCAGGTTTTTATCACCTCTAGACTATTTATTGCAAAAGCTTCTTAGTACAAGCGTCTCATCAGACTGCATCAAGATCCCCATTCTGTAGTCTCCCCCGGACACTCACCGTTAGCACAATCCTCCCATGTCTCTGTTTCTATCATTTTATACATCCTTTCAAAAACTTCAGTGACTCCCATTCTTTGCACATTCCCTTACCTGTCTTTCCCAAACCTCAGAAACTGTCCCCAAACGCCTCCTCTAGCTGTGTCCCTTCCTATAGTACTGAATCACTGTCTTGTTTGGAATTGACTATGGGCCCCTGAATTCAGATTGTCTAAATTTGAGGTCCAGTCATGTCACTTACCATCTACGTGACTGGCAACCAGTGGTTTAAAAAACTTAGGGCTCAATATCTTCATCTATAAAGTGGTTCTAGTAATTGCACCCACATTTTAGGGTTTTTGTGAAGATTTAGCGTATTAATAATACACATAAAACGCTTAGTGCCTGGCACATAGTAAGCACTCATACATTGATAGCTCTTTTATTGCTATTGTTTATTGGAGTACGCATACTCTGTGTCCTCTGGCTGAATCTTTCCTCCAGAAGTGTGTTATCTGGCAAGCATGTTTGATTATGTTTTTGAATTTTCATACTCTTTAGACTGATCTTACTTTCTAGTAACTTGTTATTTACCCGGTTCTTGGCGGAAATTTCATCAGAGTTCTCTGCTTCTGTGATCACTGTTCTGCCCATCTATGGTGAATGTAGCAGTATCCCTCCCCGCAAATTCACATTCACCTAAACCCCAAAATGTGATGTTATTTGGAGATAGTGGCCTTGAAGATGTAATTAATTAAGGATCTTGAGATAAAATCATGTTGGATTTACAGCGGGCCCTAAGTCCATTGACAGATACCCTTCTAAGAAGAGAGGACGCAGAAATGCACAGAGAAGACCTTGTGAAGACAGAAGAGAGATTCGAAGGTTGTGTCTACAAGCCACGGGACACCAAGGGTCACATAATACCAGAAGCTAGGAGAGCAGCATGGGACAGTTTCTCACTCCGAGCCTCCAGAAGGGGCCAACTCTGCCCACACCTGGATTTCAGACTTCTGGCCTTCAGAACTATAAGGGGAAAAGTTCCTATTGTTATAAGCCACCAGTTTGTGAAAATTTGTTATGACAGCCTCTGGAAACCAGTGTGTGAGAATCAGTCCACCCATCTTTCAAGTCTCAGTTCCATTCCCACCTATGTGGTGAAACCTTCACTGCTTAAATCACTCCAGCCTGATACAAACGACCCTCTGCTGAACCTTCATTGAAACGAGCCACGTGCCCCCCTTCATTTGGTGCTTGGCTTACCTTGTTGCTTTTATACGTGTGTATGCCTTGGTTCCGCAGCAGGACTATAAACTTTTTAAAGGATGAAAACTGAGCCCCACACATTTTTATGCCCTGGCGTTAATTTCAATACCGTAGACTATGATAAATGTGACTTGATTGATCCAAATTGCCTCTGAACTTTACGAAAAATGTGCTTCTCTACATCTATTGAAAAATATGCCATAAAAACAATTCACTTAAGTTGCAGTCATCTTTCACCAAGATATCGTTAGTATACATCTAGAAAATGTATATTTAAATACCTTTTTAGTGATAATATTGATAACCAGAAGGACATGTATCCAACATCAATTGCAAAAATATAATATATTCCTGAAACAAACACAAATATTAGTTGTAGTATGTGGCTATCATAGTATAGTTCTTCTTTAAAACATGACTTAATTGTATAAATTGTTATCAGCTATGATAATTTGTTTCTTATGTAAATATTTTATTCATTCACTGAAAATGCATGCTGAAAACGGGGAACCGAAATACACCATCTAGTTAATATGATGGGTGTATTGGTGACTATTTCACGAAGTCATTAATAATTAGTGCTTCAAGGACCTGGCTAAGGCCAGGGGTTTCATTTCCTTATGACCTGGCTGGTTTTGCAGCTACAGACTGTCCCCTTTACCAGAACTGGCTGGCTCACAAATCTGTGGTCACTAAGGGAAGTGACCTGCCAACACTGGGTCCGCTGTGTCCACTTTGTGTTCAAAGGTCGGCTAGTTGAGAAGCTGTGTCGCTTCAGTTGTAAAGGACTTCAAAGATCGAAGATAAGGCATCTGGCACTTCCGACTTGAGAGATTAATCTGGGTGTAAACTGAAGGCCTAGAGTCAGAAATGGATGGAAAGGAGAACAGATGTTCAAGCATAACAGAATATAAAGATAGAAATTTGGAAAGGATCAGGGAATTCAACAGAGCCGGAATAAAAGCAGGATTACGGGAGATAGGAAATACATAAAATGCAACACAAAGTAGCTGAAAAATAAGATCATATGAAAGGGGATTGCAATAGCAGCCACAAAGTTCCATCAGTGGGACATGAGTCTCTTTTTAATGAGACCAAGAGTGATGTATTCTTATATTCCCAAATCCCAAAAATAGAGTTTGTGAAAAGGGTGAATAATATGTGTCTGTCAACTGTACCCAGTAAGATAACCTGACCAATGGGCCTCAGCTGAAGGAATTGTTTTTCCATTGCCTTGATTTTTTTTTTTTCAACACTTATTGATCACCTGTTAGGTGCCAGAAGCTTCTCTAGGCACATAGTCCCCACCTTCCACGAGACCCCAGAGGTGGGTGGCTGCACTGATACTATTAAAGGACGGGTGACAAGTGTTTTGAACGAGGCTTGTATGCAGAGGGGTTGCATATTCCATAAGAGAGTCCCCTCCCTTATCTTGAAATTGAGCAAGGAAAGTGTCCCAGATGAGATGTCACTTAAACTGGAAAAGGGGGCCCTCAAAAAGTGCTGGGAGCCGTAAAATCCATCATGAAAAGTAATTTGCACTTACTCCGTTTATAACTTCCCAAGTATTTTGTGAACCACCTACTATTTTCAAGGCACTACAGAGGGCTTGAAAAACCTTCAGAGATTTATAATCTAATCTGGACCTTTCAGTCCAATATAGGCAATCAATATGGGCACATTAGCAAGAATAGTTGTTACATTGTTTTCAAACTCATGAAAACTTTCACCTAGGAAAAATAGAGCATTCATATTAAAAATGGGATAGGCTACAGAGGAAATACTTTAGTTGATAATAATTTACATAAATAATTTTCAGATCACTTTATCCTTAAGACTGGATGAAATATGTTTGTAAATTCTGTATTAATGATTACAGTGTATGTTGGTTTCATATTTCACGTTTGAGTCTAACAACATCACTAATATATTTATTTACAGGCATCCTCACTGAAGCCTGTGAACATTTCCGTAAGAGGTTATTGACAGTTCACATGAAGTTATTTTCTATCACAGTGTTCTGTTAGTCAACTTTCAGAAAATGTTAGAGAAAAATGTGTTGTTTTAAAATCTTAAAACATTTTAACTGAACACTTCACGATACAAGAATAATGTGAAAACTGATCATCACCTGTTAAGTTAGAGCATCCAGCAGGCGTATTAAATGCTTGTTCTTCCAGTCCGCCCGAACGCTGACATGCATACAAAAACCTATGTACTTAATTAAAGTATACTTGTTAGAACAGAGAAAAAGTTTATATCATCAAATTTTAGATTGTCAGTAAATATATGAGAAAAATTATTATCTTGGGTCTTTGGGGATAATAAATTGAGAAGCAATTTTCTTTCACTCAGCAGCTAGATTTATGAAAGGCAGATTTCCACGATCAAAGGAACTGTTGTACTACTGCAGAAGTTTATCTTTAAATCTATATGATTCAAAGAATTTTTGTGAAAATTAAGGAGAGCTGTATATAGTATAGGATAGTAAGCAATGGGGCAAAGTAGTTCTCTATATGTATTTACAGAAATGACATCTTCTGTTTCTCCTAATGTATTTATTAGAGGTAAGTATCTTGGCCAAATAATAAGTCTTCTGGGCTGGTGAATAAAACCTATTGCTCATCAACTTATATCTGTACCAAATGAGACAGAATTTATGTGACTCAAGACTTTCATTTAATTCACACAGAATTCAGACATTTAGAAATTGGAGTTCATTTAAACATCTATTTTGGGGGTTGGGCGGGAATAGATATGCATGTAATCATAACAGGTGTTATGAGACAAACAAATCAATAAAAATAACACCAGCAAATCATTGCCAGAACCTTAAGTATAAATTTGAGGCCAAACCCAATGTAGGCAAAAATTTGGTGTAATTCGTACCCAGAAAAGGAAAAAAAAAAAAAAGAAGAAGAAGAAGAGAAGAGAAAGAAAAGAAAAAGAAAAACCCAGCAAATTTGAATATGTATTTGTGAAGGCCTTAGTTTATTGTGAAATTGGTTGGATCAATTTGTCTGAATTTACTGGCATTGCTAAATAAAATAGGCTGCGTTTGATCTTATTTTCTCTTTTCTAATACATTATGTTTTAAGGAGTTTAGGGTACTTTATTCTAGATATTCCAGTCTGTGGGGCCTGCATATATGTTAGCTACCTCTCCAAAGTACTGGCAAACTTTTATTTAGCACAGCTATTTTTTTCTTCTTCGGTCTTCCGTCATTGCTCTCTCCCAGAACTCTTGAGTAAAACGCTACTGCTTAAAGCTTTGTAAAGTATGTTTGAACGGGTTGAACTCTATTACACTTCATCACTTTCCTTAAACAAGTGAGCTAATGATGTCCTTTCCTTTTAAAATGTGTATTGAGACATCCACACATGTTCCGCAGCAACCCCCCAAACTTTTTAAAAGCACGTGCCTGTTTCATGCTCTGGAAGTGCACTTGATGTTGGCACTTGGTATCAAACACAGATGGACATGAGTGTCATCATGTCATTAGTAAATCCGTAAGAGAGACGTTTTTCCATATTTATAGTGGAGTTTGAAGGCCTTTAGAGAGTTTCAATGAAAAACGAATACTTGAGCCAGAACACACATTCCATAGAAAAATATGTAAGAAATGAACTCCCTGGTGAGTTTTGTGTCCATATAATTTTTTCCCTAAGATTCTTTGTAATTTCGGAGTAATTTAATGTCTCCAACTTGTTTAAGCTCTAAGTATGTGATTTAAAATACTTCCTTGGAATTTTTAGCAAAATTAGTTAAATTTACTTGCTTTCAGCTATTAGTTTAAAATGGAAGTTAAAAATATCTTGGTTTCCTTTCTTAATAAATTGAACAGTTTGGCTTACAGGAACTCCCAACTAAATATTGACAGTAGAAAAATAAGCAGGGCAAAACTTGAGGTAACTTCTTATCTCTATAAGGACAGTCAAGGGAGAAAAACTATTAAGGAACAAGACTTTGTTCTAGGTTAAAGTCTGCATTGGAAATTCTTACCCAGATATCCAGGTAGTGCCCCAAGAGATGTAAAATCCAGAAGACACGCCACCCATACATCTCAAACGGATACATATTCTGTACCCATACACACACACACACACACACACACACACACACACACACACACAGACATCACAAGAAGTTGGTTAATGCAGTCAACCTCTAAATTCACCAAAGGCAAACTGGAGTTATCAAATACAAATACAAGCAAATAAACCAAACTTGCCAAAATTTGATGAAAACTGATAGCCAAAGAGACGTGCCAAACTCAACAAATGGAAGATTTAGCAACCAAAAAAAGTTAATAGTGAAAATAGAGAAAAACTTCAAAACTGGCATTTAATGTACGTAGTGTTGAGAAGATATTGCATTTATAAAATAAAGCTATTATTTGAGAGAAATAAAAATCTGTAAAATTAAAAAATATGATGTAACCAATGATGCAGATTTTTTCTCTCAGTTCTCTTCCAGCTCCTTTGTAGCATAGTCTATTGCATATTAGAAATACAAACTGGAAAGTTTGTATTTCTCGAACTGCCTTACCACTTGGGTTTTGTGTGGGACCTAGCTAGCTTCTTAAAAGGAGAATGCAACGTGTGAGGTTTGGAAGCAGAAGTGAACATGCTGAGGTGGAGGCCACACTTTAGCTGCTTTTGTGTCTGCTGGCAAGTAGGTGGTATTTGACTTTTCTGTGGCAGCTCCAGTAGAGGTCCAGGTGTCTGTTCTCTGGCTTCATGGGCATTCAGAAGCAGCATGCGACATCTGTTTACTGGTACATGTCAGGGCTGAGGTCGCATAGTCTTGTAGCCAGCAGGGAGGTAAGGTAATGGCACCTTATCTCTGGGTTCTGGCTGAGGTGTTCGGACATGGAGCCAGCAATGGTGGTGGCAGATCCTCCGTTTTAGCAAAAGCAGCTAGCCCTTCCCCTGGCCAGTTCTATCACATTCTGGGGGTTGTTTTCAGATTTCTCAATTACAGATTGTTCATCCCAACCGTCAGATCATTTTGTACATAGTTAATTCCATCTATTAAATTTTTTCTGCTTAAACTAGCCAGAGTACAGTTGAACCTTTATTGACATATGCAGATATCCAAGTAATACAGCTTCATATATAGAAGCTGAAGTACAAAATAGACATATTTGAAGATTGAATTAATGAGCTGGAAGATCAAACTAAAATGTAACAAAAAGATCCAAAGATGGAAAATATAAAGGAGAAATCAAAGGAGAAAAGAGAAATGTATGTGTTCTTTCATTTGTCTAATAGGAATTCTAGGATAGGACAGAGAAAATGCAGGGGAAGAAATAAATGAAGAAATAAAAAGAAGAAATTCCCAATATTGAAAACAATGTTCAGAGTTGGGTTTCAGAAAGTCACTAACGGAAGACCGTTCCAATTCTAATTACTTAAAATTACTGTAGCAAGAAGTTTGCATACCAACAATGTGAAATGAACTTAAGAGGAAGGCACTGGGGTGCCCGGGTGGCACAGTCAATTAAGCGTCCAGACTCTTGGTTTTGGCTGAGGTCCTGATCTCAGTGTAGTGAGATGGAGTCCTGCATTGGGCTCTGTGCTCAGTGTGGAGTCTGCTTAAGTTTCTCTCTCCCTTTTCCCCTCTTCCTGTGCTCTGTCTCTCTCTTTCTCTAAAATAAATAAATAAACCTTAAAAAAAAAAAAAAGGAAGAGGAAGACATCAAATTAAACAGTAGCAGGGAGTGATGAGGCATTAGTTTAAAAGTTAATAAGATGATGGGAAAAATAAAGTAGCAAACATACTGCTAGTCACAATAAATATGAATGATTGAATTTATCTATTAAAATAGATACTATATTCACAAATTTATTATAAGTATAATGTGGAGCCCTGAAAAGTTCTCCAGTCTTAAAAATTAAAATATAGAAAGTAAAACAATATGTAAATTTTGGTCACAATTATGGCTGATCATTGTGTATATGTATAAATGTGAATGCATAGGTAAAGAACTAGAAAGGTATACATCACATTTTTAACAATGTTTCCCTCTTGAGTAAGAATTGAACTGGGATTGAAGGTAGAAATAAAGAAATACAGTGGATAATTTTTCCAATAAAATATTTTTTTACAATACTTGTAACATTAAAAATAAGAAATATTTTGCTACTTCCCAAAGGTAACTCAATGAAAAATATTTTGAACTCAGAAAAGTATTGCACATGTAATCATAAAACTCCTATTTGACAAACAGTTTCTACAAAACACTTAGAAAGTCAATGAATCAGAGTATGTCAGAATTTGAGAATAAGTTGTTTTTTTTTTTAAAGACACCTTCCTTGGAATAACAATTCATATAAAAATTATGCAAAATTTCACCAAGAGCAACTCATCATGCAGATGATGTATAAATGGCTGTGGATAAGATTCTTCCAAATCTAGAACCAACATGTAAACTGTAAGAAAGATAAAATGTAGAATCTACATTAAGTCTGGAAAAACGTTTGATAAAAAGAAATTATCAGTGTATCTTGATCGGTAAAGGAAAATGAATTTTTCTAACATAGAAAATGATGTAATGGAACTATCTCCATTTGAAAGCAGATATCTTTTAATGCCATCATTTTTCCCTGACACAATAAAAACCAAGAAACCTTTTAATATCAATTTGATTTCAAGAGATTTTTTTTCCAAGTTAGTAGGGAATGTTCTACCAGCCCAGTCAGTATTTTGGTCCTATGTCAGCTCTAGATCTCGATGAAAATTAATGAATTGGTTTTGATATATATATATAACTCTCTTACAGATTGTGTTAATGTAGATCCATTCCCTTTGTTCTCATCATTAAGGGAGAAACCGATAAATTCAAAAACGAAAAAGACTCTAGACCTTTGGTAACTCTACAGATGCCATGTAATTCTCAACAGGAAACTGTCAGTATAATAGATACTATGGTGCTCCAACCCATTCCCCTTCAGGTCCAAAGATTCACTCCCCCATTACCAGCAACTGAGTCCCTTCCCAAGAATGCTCTCTACCAAAAGAAGCTGCTTGGGACCAGGTAAGACCCTGTCCCTGGGAGCAGCCTGTATCCAATGACTGGTCCATGTTAGAGATGTGGGTTAAAAAGGCCTATCCCCTTTACCTCAATCGGGGCATCTCTGCAGACCATCCCAGCTCCAGAGCTCCCCAGATGATGAGTTTAGGCACCTGTTGAAACTGCATTACAGTTCAACTTCCCTCTGCCCTGTCCTGCTTCCCTCACTCTTCACAAGTGGTGATCCCTAGAGCGCATCCTGCAAAATCTCCTCCGTGAAAATATTCATCTCCGAATCTGCTTACAGGGGAATCCAGCCTAAGCCTTCTAACCCATTCTAAGTTCAGTAGTATTCAGTTTACTTTTTTTTTCTGGTTCCCTTTGCTTATATAAATATTTTCATTAAAAGTCACTTTTTAAAATATTTTAAATATATATTTATTTCAAAAGTAAAACCTTTTAATAAAAATGCGTAGATTTTTAATTTACTACTATTTTTTATTTAAAATTTAATTAAAATTATTTAAAATTTAAATTAAATTTAAAATTTAATTTACTACTAATTTTTATTTTAAAAATTAGTAGATTATGAATGTTTTCCATCTTACATATCTTTATATCCTCTTAAACTGCTGCATAAGGTGTCAGTGAAAGAGTACACTATATACTTACAAATGGACTTTTGGTTGCAAAAATTCAGCTATTAAAATGATTCTGCAGAAAATATCTTCGTGCACACGTTAGTGTAGACTCATGATAATTTCCTTAGGATACGTTTCTTGGCATAGAATTCCTGAAGCAAAGGGCACACACACATTTAAGGTTCTCATTGTTCAATTTCACTACCAGAAACATTGCACTACTTCCGCAACCAGATATCTTTGAGAGTAGATACTAATTTGGAAGGTATCTTTATTAAGTCATGAAAATACATCTTGTTTTAATTTGCATTTTTTGTAATTAGTGTGATTGAATTTTTTCATATGTTTATTAGGTATTTGTGAATGTCTTTAATGAGCTACATATTCATATCTGCTGACTCATTGTTTTTTCTGTCAGGTTAAATGTAGTTTTCTTATTAAACAGAAGAGTTCCCTATATATTAAAAATATAGGGGCGCCTGGGTGGCTCAGGTGGTTAAGCGTCCAACTCATGATTTTGGCTCAGGTCACGATCTCAAGGTCGTGAGATCGAGCCCTGTGTCGGTCTGGCCCTCAGTGTGGAGTCTGTTTAAGATTACCTCTCCCCTTCCCCCTCTCACACTCTCTCTCTCTCTCAAAGAAATAAAATCTTTTAAAAACAAAGAATATAACAGAATATTTAATATAAGGACTGACATAAAAATATGACTGATATAGAAGTGTTCATATTCTATACATTTTGTAAGTACGGATATATATAAATTAAAATTAAGTGGTTTTATGATATTAATATGAATATACTAAAACTACATTACAAATGCAACTACCTTAATATGGTCTTCTAGATCCCAAAAGACAAATTAGATTCCCTTCACATTATTTCTTAAATCGTCATGCAGTTTTTCTTCATAGATCTTATCACAGATTCTAACTATATATATGTATGTATTCATATATATGGCAAATATACTGGGTGTTTAATAAAATAAGATTTTGTTTAATTTCCCTAGACTAGAAGCATTGTGAGAGCAGAGGCCATCAATGATTTGCATTTAGGACAAATCTGGCACATAGCATATAATTAGAATGATTTCTAATTCAAAAGCATTTTTATACGTAGGTTCAAAATATTTTTTTCCAAACTTTTCATTGCCTCTTAATTTTATCTATGTTTTAAAATCAAGTTTTTAAGGGGCGCTTGAGTGGCTCCATCAGTTGAGCATACGACTCTTGATTTGGACTCAGGTCATGATCTCAGTGTCATGAGATTGAACCCCGCATGAGGTTCTGCGCTGAGCCTGGAGCCTGCTTAAGATTCTCTTTCTCCCTCTGCCCCTTCACCCCTGATCACACACCTTCTCTCTCTCTCTCTCAAAAAAAAAAAAAAAAAAAGTTTTTAAGAAAACCTTTTTATAATGGAATAACTTTCCCATTTATGACTTTGGTACACACTCGGTATGTTCACTATCCCAAGTTTCTTCTAGTGCCATTATTTTCTTCTAGTGTTTTACAGTTGTCCTTTTATATTTTGATCATCTTTAATTTATATACAATCTATTTCAATTTTACAGGGTAACTATTTTGTTTTTAATTTTCTTTTGTTTGGGCCCAAATAGTTTGCCATTTTTTTCCCCAAGAGCTTTTATTGAATAAACCATCTTTTTATGACTGCTTTGAAGCACTACTTCTTCAGTTGTGAGATTCTTTTATATGTACTTGGATGAATTATATGATATTTGGTTCTGTTGCTCAGACAATATCTTGGCTATTGATAGAATAATAAAGTCATTGTAGATCTATAATATTCTTATACCTATTCAGCCACACATGCTTCATTAGTCTTCTCTTTAAGTATCATTAGATTCTCTTACATTCTTTCAAGGTAATATAAGGAATTGTTTTATCAAATCCCCTTCACTCCCCAAGAACAAAAAGAGAAGAAAATAATTCAAGATGTCCAATAATTTGCTTGAAATTGGAAAAAGTAAATCAAAGAGAGCTATCAAAATAGAGATTTGAACAGCCTTGATAACACTGAAATAAAGAACTAAAAATTGTAAGTTGTCATATTAATCTCACCTAGGACCATAAACTTGTATCATTTACCTTGAAATGATTTTAGAGTTCTCCAAACAGAATCCTTAAGCTTGAAAAGCCAGTTAGAGAAAAAAAACAGCGAATGCTCTCACTTGTGTATGAAATCTTACAAGAAAAAAAAAAAGGTAGAAGCCATAGAAACAGAGTAGAACAGTGGGGTTACAGGGACTGGGGTACAGAGGGTGAGGGAAATGGGAGGTGTTGGTCAAAGGATATAAAGCAGAAGCTATGTAGGATAAGTGCTAGAGATCTAATGTACAGGCATGATGACTATAGTTAATAATTCTATATTGAATACTAGAGATATGCTAAGAAAGTAGATTTTAGGTGTTCTCATCACAAAATAAAAGGTAAATATGTAAGGTTATGGTATGTGAGTTTGACTGTAGTAATCATTTCACTGTGTGTCTGTATATTAAATCACGTTGTACACCTTAAATATACATGATTTTTATTTTAAAAAATCACCTAGTAGCCCTTAACTTGGGTTTGGCAAATATATTACCCATAAAAAAGTCTGTTCCACTAAACCAAGCAGGATTATATATACTGTCATGGCAAATAGTACCTGATGAACCATCCCCTCTCCTCCCTCAGGCTCCCTTTTGAAATGTTGTCCTTTCACCCACCCTTTCAAATGTTGGCTTATTACGTCGTCATGGTTTCAGCTGAATTAAGTAAAACTCACTGACTAAAAATCTTAAAAGAAGCCCCTAAATTACTGACAAACTGTGTACATGTCACACAGACCGCTTTGCAGAACTGATGAATGCACACATGTAAGAACTGGAAGAATGTGATTTTCTTTGATTTGGGTGTGTTAGGAAGTCATTGTATACGGAATGGATTTAACGTGTGGCAAGAAAATGCTGCAAAGTGATAACATGGAGCAGTCAGTCCTCAGGTAGGAGCAGAAACTATGTGGGATTCATGAAGGCTTCAAGTAGACAACAAAGAATTCAGGGTACAGGGGCGCCTGGGTGGCACAGCGGTTAAGCGTCTGCCTTCGGCTCAGGGCGTGATCCCAGCGTTGTGGGATCGAGCCCCACATCAGGCTCCTCTGCTATGAGCCTGCTTCTTCCTCTCCCACTCCCCTTGCTTGTGTTCCCTCTCTCACTGGCTGTCTCTATCTCTGTCGAATAAATAAATAAAATATTTAAAAAAAAAAAAGAATTCAGGGTACAAACAAACAGAAGGCCTCAGAGAAGTCACTGGAGGTTTGTAGAACAGCCTCGTTATAAAAATACTGACTAAAGGCAAGCCTCGGCCTTGGAGCGCAGGTGACCTAGGACTCCTGGTTAGGAGTATCAAGAGTGTGTTAGTTGAAAGAAGAGATCAAATCATCTGGTAGGATTTGGAGACTGTCAAGAGAATGGCGTCAACAAAAGCTATATTAATGAGCTAGCCACATCCACCAGGAATACGTAAGTTTTCACAAATGAGCCAGGTTGGTGGTCAAAATTAACTTGCTGTCTAGACAAATAAAAAGGGGGAAAATCACTTACTGGTGTGAAGGAGGAAATTGTATAACTTATGATCTCAATAAGAATAAGTGGGGGAGCAATAGAATTATTCATTTCCAGGGTACAAGAATGATCTCTATGAACGCTGACCTTAATCATTTCTTTTCTATTTACCTAAACTGAAAAATCTATTGGGAAATATCCCAATTCATAAAGTCCAAAAAAGCTTTTAGCTTAAGTAAGTACTGTGCGAGTATTAATATAAAACTGAAACACAAATACAACAATGTTGTCAACATCACGCTCCTACCATTTAGAGACCTTTAAAACGGCTCCATTCTCATGGATAGTCAAAGCCTGAGAAGTTTTCTTGAGCTTAACTCCAAAATTGTAGGCAGAGTTCTTGAGAAGTAGCTGAAAATTCTTGAAAAACAGTTGCTGCTTTCTTTCTTTGCTTATCTTTCTTTGCTTCTTCTCTCTTTCTGTTTCTTTCTTTTCTTTTAATAATAATTTTTTATTATGTTATGTTAGTCACCATACAGTACATCCTTAGTTTTTGATGTAATGTTCCATGATTCATTGTTTGCGCATAACACCCAGTGCTCCATGCAATACGCACCCTCCTTAATACCCATCACCGGCCTATCCCATTCCCCCACCCCCCTCCCCTCTGAAGCCCTCTGTTTCTTTCTTTTCTCCCTTCCCTTACTTTCCCTTCCTCCCTCCCTTCCTTCCCTCCTTCCTTCCTCCCTTCCTCCTTTCCTCCCTTCCTCCCCTTCCCTTCCCTCCCCTCGCCTCCCCTTCCTTTTTTCTCTCTCCCTCCCTCTCTCTCTTTTTTCTTTCTTTCTTTCTTTCTTTCTTTCTTTCTTTCTTTCTTTCTTTTCCTTTCTTTATTCCCTTTCCCTCCCTCCTCCCTCCCTCCCTCNCCCTCTGTCTCTTCTTCCTTTTTCTTTCTTTCTTTCTTTCTTTCTTTCTTTCTTTCTTTCTTTCTTTCCTCCTTCCTTCCCCTCCTTCTCTTCCTTCACTTCTTTCTTTCTTCCTTTTTCTTTGTTTTCATTTTTTTTTCTTTTTCGGCCTTCAGACATTTGAGAAGTGGTAAGAGAATTACAGATGGCTATATCACAGTAACCAAAAGAAATATAAGAAAGCTTGAAACAAATGATGTTTTCCTTGACTTCTAAACACACCTTTAATATCATGTGGATTTACTTTTTAGTAAATTTGCATTTTAAGAAATATAGACAATTATATGATCAATGAAAATATATGCAGTCATTGAACAAATATCTATTCAATTTCTACTCTATGAAGGAATATTCCAGACACAGGGGATATAAGAGAGAAAAATGAAACAAAAGAAATGCAGTCCTCATGCCCTGATGAAACTTAAAATAATTAGATCAGACCAAAGTAGAGACCAGTGAGAACAGAATCAGATAAGGAGATAAATCCATGGAGATAACAGAAATCTATAGCTACAGTTTGTAAAACAGGAAGCTGGGGACACATGCTTGCTGTGTTTTAGGAATAGGGAGAAGGCCAGTGCTGCTGAAGCAGAGTGAGTGCAGGGGTGGAGTAGAGCATGAGGGTAGGGAGGGAGTGAGGAACCAGCCTTAGCGCTGGTTGTAGCAGTTTTAAGTGGAAGGGCCATGTGATCAATCATGTTTTAAATCATTGAACACTACATCAAAAACAAATGATGTATTCTACAGTGGCTAACTGAACATAATAAAATAAAAATAAATAAATTAAAGGGTCCCTCTGGTTGTTGTGGGTCGGTGTGGGAGTGCAAGCACAGGGTCATTCCCCTTGTGTCCCCGTTGCCTTGCCTGGCACATTGCCCGGCCCAGACTGGTGGTTCAGTCAGTGCTCACTGAGTGAGTGAACCAATGAAAGTGTTTATGACTAACTATAGATTTTATGAACGTAGTAAATAGCAACTTCTCAAATGATATATTCCATAATTTTGGATAATATACATCATCAGGCAGAGAGAAAAAAATTTAAGCCCTGAGAACCAGTTAAAAGATTTGCAGGCTAATAATCCTGAATCACTTTTCACTTTATCCATCTCTAAGTGTAGTGAATAAGGTCCAGAATATTATTAGAATAATTATAGGGAAAGATGGCAATAAAAGATGACAGAACTGATGTATTATAAAACACGTGTGCTGGGCAACTTCTATAAACTAACAATTCCTTCAGCAGGAATCATTTTTGAATATTGTAGTTAAGATATTAAATTTTATATATGCAACTATGAGTCACCCTTGTAGGTAAAAGAGTGACCTTCCTGTGTGTTAAGTGGTATTTGGAAATGCATCACACAGCAGTCTCCATAAGGAAGGTCCATTCCTGTTCTTGGGTCACTGAAAATGTAAGCTGAGGAGGAAAATGTTTCAAATTTTAAAAGAGGCTTGTTTCTTCCCGTTCGACTATGAGCAATAGATTTGAAAAACATAATACTTCAGAATCACCCAAATTGATTCCTAACTCCTTTAATGGGACCCCTCCCCCATGTTTGGAAAACAAGTCCTACAAACAAACTTCTGAGGAAGAGAAATGCCTCAGAACCAAGCAGTGGATGTGTTCTTCTGGTAAAAGCTGAAATGAAAAAGCAGCACACCTGCTTCCAGCTGCCCCCCTCCCTTCACATAGCTCACACGGCCTTGCCATGTGAAGTCTCATCCAAGTCAAACAAGTAGCAATTTTAAAGTAGCACCTAAAGAGGAACTCAGGCAGGGTTTGCCAGCAAAACCCCAGACCCTAAAAGTTCCTGCTGCACAGGCTTTATTTTCATTTCCTTGACCCATTTGCAGAGAGTTGTTACTGATGGCCGGCTCGGCCTCCCTGTACACAGCACACCAATAATAAACAGAGGCCAGCTGACACCCAGAGACACCTGCAGAACACTCACAGTGCCGGATTGTTCATCCACGGGGAAACGTTTTGACTGGGGCTGGATGGGTAGCCATCCACTGGCTCAGTACACACACACACACACACACACACACACCCAAAAGAAGTTTACCAAGGACCCTCCTGAGGGCCTGCTGGACTGCCAAGAGAGCTAAAAGAAAAGAGCCGCTGACTGTGGGGAGCAGCGTGTGAAAGGGCCTCTGTATGCAGTCATCCCCTTGTGTCCCAAGCACTTGGACTTGCTGAAATTAATTTTGCAAAAGTTCGGTAGAAGCTGCAAGCAAGCCTTTGCACAAAGACTTGAAGGCATGGAACTTATTATTCCAGTTTCTTAGGATCCAACTTCTTATTTATTCATAAATTACATATTTGCCAATGAAAATACTTTGTTGAAGGTCTGATCAAGCAGGTGCATTCAAGTAGCCTGAAAAGCCTTCACTAACATTTGAAAACTTTTCAGACCTGCGTTTCTTGGAATTGACAACAAAGGTCTTTTTTCCTTCCATGAATTCAAGTTTGAAATAGTTTTCTAAATAATTCAGAAAATAAGATTTAATTTGGTAAGGGATCAATAGGAGTATATATTATAATATTCACCATGTTCTGAAAGTAACTTATTTCAAATGTATTCAAATACAATAATTAACTTCAAGGAGCCTGCTTGGAATTTAAAATATTCAGTACACTCAGTACTTTTGACTAACTCTCACTCACGATAAGAGAAATAAAGGAAAGCTGAGTTGTTTTTTTTTTTTAAAGATTTTATTTATTTATTCGACAGAGAGAGACAGCCAGCGAGAGAGGGAACACAGCAGGGGGAGTGGGAGAGGAAGAAGCAGGCTCCCAGCGGAGGAGCCTGATGTGGGGCTCGATCCCATAACGCCGAGATCACGCCCTGAGCCGAAGGCAGACGCTTAACTGCTGTGCCACCCAGGCGCCCCGGAAAGCTGAGTTTTATAATTGTGCAGCTTCAAAACCCAGAGATTAAATTCACTAACAGTATTTTTGAACTGGACCAGATGTACAAGAGGTCATAACAATAGGAGAACATCGCACCCAAAGATGTAACATAATATAACCAAGGGCCGCCACATATAAGATAGGGACAGGGTGAGAATGGAAACTAGATTCCAAACCTCTAATACAATGCTCTTTCTAGAATATTGTGCAACCTATGTTATCTATGTCTTCCTTCTGAATCTGTCGATGATACAGTAATCTGTGAGAGAAAGGACTAAGAAATTGGGTACTATCTCTGGGGCGCCTGGGTGGCGTAGTCGTTAAGCGTCTGCCTTCGGCTCAGGGTGTGATCCCGGTGTCATGGGCGTTATGGGCATTATGGGCATCATGGGATCGAGCCCCACATCAGGCTCCTCTGCTATGAGCCTGCGTCTTCCTCTCCCACTCCCCCTGCTTGTGTTCCCTTTCTCGCTGGCTGTCTCTATCTCTGTCAAAAAAATAAATAAAATCTTAAAAAAAAAAAAGAAATTGGGTACTATCGCTAAAATTGCAGTTTAGTGATTCTACCATATTAAAATCTTTCGTCTCATTTTTTTTCTCTCATTAACAAAGTGCATCTTTCTGATGTTCTTTAAACTCATTTGCATCAAGTCTTAGGAATACAGATATCCTCTTCTTTTTGAAAGTTCTCATCACACTACATTAGTACCTACCTTAGTACCTATTTACAAAAAACGTACATTAGTCCCCGTTTATGCTAATGAAAAGAAATCTGAAGGTGACGTTTCACTTTTCTGACAAAGGTGGGAAGTCCAAATTGCATTCAGTGTTTTTTTTGCAGCCAGCTGCTATAGAGGCAGTGTGTACCCTGAGCAGGAGAGTGGCCCCGCCAAGCTCCTTCCCCCAAACTACACTTAGCTTCTCAGCATCCAGCCCTCATTTCTTTGAGCTGTGTCTGTGAGCACCTGCGCTTTATCTCAATTGATTTTGTGCATCCATTGGCAAGATGTGTTCTAAGGTATCAGAAAAGCCTAGAAGAGGTTATGTTTTGGGTTTGGGGATGCTCAAAAATGTTTCCTTATAAGTTAATGGCAATTGCTTGGTCAATTTAGGCCATATCAGCTTACAGAAGGTGTCATAGGAACATCCTACTTTCAGATAGCAGGGGACACCCATTGTGCAAACCACTTTTGGGCAAGAGAGAATACACCAGCTGTGGCTTAAGCAGCAATGCAGCTGCAGAAAGTATGTGAGAATTGAAGCTGGAGAAAAGCCAGTTTGCCTCAGAGTCCACCTGGACCTACTTAGCACTTCCCTCCCTTGCCCGAACCCTAAACACATGCCCTTAGGGCTCCTGAGGGACAGGGATGGAACATGGAGAGAGCAACAGGCTTAGCTCTTAGTTTGGGTTAACAAGATTGTTCCAAGGACCTTCTGTTGCCTGTTTGACCCTCGTTTGGGTCTTTGTCTGCCTTCCACACCTCTCCTCTTTGCTCCAACAGATAACTGAAGTCAGTTTGGCCAGCAGTCTCTGCTATATGTTAATGAATCAGAGGCTATAGCCTTTCCCCATATTGTCTTTTTATGTTCTTATGAAAGAAATCCAAGGGACATATCAGAGACCTTCTCTAACTGCATGTAACGAGAGCAATTTAAGTGGTAAATAACTGGGTTGGTACAATTCTTATATAGGTACACTGGTTCAGTGATTAAGAAAAATTTCTGTATTCCTATTCTTCTGATCCTTATCCTTAAATAAAGATACCGCTGTTCTACATCCAACAGCCAAAACATAGGCATTTAATTTTCTTTAGAAGTTTCAGGAGCTTTATTATATATTCATTCATTCAGTTAATACTGAGTACTATAGCTTACACTGACTGAATCGATCTGTCTTATGCCTGGTAGTGGGTTAAGTATTCTTCATTGATTATGTCACTTCATCTTTATAGCAATGCATGAATTAAGTACTTTCATTATCCCTCTTTTCTAGGTGAGGAAACTGAATTTCACAGAGGTTAAGTGAGGTGTCCAAGGTTATCCAGCTAAGACGTTACATAATTAATATTTGAGTAGTCTCTTCCAAAAATGTTAATTATTGGATCTAGGCACCAAGTGTAGGAAGGTTCACTGTATAATTCTTCAAACTTTTCTGCCTGTTTGTAAATTTTCATAATGAAAGGTCAGGAGAAAAATCACTTTTATTTCCTTTCCTATGAAGCTTTCATTGATACGTCATATCATGACACATGTGATATTCATTTAGAGCCACGTTATAAACTCTAATGCAAAATTAAGATATTCCCAGATAAACAACGTTAAGGGAGTTCATTATCACCAGACCTGCCCTCAGGCATCCTGCAACCTGAAATGAAAGGACACTAGACAATAATTTGAAGCCATATGGAGAAATGCAAATCTTACTAAACGTAAATATGAACATTGATGCTGAAATCTTCACAAAATACTATTAAACTGAATTCATTAAAAAGATTACATATCATGACCAAGTAAGATTAATTCTCAAATACAAGGACGGTTTAACATATGAAAATCAATTTACATAATACACCACATAACAGAATGGAAGGAAAAAAACCATACATAATTATCTCAACTGATGGAGAAAAAACATTCAACAAAATTCAACAACATGGGACTTGATCTCATGACCATGAGGTCATGATCTGAGCCAAAATCAAAAGTAGGATGCTTAACTGACTGAGCCAACAGGCACCCCCAAATTGAGCATTCTTTATGATAAAAACACTCAACAAGCTAAAAATAGTTAGAAACTACCTCAACATAATAAAAGCCATATGGGAAAAACCCACAGTGGGCATCACACTCAATGGTGAAATCACGACTGAAAGCTTTTTCTCTAACATCAGGAATAAGGGAAGGGACAATCCCACCGCTCTTATTCAACATAGTACTAAACTGGACCACTTTCTTACACCATACACCAAAAAAATTCAAAATGGATTAAAGACCTAAATGTGAAACATGAAACCATAAAAATCCTAGAGAACACAGGCAGTAACTTCTTTGACATCGCCCATAGCAGCTTCTTTCTAGAGATGTCTCCAAAGGCAATGGAAACATAAGCAAAAAATAAACTATTGGGGCTACATCAAAATAAAAGTCTTCTGCACAGCAAAGGAAACAATCCACAAAACTAAAAGGCAACCTACAGAATGGGAGAAGATATTTATAAATGATATATCTGATAAAGGGTTAGTATCCAATATTTATAAAGAACTTATAAAACTCAACACCCAAAAAATGAATAATCCAATTATAAAATGGGCAGACGACATGAATAGACATTTTTCCAAAGAAGACATCTAGACGGCCAACAGACACATGAAAAGATGCTCAACATCACTGATCATCAGGGAAATACAAATCAAAGCTACAATGAGATATCATCTCACACCTGTCAGAGTGGCTAAATTCAATGGCACAAGAAACAACAGGTGTTGATAAGGATGTGGAGAAAGGGGAACCCTTTTACATTGTTGGTAGGAATGCAAACTGGTGCAGCCACTCTGGAAAACACTATGGAGGTTCCTCAAAAAGTTAAAAATAAAGCCACCCTACAATCCAGAAATTGCACTAGTAGGTATTCACCCCAAAAACATAAAAATACTAATTCAAAGTGATACATGCACCTCTGTGTTTATAGCATCATTATCTACAATAGCCAAATTCCAGAAACAGCTCAAGTGCCCATCGACTGATGAATGCATAAGAAGATGCGGTATATATACATGATGCAATATTACCCATAAAAAAAGAATGAGATCTTGCCATTTGGAATGATGTGGATGGAGCTAGACAGAAATATGCTAAGCAAAATAAGTCAATCAGAAAAAGACAAATACCATGATTTCACTCATATGTGGAATTTAAGAAACAAAGCAAATGAGCAACAGGAAAGAAAAAGAAAGGCAAACCAAGAAACAGACTCTTAACTATCGAGAACAAACTGATAGTTACCAGGGTGGGGGGTGGAGATGGGTCAAATAGGTGATGGAGATTAAGGAGTGCCTTGCCGTGATGAGCACTGGGAGATGTATGGAAGTGTTGAATCACTATATTATATACCTGAAACTAAAACTCTCAGAAGAAGGCATAAGACAAAATCTTCATGACATTAAATTTGTCAGTGATTTCTTGGATAGGACTCTAAAGGCATAGGCAACAAAAGGAAAAAAAAGACAAATTGTACCATAAAAACTTTAAAATTTTTGTTCATCAAAAGACACTATCAACACAATGAAAAGGCAATCTACAGAACAGGAAAAATATTTGCAAGTCACATATCTGATAAAGGGTTAATATCCAGACTATATACAGAATTCCTAAAACTCAACAACAAAAAATCCAACAACCAGATTCAGAAATCAGCAAAGGACTTGAATAGACGTTCTCCAAAAAAGATACGCAAATTGCCAATAAGGACATGAAAAGTGCTCAATACCACTAATCATTAGGGAAATTCAAATCAAAACTGCAATGAGACACAACCTCATACCCATTAGAATGGCTGCTATCAAAAGCAAACAAACAAAAACAGTAAATAACATGTTGACAAGCTGTGGAGAAATTGGAACCCTTGTGCACTGTTGATGGAAATTAAAATGGGGGTGCCTGGATGACTCAGTCTGTTAAGCATCTGCCTTTGGCTCAGGTCATGTTCCCAAGGTCCTGGGATCGAGGCCCGCATCAGACCCCCTGCCCAGGAAGGCTGCTTCTCCCTCTCCCTCTACCTCTCCCCCTGCTTGTGCTCTCTTGCTTTCTCTCTGTCAAATAAATAAATAAAATCTTTAAAAAAAGAAATTAAAATGGTGCACCTGCTGTGGACAACAAGAGTTCTTTAAGAACATTAAAAACAGAATGACCATATGATCCAGCAATTCCATCTCTGAATATATACCCAAAGAATTGAAGGCAGGATCTCAAGGAGAAATTTGTATACCCATGTTCATAGCAGCATTTTTCACAATAGCTAAAACATGGAAGTAATGGAAGTGTCATCGATGGATGAGTGGATAACAAAGCGTTGTATATAGATATAATGGAATATTATTATTCTTAAAAATGGAGATTCTGATACATGCTACAACATGGATGAACCTTGAAGATATTTTGTGAAATAAGCCACAAAAATACAAATGCTGTACCATTCCTCTTATATGTGTTACCTAGAATCATAGAGACAGAAAGTAACGTAATAGTTACCAGAGGCTGAGGGAAGGAGCAAATGGGAAATTATTTTTTAATGTATATAAAGGTTCAGTTCTGCAAGATTAAAAGAGTTCTGGAGATGGATGGTAGTGAAGGCTTACAACAATATGAATATACATAATAATACTGAACTGCACAATTAAAAATTGTTAAGATGGCAAATTTTATGTGTATTTTACAATAAAAAATTAAAATGCAGATGCTAAAATGCTGTCATCCAGCTATTCCAGAATTCATCCAGCTATTCCAGAATACTTATTTTATTTTTTTAAAACATCAAATTTTAAGAAATGTTACAGAATTCTCAGTTGTCAATAAATGTTTGTGAGAACTGTCCAACCCCCCATATTGTAACATGAAAAGCCCTCAAATGAATAATCGCAATAAAATATGATGTGTATTATAAAGAGGACAAGTCTGTAGAAAAGTGACCAAGCCTAGTCTAAGGGCAGGATAATCTTCCAGAGGAAGGTAAAAAAGATGAGGAGTAAGGGATATGTGTTTAAGGCAGAGGGAATATTGGTACATAGACCCAAAAGCAAAAGAGAGTCCAGCACATAACAGGAATGAAAAATGTTCATTGTGTTCTGAAATTGAAGTGTGGTACTCAAGTGTAAGAGGCAAGACCAGAGGCTCAGGAAGGAACTAGTATGAGGAATATCTTATAAGTCACTTTAGGAAGATCAGATCCTCTCAAGGGCAGAAGTCAGCCATTGAAGGACTTGAGTGGGGAACTGGCATGTTAGGTGTCTCTGGCTATAACGTAGAAGGAGCAAGCCTGAAAACAAGGAACTCAGCTAATTGTATTAATCCAGGTAAGAGGTGATATTGGCTGGACTAAGATAGTGGAAACAAAAATGGATACAAGTGGACAACAACTTCAGCTAATTAACAAGTGGCAGAGTCAGAAAATGGTGACTGTTGGGGCACCCAGGTGGCTAAGTGGATTGAGCGTCTGACTCTTGATTTTAGTTCAGGTCATGATCTCAGGGTCATGAGACGGAACCCTGCATGGCTGGCCTCCACACTGTGCATGGAGCCTGCTTAAGATTCTCTCTCTCCCTCTGTCCCTCCCCCCACTCTCTCTCTCTCTCTCTCTCTCTAACAAAAAAAAGAAAAGAAAATGGTGACAATCTGTAGGAAGAGCAAGGAGTTAAGAATGATGACAATGGCTAACTTATTAAAAAGGCTTGTCATGTCCGAGGGGTTGCTCTAAACATGTTACATAAGTCATCTCATTTAATTATCACAATAATTAGGTGTTTACTAATTTAGAAATGCTGGGGAATATGTGGATAGGAAATAGTAGAAATGGGGCTTCAATCAAAGACTGTTCACTCCACGCTCCTAAGTACTACCTAGGCAGTTTCTCTTCAACTAGGTAGATGATATAGTCATTTATTAGAGAAAAATGAGAGAAGATGGGTTGGGAAAGAGGGTCAAGATAATGAAAATATTTGTAAAACACTTTAATGGAAATAGATGTTCTATATAATTTATTAGTTTCGTGATCTAAATGCTGGAAGAAGTTTTACCATTTCTCTTAAGTATGTCAATTATTAAAAGCATTTAATAATAAACAGCAAATGGAAGGTAATTCTATTTACCAGTGTTTCTCAGCCTAACTGCTAATCAGAGTCACCTGTAGAATTTTAAAAATCTTGACATGCCTGGACTTGTATAGTAAATATATGTGTAGTAAATATATGGAGAAGTATCTGTATTTTTCTGAAACTTCTTAGAGATGCCAGGGCTGTGAGCCACCATTATATAGAATTTATGCCAGTGTTTTTCACAATAAGAGAGCAAGATTGCTGGCATTAGGAATCTAGGCGTGCTTATTAAAATGCAAATTTTCAGTACATTCCCATGCTTTCTAAATTGGAATATCTGGGAGTGTGGCCCAGAAACTGCATTTTAACTGGCTTCCCAAGTGATATTGCTATACAATAAACTTTGACAACTTTTAGTATATGGTATTTTTCTGCATTTGTATTACAGATATTTTAATAATAGAAATTATATCATTACTCTTCCATATGTATAACACTGATACTATCCATTGAGGACATACCATTTTAGCATCAAATAGTTTTCTGTTCCTTCTTGTTCACTGTTTAAAAGCATAATGCTACATTTCTCATCATTCCTGAATTAGTTACTATTGAGTGAAAGAGAGAACACAAATCCTTGAATCCACAGGAACTGGTACTTGTTAACAGTGTTCCAAACAGTTCTGCGTGTCAGAACTATACTACGCCAATTCATAATAAATCTAGGCCATGGCAAGTTTACAGGATCTCTTTCCAAATAAGGCTTCCACAGAAAACATGTGTCAGGTTTGTTTATCTGTGTCAGAACAATGAGCACAATATGAATGGATTTCTACTCCTTTGATCCTCCAAAATATTTGTTGGTTACTGCTCACGGACTTTCAAGTCCCCCCTTGAGTTGGCCTCCTGTGTGTCCATTAGTTAGGGCTGTCAAGTACAGCGATAAAGGATACACACTGCATAACTCCAGGGAGCACCATTCATACTGTAGTCCATGATGTGCAACTTGGTGCCAATTCTCAGGGGCAATACGTATACCCCATGGGAATTTTAAGTTCTAAATTATGTCTTGCTTTACTATTTCCTATTCCATCACATTGGAAAGCATAGCCATTACTTGAAAAGGTAGATGTAAATTTGTTGACTAAAATAACTTAAAAGCTCATTGGTAAATAAAAGAAAAGCAAGACACATATTCACCAAAATGAAATTTGGTTCAGAGGAAAAAAAGTGATAAAGACTGTCGCTTCTGATTACAAAAAAAATTGTATACAGTTTTCAAAAATATTACATTTATTTAAAGTAGATGTAAAGTTCTGGTTTTTCCTTAATTTGGCTTTAACTTAAAATGTAAGGATTTAAGATTGTCTATTTTAATCTTCACTGCTTAAGTGTTAAGTAGATAATTTTTAATTCATTCCTACAGCAATAATGTTTGTTATCACAGAATTGAGGTCTTACTTAGAGAATGTTTTCTATTACAGAAATATCTGTTGTGAGATTAAGTAAATGTTTTTATCAGATTCCACTATAAAAATCACCACTTTATATTTACATTCTAACAAGAAGATGATGGTATGTCTCAACTGGTTTAAGAAATTTGATGTATTATTACCATTTAGAAATATCTAATTAAAAGAATTCTAATTCTTAAAAAAAAAACAGGTTTTTCTCTTTTACTTTGACTTGTTTTGCTTTTTTAATCTTCTAAGTACAAGAGCCTTCTAAATAAAAAAGTTTAAAAGTGAAATACTCATAACTAAAAGACAGTACTACATTTTATCTTCTGTCAGTTTAGAGTAATTATATTTTCTTGACCATATATTTTAACATTTTACTTTATTCAATTAGCGTGGGATTATGCAAAACAAATTTTGCAGTATTCATTGAACATAGTAACCAAAAGTGGGTCAAACATTTTGGATAATGAAAGGCACAATTTACAAGCCCATAAACTCCTATTTCATGAAGTACTATCATTTTAATTTCAGAGTGTTGTAGTGAAGACAAATACATTAATGGTTTTGGACCCAGAAATATATTAAATATTGGTAGTTAAAATCAGCACTTGCTTATTTGGGAACCATGAGTCCCTGAGAGCACCACCCCCCACACACTTATTTTGTCCTCTCCAGCTACATGCTTCATTGTTACTTTTTTTTTTTTTTTAAGATTTTATTTATTTGAGGTAGGGAGAGACAGAGGAAGAGAGAATGGGAGAAGCAGACCCCCGACTGAGCAGGGAGCTAGATGCAGATGTGGGGCTTGATCCCAGGGGCCTAAGATCATGACCCAAGCTGAAGGCAGACGCTTAGCCAACTGAGCCACCCAGGCGCCCCTTCATTGTTACTTTTACATCATCAACCATTCTGTGAGTGGGGAAAGAACCTACTATGTGTCCCACAGTGTGGAAGGCAGGTACTTTTATGAAATCAGGAGGGGAAGAGGCAAAATATAATGGGACAATTTTGTTACCGCTTGGCAGCTCTAATAAGCTTAAGGAAGTATATGACATCGTTGATTAAAGGTACACTTGGGGATTTTTTTCCATATTTCATACATTCATTCTGATTCTCCCACAATAGGAACGACTTCTTGATTATTGGAGATATTTTCATGAATACGGAATTTCAAATACCAGTAAACAGTGGAACCTACCCTGTAGGNGAAAATGTATACTAGATTTCTAGTAGACGAAATGTCTAGTAGAATATGCCTGTTCTAGCACAGGGAAAAGCTTCCTGTGTAGGGGTGAAATAACATTTGTTCTCCCTAGCACTCAACATTACTGCTACAGTGACACACAAGACAACTCCATGTCAACCTTCTCAATGAAATCAAGAATTAATTTTTACCACAGAATAGAGTAAAAAATGGAAGCTGGTAGAGAACGTCCCAAATCAGTGGCACACTACAGAGTAAATGGAAGTAGTAAGTCATAGGTTAGACTCCCAGGAAAAGAAGAGCACAAAGGTAAAGCTCCTTCAGTCATTTCCAATGGGAAATAGTTTCTGTTTGCTAACTGTTGTGTATCTAAAGAAGCGGAATGCTCAGTTTTTTGGCTTTATGACTTTGTTTTGCCTTTGCTCTTCCTCAAAGTGGTTTCATTCACATTATATACCCTCAATAAATATTTACCAAATGGATGAGCCAGTGTGTATTTTGAAGACTTGCTTGTGATTAAAGGCACTGGACGGTACTATGTGAGCCAGAGTCGTACTGAAGAAGCAGTGTCGTGGGCCAGGTGCGCGAGGAACGCCATGGTCGCCTCATCTGCAAAGTGCCTCCCTACCTCTTGGGTTGTTGTGAGCATTACTCTGGACCACAACTCCTTAGGAGAGTGTTCAGCACCGAACAAACCCTGGATGGTTGCTAAGGTCACTATACTGTTATCTGTGTTGCAACAGCTGATGCCTCATGTGAGGCCACAGTGAGTTGGACGCTCCGTTTTATGATTAAAAGGATTTTCACTGAGTATCCAGTCAGAGTGTGCCACTTTTCAGCCAAAAATTCAGTGGCTTCCTCAGACCAGGCTCTACCTGGGCTTGCTGTGACAGAAGAAGAGACACAGATACTCAGAATAAGGGTGTAACCATTTCATGCCCATTATATTGAACTAACAAATTATTACTAATCTTGCAGTCAGTTCACAGACCAGCCCCTTATCACAGTTCACATATAGCAGGAGCGGAGGCTTCCTTCACTTCCAGTCACCCCATCCAACCACTCATCAAGTTATGACAATGTTACCTTCAAATATTTCTTGAATAGTGTTTCTCAAATTTTAATGTACACATAAATCACTTTAGGATCTTGTTAAAATTCAGTTTCTGTTTGGGTCGGTCTGGAGTCAAACACATTTTATAAACTAAAAACAACTGAGTATGGTATCCAGACCAAAAAAAAAAAAAAAGTAGTTTATTACCAGCACTCCAGAAATCAATTGCAGTGTGGGCTGAATTGTGGCCCCCAAAGATAATAGGTCTAAGCCCTAGAACTCGTGAATATTATCTTATATTGTAAAGGTTTGATAGACATAATTCTATTAGGGTCTTGAAATGAAAAGCTTGTCCTGAATTATCCAGCGGGGGTCCTAAATGCCATCCCAAGTGTTTGCAGAGACAAAGGGAGATCAGACTCACACAACGAAGACCATGTGAAAATGGAGGCAGAGGTCCGAGGAAGGCAACCACAAGAACCAGGCAGAGACAAGGAATGAATTCTCCCCCTAAAGCCTACAGAGGAAGTGTGGACCCGCCAGCACCTTGATTTGGGATTTCCACACTCCAGAACGGGGGAGAATAAACTTCTGTTGCTGCAAGCCACAAAATCAATGATCATTTCCACAACAGCAATAGGGAACAAATATACCGGCTTTCATTCCTTTTTCAATAAAATACCCTTCATCCTTCAGTGTCATTGAAATTCATGTCCTTTTCTGAGAACACTTTCTGAGAACCTGAAGAAGATGGGTCAAAGTCCCTTGTATGATATCCTCACATTACTGCATGATATAACTTACTCATTTTTCTCATGTTACTTTTCAGTTTTAGATACGCTTATATATTTAGTAGTGAGATATTTCTGTATCTCAATGACTAGGGCCATTTACTTAACTCATTAACTGTGATAATTCGGTAATTGGCTCAGCACTTTTGCACTAAGCCTATGAATAATTATAGCATTTGATTCTTCTAAATAATCCCTGGTTGTAAGTAATATTTGAATAATCCCTTCTAATATAAAAGTAAAGTAAGTAATCTAAATTTCTTGCTGTATTGTTTTCTATGCTGCTTATCACAAATTACCAAAATTAGAAGCTTAAAACAACACAATTTATTATCTTACAGGTGTGTGGGTCAGAAATCTGACATGGGTCTCCGGCTGAAATCAAAGTATCAGGAGGGCTGTGTTCCTATCTGCAGACTCATGGAGGAAATCACTCTGCTTCCCTTTTCTTGTTTCCAGTGGTTGCCCACATTTCTTGGCTCAGGGCCTCCTTCCTCTTTAGTCAAAGGCAGAAAGTTACATCTTTCTGACTTTTCTTCAGTAGTCGCAGCTCCCTCCCTCATGACAGCTTTTAAGGGCCCTTGTGATTATACTGGGCTGACCCAGACAAACCAGGATAATCTCTCCCATCTCTAGGTCCTTAACTTCAGTCACAAACTCGGAGTCCCTTTGCCATGTAAGGTGGTGTATTCTAGATATTCAGAGGTGGACGTCGTGGGGGGAGGGCATTATTTGCTAACCATACCTGCTATATGGTATTTCTAGTTTTTCAACCTAATTTTGATGATGGAGGTTTTGATATGTCCCATTACTTTTAGAAAACAGCCTTTTTGATTTTTTTTTATCTTAACTGTATTTTCTAAAGTCACTCACTTAAAAAGTTCTTATCTAAAGCATTACTTATCCAAATATTTTATCTTTTTATATTGCTGCTAAATACAATTCTAGGCTCTCAACTATTTTGAGAATCATTACTGTCGGGGTAATTTTTATACTGGAATTATTGTTTTTCTAAAGAAGGGATGCATAATTTTAAAACTTATAGCCATCATGCTGTACACTACACCCCCAGAACTTGTCTATAGCTGGAAGTTTGTACCTTTGGCCCACCTTCACCATTTTGCCCATTCCCAACCCCCTGCTTCTGGCTACCACCAATCTGTTCTGTTTTTATAAGTTTGGCTTTTTTAGATTACACATGTAAGTGAGATCAAACAGTAATAGCCTTTCTCTGTCTGACTTATTTCAGTTAGCATAATGCCCTCAGGGTCCATCCACGTTGTTACAGATGGCAGGATTTTCTTCTTTTTTGTGACTGGATAATATTTCAGTGTGTGTGTATAAACAGATACACACACACATATATATTCATATATATATATATATGTATATATATATGTGTGTATATATATGCACTGCATTTTCTTTATTCATTCATCTGTCAATGGACACTTAGGGTGTTTCAATATCTTGACTATTGTGAATAATGCCGGAAGGAATGTTAGAATGCAAATATCTTTTCAAGATATTGATTTTGTTTCCTTAAGATAATGACCAGAAGTGGAATTGCTGGATCATGTCATAATTGTATTTTTAACTTTCTAAGGAGACTCCATACAGTTTTCCAACTTAGATTTCTACCAACAGTACACACGGATTCTCTTTTCTCCACACCCTCTCCAATACTTGTTTTCTCTTGCTCTTTTGGTACTCGCCATTGTAACAGCTGTGAGGTATTATCTCATTGGGGTTTTGACTTGCATTTTCCTGATGACCAGTGATGCTGAGTACCTTTTCAATTATCTGGGTGGTCACTTGTATGACTTCTTTGGAAAATGTTTTTTTAGTTTCTCTGCTCATTTTTTTTTTAAGATTTTATTTATTTATTTGACAGAGAGAAAGAGACAGCCAGCAAGAGAGGGAACACGAGCAGGGGGAGTAGGAGAGGAAGAAGCAGGCTCCCAGCAGAGCAGGGATCCCAATGCGGGGCTTGATCCCAGGACCCTGGGATCACGCCCTGAGCCAAAGGCAGACGCTTAACGACTGAGCCACCCAGGCACCCATTTCATTTCTGCTCATTTTTTAACTGGATTTTTAAAGGGTTTTGTTTGGGGGGAGCTTCTTGTTTGTTTTGCTATTGAGGTATATGAGGCTTTATGTTTTGAATATTAACCACTTACCAGATACATGGTTTACGACTATTTTCTCCCATTCTATAGATTGTTTTTTCATTTTGTTGATATTTTTCTCTGCTGTGCAGAAGCTTTTTAGTTTGATGTAGTCCCACTTGCTTACTTCAGCTTTTGTTGCCTTTGCTTTTGGAGTCAAATCCAAAAAATCGTTGCCAAGACCTAGAGCTTACCCCCTACATTTCCTTCTAGGAGTTTTATGATTTCAGGTCTTACACTCAAGGCTTTAATCTATTTCGAGTTATATGTATGTGCACATATGATATAAGATACAGTTTCTTCTTCTGCATATGGCTGTCCAGTTTTCCCAACACCATTTGTTGAAGAGACTGCCCTTTCCCCCATTGTATATTCTTGACTTCTACAGCATAAATTAATTAACCATTATACATGGTTTTATTTCTGGGCTCTTCATTCTGTGCCATTGGCCTATGTGTCTATTTTTATGCCAACGCCTCACTGTTTTGAGTACTATAGTCTTGTATTATAGCTGGAAATCAGAACATGTGATTCCACCAACTTTGTTCTTGTTTCTCAAGATTGCTTTGGTTATTTGAGGTCTTTTGTGGTTCCATACAAATTTTAGGATTTTTTTTCTATTTCTGTGAAAAATGCCATCAGAATTTCGATAGGGACTGCACTGAATCTGTAGATTGCTTTGGGTACTATGGAAAATTTAACAATATTAAATCTTACAAACCATGAGTATGAATATCTTTCAATTTATCTGCGTCTTTGTATTTTTCCATCAATGTCTTATTGTTTTTAGTCTACAGATTTTTCATTTCCTTGGTTAATATTACTCTTAGGTATTTTATTCCTTATGATGTAATTCTAAATGGGATTATTTACTTCATTTTCCTTTTTTTTAAATTAATTTTTCAGTTCAAGTACAATTAACATAGAGTGTTATATTAGTTTCAGGTATACAACATAATGATTCAACAATTCTACACATTTTTCAGTGTTCATAAGGATAAATGTACTCTCAATACCCTTTATCTATTTCACTCATCTCCCAATGCACCTCCCCTCTGGCAACCACAAGTTTGTTCTCTGTATGTAGGAGTCTGGTTTTTGTTTGTTTGTCTCTTTTTTATATTTGCTCATTTGTTTTGTTTCTTAAATTATACATATGAATGAACTAATATGATATTTGACTTTCTGTGACTATTTCACTTAGCGTTGTACCCTCTAAATCTCTTCATGTTGTTGCAAATAGCAAGATTTCATTCTTTTTTATGCTAAGTGATATTCCTCTGTGTGTGTGTGTGTGTGTGTGTGTGTGTGTGTACACCACATCTTCATCCATTCATCTACTGATGGACACTTGGGTTAATTTTTCTTTCTTATAGTTTGTAGGGTACATATAACTTTTAGTAGTACTATTTTAAAATGTTTAGTAACTCCTTAGGTGATCTCTTTTGAGGTGAATAATAAGAATTACCCTATTTTTCTAAATTAGCAAGCTGAGATGGAGATATTGGCCTTATCAGTATCTGTCAAAAGTGGGGGGAAAGCCAAAATTAGAGGTAGGAAATATTTTGCCTGTAATTTTTTTTTACTTCTTTAAATCTTATTGCCACCAATTTATTGATTCATTTTTTAACGTATTAACTGTATATGTTGCCTAAATGTTAGAGAAAACTAGCAGACTCCCATCTGCTAACATTTTAGGTATGTGGATGCTTGTGCTTGTCTCAAATTCATAAATTCATCAAAATCCATTAATTCCTCTCTTCCAGTGAGCCTATCCTGTTCATCCCAGCCCACAGGGATATGGTATTTCTTCCAAAGACTTAAACTGCTTATCTGATATATTGTCCATTTGATGCTGCCTATGAGATGCCTTGAATTATTCATCATTTTTATTTCATTAAACAATTTCTTCCAGATGGATTGTGAGCTACTTTGTGGCAAATGATAGACCTTATGTTTCTTCACACTTCTTTTGTGCTTATCGTAGTATTCTGCCCACTGTAGGGAATTAGAGTACATTTGCTTATTGGTCAACAGTATCACATCCTCACCCTCATCACCATTATCAGCATCTTCAGTAAGCATGTACTGAGAAAATGACAAGTCGTTATGTAGAACAGCAAAGAATGTCTTCAAAAATGCTTAACACATTTTTCTTGCATCATACACAGGGAAGAAAATACCATCTCTTGGACTGGGGAATTCAAGGGCCAGTTACAAGCACAAAAAGGTTGTGTGACCTAACGGAAATTTCAAGAAATTGAAAAAATCAGGAGATCTGCCTCCCACCCCCAACCCCTCCAGGCCTTCACTAGCAAATTACTTTAGGCAAGCCGGGTCATATTGACCATTGCTCTGTTCCTCATCTTCAGAATTGCCGCTCTGGTAGGGCGCCTGGGTGGCTCAGTCCATTAAGCATCCTGACTCTTGATCTCAGCTCAGGTCTTGATCTCACAGTCATGAGTTCAGGGTCATAAGTTTAGGCCTCATGTTGGACTCCACATGGAGCCTACTTAAAAAAAAAAAAAAAAGGAATTGCCACTATGGCAATTTCTTTCTTGTATACACCATTAGGCTATCCTCTGGGCAAAATGAGAAAATACAAGATAATTTACTTTAAAAGGTAAATTCCTTATAAAAACCAAATTCTTGTTCACAGTCATCTTAAAATCACATTCTCAGATAAGAATTCCCAAGAGGGCAGTGCTTGGTTGGCTCAGTAGGTTAAGAGTCTGCCTTTAGCTCAGGTCATGACCCTGGAGTCCCAGGATCAGAGTCCCAGCAGGGAGTCCCACATTGGGCTCCCTGCTCAGCAGGAAGTCTGTTTCTCCCTCTGACCCCACCCCACTTGTGCTCTCTCACTCTCTGACTCTCTTTCAAATAAATAAATAAATAATTTTTTAAATGGTCTTAAAAATAAAAGGAATTCCCAAGAGGATAATGGGTTTTAAAAGACATTTTCTGCGGAATTCCCATTTTAAAAATCTCCCTGAATGTGTTTCAAAGTAATTGAAGCCCCTGCTCTCCTTTGCAGAGCTACACTAGAGCAACTCCTTTGCCTTCCTTGTTTCTGAGACCTTGAAGTCCCTGGGAAACATTCAAGAATGATCAGGGTCCTGACAAGGAAAAACCAAGCTCACTGCGAAGCTTAATGTATCTTAATTATTATCCTTGTCCCCACAGTACAGATGACCAAACTGCCTTACAGGATTGTGGTGAATTGCAACTGAGATAACTTTTGTGCAAACCCTGATGCAAAAGCATAATGGTTTTAGAGGCTTAGCTCAGGAAAATTGAAAATGTTCATCTCTTAATCTATTTTTTGTTGATGTTATAAGAAGTATATATTTTATGAAAAATGCACAAATTTGCCACTTCAGATTTGAGTGATCCACATTCAAATTAACATTTCTCATAATCAAAATGTGTAAACTGAACTAGATGGTGTGTGCTATGCTCTAATCTCCATTAATTAATAAGATACAGCAGATACAGATAAGCATCTGCCATCAGCTCATGTCATGATCCTAGGGTCCTAGGATTGAGCCCTGCATCGGGCTCCTTGCTCAGCAGGGAGCCTCCTTCTCCCTTTCCCTCTGCCTCCTGCTCCCCTGGCTTGTACACACTCTTTCTGTCCCTCTCTCTCCCTCGGTCAGATAAATAAATAAAATATTTTAAAAAGTTATAGCATTAAGTACTTGTATGGCTATGTCTGTGAAAAAAAGGTTACCATTTTGATGGACTTTAAAAATGCTTAAACAAGTCATACAGGTAGAAAGGACATAGATAACTTGATATTTTAAATTGACATCAATGTAAGTAGACAAGTTGGTGTTTTGGCCAAAGGTAAATGCTACTTTATTTTGGCATAATTATCATAGTTTAGAACAAAAGTATTTTACAAGGGCAGATAATAAAGACAAACACACATTTATTATTTTTTTTAATCTTGAGATCACAATTTTGTATTTGCACATTACCCCTTAAACCACATCCTGCATGTTTTGGATTTCAGAGAGTTTAGACCTAAGGGAAGTTCTTTTTATCTAATGCTTATTCTCAGAGTTTGTTTTGATTTTTTTTTCCTTAGCATGATACATAAAAGTTTTGAGTTCCTTTAAAGATTCTCTGGATTTATGAGCAAAGGAAGAAGAGGATTAAGATGATTTTATTTTTATTTAATATTTATTAAGCACACAAGTTATTTCAGAATTTTTGGAAAATACCAAACTAAAATAGCTTCAGAATATGTGTTTGCCTTTTAGATTTTTAGATTCAGATGTCTAACCAATCCTGCCACCTTCCTTTTACAGAAGAATTGAGTCATGAAAAACTCAGGTTATTTATCTGTGGTCGTAGAGCTGTCTAATGGCAGAACTGGGAATAGACACTGATGTTTTCAGTCCCACCCAGTCCAGATTCTTTCCACTATACCAAACTGCCACTCATGGCAACTAAATGTTTCCAAGAAGGATAAATATGTAATTATGCATTAGAATGTAGGAACACTGGGGGCAAGGATGGTGTTTTGTTCATCCATGTGCCCAACATGTAATAACAATAAACACTTCATAAATATATGTTGAATAATTGAGTGGCTGACCGGTGCTCATTTAACCCTATTACATGGCATAGGAATCAGTGCATCATCTTTGACTGAGTTAAACATCTTAATTGAAGCCTAGCTGTTCAATTAGCCTTCATTTTGTGGTCTCACTGGCATAAAGGCTGCAAATTCTTCCTATCTCAGAGGAAATGACCACCTCTAGAACACTGGTCTCAAAAATCCTAATGCTCAAAATGACCATACAAAGGTCCCTGTACTGCTCTCATTTTACAACCCCTTAAGTTAATATTCCAACACAGCCCTGACTATATTGTTATGCTGCCTAGATGAGCAGATAAGTCCTCACAAGCTCAGCAATTTCTATCACAGTAGGGTCCTTTAGTTAGATTTTTAAGAAACCAAGTAAGTAATTGAAAAATTACAAAACCAAAATGTAAGTTACATCTAAGGCAGTATTATGTCTATATTTTGATCTAAATCCAAAAAATATATTTGATTCCTAGACAACTAAAACTTGTGTGACAACAACCTTCACCGATAGGACTTTAAGGTAATAATTCAGGCAAATGGGTACCATCTTTTTAAATGAGACTTTTGTCCCAAATCCCAAGGTAGACCCATCATGAACTAGGCTGAACTACATAAAAGGTGCTTTTTTTTCTATACTAGATTTTGTCCTAAGTGACCTAAGACACTTGAAGTAGATTGAGAGGCCTTCTTCCTGTCTCCTTTCCCCCCAAGCCCTCTCCTAAATCTTTGCTTGCCAGTCTGATAAGAAAGTCTGGGCAAGAAAACAAGCCAGAATTTCTTTCTAAGGACAAGAGGAAATAAGAGGAAACTCATGTATTTACCCTAGTCTTTCTCAGTGTGCAAGCAAGGAGAAGAGACTGCAGCCCATGACTCCTCTGCTGGACACACATCCTGGAACACATCACTTGGTCTTGGGGTGGTATGAAGAAGATGATTGCTGGGGAGGGAGAGCTGGGGGACTTTGGCTGAATCTCCCTCTGGACCGAATCAATAAATTATATGTAGATAAGAAGAGGCTGTAGCATGCTCTTGGGTGATACCCGTAGATTACTGAGTTCTAATCCTGGCTCCACCACCTACTGTATGGGTGAACTTGACAAAGTTAAATATTTACCAGTTCTATCACAGGCACTGGGGAACTGTTGGCATCTCTTTCGTTTTTCATATCACTGGCTTTCTTTGCTATGAGGGTGACAGACTGGCAGTAGTATATAAATGCTGAAGAAAAGTGGGCTCAGGAATCAGACAGACTTGGTTTCTAGTTCCAGCTCTGTCGCATAACTGGAAAATTACTTCTCTTAAGTCACAGTTTTCTAATCAGTAAAATGGATGTGATAAGTGTGCTTGCTTAGCAAGTTCACTGAGTGTTAGATGAAATAATGCATGTAAAGTGTTTAGCATGACCCAGTTTCATCATTCAGTAAATACTAGATTTTAATAACAAGAGCCAAAGCTTGGGTGTGAGCTTAAATGGGATGGGGGAAGTGGAGGCCTTTCAGCCAGCTATGATCTTAGACTCAGGCTTAGTTCAGACACCTAAGTAACATGGTCTCTTCATGTGATCGAGTCTAAGTCCTTAGGCTGTGACACCAGGTTTTGCCAACAAAGCCTCCAAGCAGTCACGAATGTGTGCCAGCCTTAGCTTGTATTTCCTTCAGGCTCTGCAGGAGCAGGTAGTGGATAAGTTTGAGGGTCTGGGGTATCCTACCTAAATACAATATCATTACCATATCTTTAACCGTAATGTAGGTTAAATGTCAACACATTGCGAAAAACAAACAATTTCATTTTTCAAACAAATAGAATTTATGTCTACTGTGCTCATGTAGGTTGCAACAGTCCTCACCCTGAAGGCTTAAGGCCAAGTCTTCACCCTATTTACGCCTCTCGGTAGTCCCTTCTGCTTTATCTTCTGTTCCCATCACAGCCCATCTGCTCAGACCCACACTGTCTTCTCTAGGAGACTTTTCAGATTTTCCAGTGATGTCTTTAAATTAAAAATCTGATCATGGTATGCATAAAGCTACCCAATGACTTCCTATTGCATTTATATCAAACTGAAAGCCATTCTTTGAGCCCATTTGGCCTACAGAATTTGACTATTTCCTAATCCCAAAATTTATCCCATGTCATTCCTTCCCTAACCCCTTCTTTGCTCTCAACTGTAATCCAGCCACATTGACTTTTTTTCTGTTTCTTGAACAAGCCAGGCTATTTCCTGTATGAGGGTCATTGCACTTGCTTTTCTTTTGGCCTAGAATGTTCTTCCCTTGCAGTTTCTCATGACTTTCTCACTATTCAAGTTTCAATTAAAACATTTTCCTCTCCAAGAGGCCTGATTTAAGTTTCCTATCTAAAGTAGCTAGGCCCTTTCTAGTTAATATCAACTTTATTGTTCTCACAGTGCAATATCTCTATCTGCAATTATTTGCTTACATATGCATGCTTCTTCTTTCTCCATTAAAAAAACAAGCCGTCTATTGAAAACAGGAATCTTATTTTATTCACCATATATCACCAGTTCCTAGAACAGTAACTTGCTCATGGACTATCAATAAATATTTGTTAAATGTGAAAATGAATGAATGGCCTGAAATCTTCCATTAATAGTAGGCTGGTCTTGGGACGCCTGGGTAGCTCAGTCAGTTAAGCTTCTAGCTTTGGCTCAGTTCACGATCCCAGGGTCCTGGGATGGAGTTCTGCATCAGGCTCCATGCTCAGCAGGGAGACTGTTTCTCCCTCTGCCTGCTGCTCGCCCTGCTTATGCTGTCTTTCTATCTCGCTCTCTCTGACAAATAAATAAAATCTTTAAAAAAAATAGTAGGCTGATTTCCACCTACTCCCCTTTCCATATCTCTGGAATTTATTCAGCACTGAATAATAATGTTTAGAACTTTGCTACCTTCATAGCAATGATCTTTTATATAACCCTTTAACTTAACAGATTGTCACCCTGAATTTCACCTTCCTGGTAACACTACAATCTTCTCTTGTGCATTTGCTCCCTGTTTGCTGGGTGGAGCACCATCACCTCTATTTTTGGGTGAGAGAGGGAGAGGTGGGACACTTAGTAACCCTTAGATAGACCCTAGAGATTCCACTAGGAGGGCCTCACTTCTAGGCCGTGTTGTTTGGAGATATCTAGTCCCAGAAAACATGAAGACTTCTCTAAATTCTTTGGGTTTCTCCTATGCCCTTTAAACAATTCCTACAACTGTTTTTTTTTTTTGCATTGTTTTATCTGTACATTCTTCATTTGTGCATTACCATGCCATTCCTCATAACCATATTTATCCTTTCCCACTCTTATTTGAGTTTTCTATGCCCCTCAATGGAATCCCCCAATAATTTAAAAGAGAAAATATAGCAATCAACATGAATTTCTGTTATGCCTAATTTCCTTAATTCAAGTAGCTATTCATTTATTTATTCAGCAAATATTTATTGAGTGCCTAGTATACTGTGTCATATACAGTTCAAACCCTTGGAGCATACTAATGAACAGGATAAAGTCTCTGCCTTCAAGTAGCACACATTCTGGTAGGTGTTGGCAGCAATAAATAAAAATATGTATTATAAACACATATTGAGACATACAATAGATCTATTTTGATTGTCCATCTTTAATCTTAAGCTTAAAATTTTATTTCACTGCAAAGTAGGCATGATATATATGAATTCTGAATGGTGCCTTAACTAAATCATGATTTGTTCAGTACGCTGTGGTTTATTCAGTAACTATTGAAGTAGCAAGAGTCCAGCATGTCCCATCATTCTTTTTGTCCTATCATTTGTAATTTGAGAGTTATCTTATAAAAACTGGATTAACTTGAATAAGTAACCAATGTACTGATACCTGTCAAGAACATCAAAGTTCTTCCATTGTGCCTACCCCCAACCCCAAACAACCACGTGTTATTTGTAAATTTAAGTGTGCGGATACCATTCATTTTAAAGATCTTTTTTCTCTAAGCCTAAATATTTTAGAGGTCTGTTTAAGGTCATGGGAAAAATAGTCACTTCCTTTGATCTCTACCCTAATTAGATTACAGGGTTTTAAAAGTTTCTTTATTTTTTTAAGATTATTTATTGATTTATTTGAGAGAGAGAGAGAGACAGCACGAATGAGCGGGAGGGAAAAGCAAACTCCCTGCTGAGCAGCGAGCCCGATGCGGGGCTCAATCCCAGGACCCTGGGATCATGACCTGAACTGAAGGCAGACGCTTAACCGACTGAGTCACCCAGGTGCTCCTAAAAGTTTCTGCCATCAACTGAAGAGCTTGATATTTTATCTATAGGTTAAAGAAAAACAGTCACTCTGAACTCAAGTGGAAGCCCCCAGTGATTAAGCAAAGAAAGTGAAATAAGAATTTGAGTCATTTCTTTAGATTGTGCACAATCTTGCATAGAAGAGAAGAGAAGACAGTGTGAGTTTTCATAGCCCCACTGTTTTTAATTTATGTGTAGGGTTGAAGACATCCTCCTGGAGAATGTGCTCCTTATCATATCAACAATTCACTCTTAATTTTGAGATATTCTTCCATGCTTGCTGGAATGCAGACTGGTATATTAGAGGGAGTAGAGACATGAGTTAATAAACCATCATTCAAAGCTCTAACTCAGCTACTAACTAGCTGTGAGTCCTTGGGAAAAATATTTAATGTTTTTCTTATATGATTAAAAAAATGGAAATAAAAATAAATAACTTACTTAGCATAAATATAAGTAAAGCCCCTGTCACATAGAGGATTATCAATTAAGTTTGACTGTTATACTTTTACCATCAAGCATGCAGATATCTCATTTTGAAGTTAACATATAGGAATTGGATAGAAGAAAGATATTTTTACTATTTCTCTTCCTTTGTTCATTTATGCATTTAATCAATAAACATTATTGTATGTCTTCTTTGCTGGTCATGAGGCTTGAGTGTGGAGGAACCAAGATACATGTTAACATCCCTAATCACAAGCAGCTCACAGTCTAGTAGAGGCACAAACCAGTCAAGAGACCAATAAGATACAGTAAGAACATTTAAGGAAGAGGTAAGACATGGCTTGTGTGAGGACACTGCATGATAGGGATTTGCCCCACAGAAATCTTCCAAGAAGATGAGTTTCAAAGGGTAGAGAAAATGCTCAGATGGCAAAGGAGAGGAAGGTTATTCCAGATTTCCAGGTAGAGACGTCTTCTTCACTAGACTATGAACTCCATGAGGTCAGGGTCTTACTTTGTTCACTATTATAGCTCCAGCACCGAGGACAGCACCGGGTAAACACTGGTCTCTCATTAAGTATATTTGAATTAGCCTCCCTAAAACATAGTATGATTTACTCTGTTCAGAAGTCTATATTAAAACACATAAATGAGTTTTTTTTAACTGAAAATTGTATGGAGACAATGAAAGGATTTCTTGAGATTGACAAAATTCAGTCCATAATGAGAATGATAAATAATTTACTACAAATTCGTATTCGATCCATTGTAAAGCCTGTCTAGTGGATTTAGATATCAATATACAGTTGCCCCTTATTAAGGAAGTGGTTTTAACCCATAATTAGTTCTTGTTAATTGATGAGACTTTGTTCTGGCTTGGTCATATTCTCTGTTTTGTGTTGCCAGGATGCTAGAATAAGCCTTTCTTATTTCTGGTTGCTTAGTCTTTGCTTGTGCCTGAAGCCTTCTGATCCAAACAAAGCAGTGCACTCTGCAGTGTGCTAAGTGCCTATCTGCTTGCCTGTGCAGTGTTGCAGTCATTTTTCTGTTAGGTTCCAAGATTTCTCTTATTCTCCTAAGCAATTGTATTCTCCTTGCAAGTTGGATGTCCCATCAGTGTTCATTTTGAAAAGGAAATAAGAATTCCTTTGTTCATAAGAGTCACTTTGTTTTTGGAATCTGAATTGAAAACAGAACCTCCCTTCCTGCCTGCTACCCCACAAGCATAGCACAGTAGTGAGAGTGTAGTCTTCATAGCCAAATACTTGGATATAAATCCCAGCACTATCACTACCATTCCTAGGACCTTTGTTTTGCTACTTCAGAGTCTCCTTCATTTTTCACCCCTCTCCTCTCTACCCAAGGAGGCTGCTTCTATGGCTGTACATGCATGGTATCAGGGATCTGCCCCTGGTTAAATTTAGCCAATATGAAGTTCCAGCAGAAAGGATTTATTCCCTTGGTCCTCCTTCTGCAAGATTTCCTACAGCTCTCTATGTCACTTGACATAAGGTCTCTTCTCTTCTCAATCTGTAATCTCTCTCTCTCTGTTTGGGATCCTGGTAAATTCTCCCACTGGGGTAGGTTAAGGGGAAGGCCAGTGGCAGGGATGGTGTCAATTTCACTACTAGTAGCCCCAGCTACATGCAGTATCCCTTGAGATGACCCTGTGGATCACCCATTAGTCCCTGTGTTAATAGACAAATGTTGCCATTGTTTTCTGTTGGAATTCTTATGTCACACTAAACATATGAACCTAGGCCCAAACCCCTCCTGGTGATTCAGTTTTCTTATCTATACAACAGGATTAATAATGGTATCTATATTATGGATCTTTTGTTAAGATTAAAAATGAGAGAAAACCTTGGCACATAGTAAACACTCATGAAATGTTAGCTTTTAGCACTATTATTATTCTGTTGTATGGTGACACTTTCTGTGAAGCATAATTAAATAGCACCTTGGCAGACTGTCTTGCTGGACTTCATTTAGTTGCCTCAATTCCCAAACCATGTTGGTTGCACACCTGCCATGAACTAAGAACCAGGAGAAATAGGAAGCACACAAAGTTAGTTAAATCATACAAAGTTAGATACAGTCTGCAAGGACCTCAAAAACTACAATATAAAGTCATAGGTACAAAATATAAATATTTAAAAGCTGTTATGGGAGCTCATGTGAGAAGCAGAGGAAATTCCTAAGATAATACTGAAGAGAATTTCCAAAAAATGATAGTCAATTCTGGTGGAAGCCTAGAAAGAATTAAGTATAGGGAAAAGAAGACTGAACTCCCAAAGGTACAGCTCCAAGAAAAATCAAAACTAACAGATTATGAATGCATTGAGGAGATGGTGGTAGTTCTGTTGAAAATTTTGGAGTGGATTAATGATAAGTTCATAAAAAACTTCGGGGGTAGGAAGCCAAGCCAATTAACCTTTTAGGAAATAAAAAGTTGTTGAAGAAAGGAAAGTAATCATAACTGGGGGAATAAATACCTTGACCTCTCTGATTCTATGGCTCAGCTGGGGTAATGTTTAAATGGTACTAAAATTGTAAACACTACATAATCACTTAATCTAAAATTATGATATTGCTCTATTGGAGGGGCCTGGATGGAAGGAAAGCTTAGAAGTGGTTTGAGAGGAAAAAGGAGACAGGTAATAGAGATAAATCATCATCTTCCACAATAGGAAGTAGATAAAAAAAAGAAAAAAAATGTTAGGGATATCAGTATTAATATGTTATTTCTAAATAACATATTTCTAAATAACATATTTCTAAATAGCTAAAAAAGTTAAATGAGGTTCTTCTGAGGAATAGGTACCAAGATTAAGGAAGTGTGATGAAGATAAAACTGTACTTCTAGATAAGCTTTGAGGTAGTTTTTGAGTCTTGGAAAATATATAAATGCACTATTAAATGCAAATAAATAGTAAGCATGAAATTAAACTAATATCTTGCACAAAGGGGTTACATGAAAGGGGGAGGTGAGAGTGGTTCTGGAATGGTGGTTTGGCATCAGATAATGGACAATCCACAATACTGAAGAGGTTGCACTTCAGAACTCCAAATAACTAATGAAACAAGGAGAAATACATTCAGATTTCTGTTTTAGAGAGGAAATTCTGAGATACTTTTGAAAGTAGTTGGAGTGAAGAAGAAATGGTGTCAGGAAAGTGGTTATGACAGGTCAGCAGGGAAACAATAAGCTTGTTATTTCAAACATTCAGTGTTGGCAGTGATCATAGGAAGCAAGGGCATGGCTTGAGCTATATCGTAAAGGTATGATCAAGAGAATTGGGTGATTGATAGATGTGGGAAGTAGAAGAGAAATGAGAGTTGACGCAGAGGCATCTACAGTTTAATGGTGAAGCTCTTTGCTTTTGTAGAAAGCATAATTGAAAGTGGATTTACAGAATGATGGTATGGTTTTGCAAACCAACATGCCTACATTACATCCAATTAAGATGATGTAGTAGACAATACCACATACTATGTTGAAATTCAGGAAAACTCCAAGGCTGGAGATAAAGATTTTGATAAAAAATTATCCACATGAGTCTAAAGTTCATGAAAGAATAAGAACTAATACTTAAAGCTATGGAACTGGATAAGATCAATTGGTGAGTGGACACAGACAGAGAAAAGATGAGGACTGAGCCTGGGAGAGCTGCAAAACTTAGACATCGGGGGGGGGGGGGGGAGGAGCCAGTAAAGATTGATGAAGCAAAAGAAAATCTTGGAAATATATGATGTCACTGGAACCAGATGAAAAAAAGTTTCAAGAAAGAAGGTGAACAATTATGTCAAATGCTACAAGAAGTTCAAGTATAACAAAAACTGAGAATTAACCATCAGATTTGGCAAGATGGAATAGTAGATGTGAGAGACAGAACTATTTATCAGAGTGCTCCAGGGAAAAAAGACTGATTGTAATGGCTAAAGAGATCGTGGGAATCGTAAAGAAAAGCAAAAACTTGGGACTGTAACTAGCTGTTTCTTTTTCAAATAGTAGATAATACAGCATGTTTATATGTCAATAGTCACGATCTTACAGAAAGCAAAACATCAATGATTCAAGAGTAAGGAAAGAAGAAGTGTGGTTCAATGCATAAAAGAAGGGCTGGCCTTGGATTGAAACCCAGATATTCCAGCTCTTTAAACAGGATAAAAGGATGAACTTAGGTCCACACAAAGATGCATAGATTGATTTGATGGAAGGAAGATGAGGTGGCCTCTGGTCTGATTCTTTTTTTTTTTTTTAAGATTTTATTTATTTATTTAACACAGATAGAGACAGCCAGCGAGAGAGGGAACACAAGCAGGAGGAGTGGGAGAGGAAGAAGCAGGCTCATAGCGGAGGAGCCTGATGTGGGGCTCGATCCCATAACGCCGGGATCACGCCCTGAGCCAAAGCAGAGGCTTAACCGCTGTGCCACCCAGGCGCCCCTGGTCTAATTGATTCTATCATCAAAGACAAAATTATTGAGTGTGAGAAAGGATGTAGTTTAAAGTTTAAGGAGAGACAATAAAAAAAAAAAAACAGGAGTGTAGGAGGAAGGAAAAGCATATCATAGACAATTACTATGCAAGGGCTATAGGTCCAATCAACTTTATAGTCATTAATATTTGTAAGACTAGTCATCATAATTTTTTTTTCCCTAGCCAAATTCAGTTGCTGCTATGCAAAAACAGAATAAAGGGAAAGTTGGCTTGAAACAATGTTGGATTTTTTTTTCAGTGAGTGTAATGGAAGGATGTGTGCAAGGAATTTGAAGGGATATGAATTGTGTGTATATATGAAAAGATATGTGTCTAATTGCAATTGAATAAAAGGATATGGAATTTTAAAATAATTATCAACATAAAGAATTTCAGAAAGTAACTTGTTTTAGAGAAATGGATAAGGATAGACATTTTGTATTAAAGAGGGCATGTATTGCATGGAGCACTGGGTGTTATACGCAAACAATGAATTATGGAACACTACATCAAAAGCTAATGATGTACTGTATGGTGACTAACATATCATAATAAAAAAAACACTAATTCGAAAAGAAAAAAGAAAGAAAGAAATGTTACAATTATGCTGCACCGTGGAATCTAGGCTAGGTAAAGTATATATGAAATGAGTATATAAAGAGTGTGATAAACAGTAAAACATGGTGGTTTAATGGATTCGCAGTTCCAAAGATCTGAAAGTGTTGTTAAATTGGGGCTTCCAAGGTTTGCGAGCTAGAAAGACAGGAGATGGAGGTCAGAGAGTGGTGTTTGAAGACAAGATTTTGGGAACATGCAGTTAAAGAAAAAAATAGATATTCATTGTAGAAAATTTAGAAAATATCACTCTACAGGAAAACATATATACTATGTGTGTTTGTATGTATGGGTGTGTTTCTGAAGTTATTACTTTCCATTATCCATTTACCACTGTACCAATGATATAAGATTTAATTAGTATAACTTTATACTAGTATAACTAGTATAACTTCATAGCTTTTCTAGTATAACTAGAAAGCACATTAGCTAGTAGGTTATTGCTAGTGTAAAACCATGGTATTTTTTTTTTTTTGGTATAGATATTTCGAATTGGATCAACTTAATGAGTGGTCTTAGAAGTTTTTTTAGTTAGCTGTCTTGGATTTTCTAAGTAATTATCAGTTTACATTAAATAAAATAATTTTTTTCTCCTTTACAATATTTAAAGCTTATACATACTTTGAATATTATTTTCATTCACTAAAATTTCCAGATCATTTTGGATACTTAACAGTGAGGCCAGATACTCCTAAATCATCCTTCACCTCACTGATAATGCAAAAAAAAAAAAAAGCCTTTTAAGATATGGTTATGTTTTATAAACTGGGAGAGAAAAAAGTTATTAATCTATGATTCCCCTCAGAAATTAAATCTCCCAACTGTTACAAAATGAACAAACCAGCTACATGCAAAACTCCTAGGTGCTTTAAGGTAAATAACTATAGATTGAAAAAGGACCACAGTTCTCTACTTTGTCCCTTATCCATGCCCCTTTGCAATGACACTTCTGCAGCTCCTTCCAATCAAGGGAAGTCAGTCTCCCTGCCTCTTGAATCTGGGCTGGCCTGCGACCTGCTTTGGCCAACGGACGTGGAAGGAAAAATGTGTTGGTTCGGAGCCTAACTAGCCTTCAACAGGAAGGACAAAGAACTTTCTTAAACAGAACCCTGAGAATTGTGTGTATAAGTGAAAAGATATGTGTCAAATTGCAATTGAATAAAAGGGTATAGAATTTTAAAATAATTATCGACATAAAAAATTTCAGAAAGTAACTTGTTTTAGAGAAATGGATAAGGACACATTTTGAAATGTTACAAAAAATTGTCAGAACTTGGACTCCATTTGCAAAATCATTTCTTTTCTGAAAGGAAAAGAGGATTCCCTAAAACTAACGATTCATGAAAGTATTCCAAGAGTTTTAAAATTATAGGAGATAAAAATTCTTTCTTCATTTGTTTCCATCGGGGAGCATAGTGACAGTCTCAGAGGGGTAGCACAAGAAGCTAGCTTGTGGGGCAGCTCTCATATCCCTGAAATGGATGTTTCAGTTTTAGCAACATACTGCTTACAATGCCTTTTTTTTTTTTTCCCAAGTGACTTTGGCTTCACTGTTGAAAAAGTCCCACTTCAATGTATCAGGTTTATGTCTCCTCATTAATGTTTGGCAAGAAAAATCAGGCAACACATGTACTCAACTCATAACAAGTTTATGAATTTGTATTTTAATCCACTTCTGGGAAACAACAAGCAGCCAGAGATCCAAATGATATATTAATGGTCTAAATTGTACTTTAATTCATCTTTTCTCAACACATGAGAAGTAATGAAGACCTAACTAGGCATTCCATAGGTCTTTTCAACTAACATTCGTTCACACTTGAGGTCACAGACCATCTCAGTAAAATCTCAGATTCCACATTTTCTTTGGTGCCTGAGCCCCTGCTTCAATGTCAGGAATACTTGTAGCTTAATATCTGTCAAAGGCTTGTTCTTGTGTTTTTGTTGTTGTTACAAAACCTAGTGTTTTCTGCCGAGGTTGCAAATAAATGTAAACCAATATTCGTGACTTCAAATGAATATTATCTAATTTGCTGAAATACTTGTGTTGGTTATACTTTGACTTATTCTAGAGAGGATTAAAAGGTTTTATCTAAGGACAATGAGCATTTTGGAAGTCTGCCTTTTTATAAACGTAACATCATCATTTAAAAGAGCCTTTATATAGTTTTCATGTATCTCCTGGGAAATTAACTGTGATAAAAAAATGTTATTAGAATGAAAAAGACCATATATTGTATGATTCCATTTATATGAAAAATCCAGGAAAGGCAAATCTATAGAGGCAGAAGGTAGATTAGTGGTTGCGTGGGGCTCTAGGTGGGAACAGGGAGGACTGCAAATGGGCACAAGGGATCTCTCTGGGGTGATAAAAATATTCTAAAGCTGGATTGTGTTGCACGGCTCTGCAAATTTACTAAAAATCATTGAGCTATATATTTAAAATGAGGGTAAATTTTATGTTGTATGAACTACACCTCAATAAAGCTGTTAATTTTTTTTTAAAGCAAGTATTAGAGAAACTTAAAGCAGTTATTTGTAACATTTTATAATTCCTAGTGAAACAGTACAGGGCTCCACATAAGAAAGCTTGCAATTATTAAACTACGTCACACTCGGGCTGAAATACACCTAATTCTTCAAAGGGCCCTCTTAGCCTATTTTGCCCATTCTGGGATGCCAAAATCATGACTTTATTGCCAGTTGGGTCCATCCTGGATGTATACAATAATACCTGGAAAAATTGTTTGACCTTTAACTTCAAAGTACATCCCAAGTTTTAACTGAGAATGCTGAACATAACAAATGATTTGAACCATGTCCAACAACGTAATTATACACACCCAGGCAATGGAATTCTGATATGAGTCTTCCATTTCCTTATCCCTAAGGAACTGATAAAACTCTTAACATAATATAAATACAATAGCAAGAGTAATAACAAAAATCTTAAAAAGCAATAGATAATATTCACGGAGTGTTTACCATGTGCCAGGCATTGTTAAGTTCTTAGCAAAAATAGTCTCGATCCACACAGCCACCCTGAGAAACAGGTGTTATGTCCATTTTGTAACAGAAGAAACTGAATCTTAAAAAAGGATAACGAATATACCAGTGTCACAAAGTCAGTAGATGGCAGGGCCAACATTTGTATCCTAGTGTGTGTGTCCATTGTGGTTATAAAACATGGACTTCGCGAAAAGGCACCCTGGGTGTGAGTGTGGTTGCCCCATTCTCTAGCTGCATGTCTTTTGAAGTGGTTATTCTCAATGTGTTCAGTGCCTACATTTACAAAATGAGGATAATAATGCTATCTAACCATTATACATATTTTAGAGAATTAAATAAGTTAATGAATATAAAGCTCTTAATATTTTGCCCAGAACATAATGGCTTCTTAATAAATGATACTTAGTAGTATTAATAGCAGGGGCAATGAGTATTCACTTTAGAAGAAAATATACATTTGATAAATGAATGCATTAAATTTATTAATCAAGAGTGTTAGTTAACTGAATTCTCATTCTTGGACAACCCATATAATACAAAATAGACAAGAGACAATCAGACTTCAGCCAGCTCTCAAGTATTTACAACTAACTCTTACTTCTGTTTCATTATTTTTTCCTGTCACCTAAACTGTGTTTTTATAATGATGTATTTCTAAAGTTAAATGTTGAGTTGTAATTTCCGGACAATCTGTCACCAATTACTACACATCAATAGTTCTAATCAATTTTTTAAAATAATTTCATGAAGCATGTTGTTGATTAGGAATTTTTTTTATTTTAGCAATTTTTTTTATTTTACTAAAAAGTCTTTCAGAATATTCTTTTACACCTAAGTAGCCATACTTGGAAAGATATCAATGAAGTAATTTGTTTCTATTGAAAATAAAAGAAATTATAGACATAATGATCACTAGACTCCCCCCCCCCACACCATTGAAAAAGAAACAGTATTTGCATGTTGCTTACAAATTGGGTGCATGGGGCAGAAGCAAGGCTCTGACAGCACCTGACTATGAGCTGAGCGATTCCATGCAAGATAAAAGAGATTTTATTGCTCTACAGAGCTGAAGGAGAAATGGGAAGAAGGGAGAGGCTATAAGAAGGCTTAGCTAACTAAATGCTTATGTCCAAGCAGGATTTTGGTTTCTTGTTTACTTTGGTTTTGTTTGTTTCTTTGTTTGTTTTGGAGATGTTTGGTTCGGTTTGGTAAAAACTTGCTAGATTTTGCAGGAACCTACTTAGGGTATAGGACTCGCGAATATAGAGAGGAGTAAGAATTTGAACAACCCACCCAGGGACATACAGTAAACCTGGAGGAACCCCCACTTATACTCAGTTTGGCCTGACCTGAAGCTCTTGAGCATCGGAAAACCCCTTGATTACAAAAATCACAGAGCATCCACTTAACTCTCACAAGGCTGGAGAAGCGAGATTTGAAGTAATTTATTCCGATTCCCTTAGACAATGGGCTTTAATTCGTATGGGAAGGCTGTATACAATAATGTAAAATAGTGCAATTGTGTCTATATGTATATATGTATTATATATATGTACATATATATATGTATTATATATATATGTACATATATATATGTGTGTATATATATATATACACACACACACATATATATATATATATATAATTTTACACTATCAGGCAGTTTACCCACAAGACACTGAAGAGTAAAGACGTTTAGGAACTTGGCTAAGGTAAAAACCAAGCACTCAAGTTTGTGTTTTTAATTCTTTACAATGCATATTAACTTTATAATAATTATGGAATTTATGGTTTGATCTAGAATTTAACAAGAAAGATAAATTTACCACCGTGTTGATGACTTGTCTATTTATCCTTGTGGTTCTATCAATTTTTGCTTTCCGTATTTTGAGGTTATGTTTTCAGAGGTTCATTCGAGGTTATGATTGCTCTATCTTTCTGTGAATTGAATCTTTTCTCATTATCTAGTGACTCTCCATCTCTAGGAATGCCTTTTGCCTTCAAGCTCATTTGTCTCATATCAATATGCCTCATATGTCTCATACTAACTCTCTTTTGGACAGACATTTCCTTATGCATATTCTTTGATCAGTTAACTTTCAACCTTAAGTTTTATATCATGTTATTTTATCCACTCTGAGAACCTTCGTTTTTTAACTTAAACATTTGGCCACTTACACTAATTGTAATTACTTAATTATTTTAATTTAGTACCGTGTGTATCAGGTCTCTAGGGCTACCATAACAAAATACCGCATACTGGGCAGCTTAAACAACAGAGATTTATTTTTTCACAGTTATTGAAGCCAGGAGTCAAAGATCGATCAAAATGTTGATGTCAGCAGGGTTGGTTTCTTCTGAAACCTTCCTCTTTGGCTTGCAGGTACCCCTTTCTCACTACGTCTTCACATGGTCTTTCCTCTGCATGTCTCTCTGTGTGTCCAAATATCCTCTCCTTATAAAGTCAGATTGGGTTAGGGACTAATGGGCTTGTTTTAGCTTAGTAACGTCTTTAAAAGCCCTATGTCTAAATACATTCTCTGAGGTACTGAGGGATAAGGTTTCAACATAGGAATTTTGAGGGGACACAATCAGCCCATAACATTACCATTACATTATGTATTTTTCTATATATTCACTACTTTCTTTGATTACCATTCTATTCTTTATCTCTGACCTTTCAGTTAGAGTCACTTTCTTTTGCCTGAAGTACAGTTGACTCTTCAACAATATAGGGGTTAAAGGCACCAGCCCCACCAAAAATCTGCATATAACTTTTGACTCCTCAAAACGTTAACTGCTAATAGCCTGTTGTTGACTGGAAACCTTACTGATAACATAAACAGTCAACTAACACATATCTTATATGTTGTATATATTACATACTGTATTCTTACAATAAAGGAAGCTAGAGAAGAGAAAATATTAAGATAATCAAAAGGAAGAGAAAATACACTTATAGTGCTGTAGCATATTTTTAAAAATTATATCCACATGTAAGTGGAGCCATGTAGTTAAAACCCATGTTGTTCAAGGGTCAACTCTACGTCCTCTAGGATTTGAGTAAGTCTTTTGTCAGTAAAGGCCCTCATTTTTTGGTCTGAAAATGTCTATATTTTGCTTACTCAAAAGATATTTTCTGGGTTTATAATTCTGAAATCATTCTTTTCTCTGGACACATTAAAGATTGTTTTCATCCTTTTTTGATTTCTCTGCCCTATGTTGAGACAATAAGTTGTATTAGTCTCTGTACCTGAAAGGCTAGATTTTGTCTTCTGTCACCTCCAACTCCCAGGATCATGAAATCCTTGCTAAGATTCCCTGCGTTTGGGCATACGCCTGTTGGACAAAAATGGCTCTAGGGCTCTGCTTTCCTTTCTGGGAATCCATTTTCGCTTAGTTTTTAGACTCTAAGTATTCTTCATTTTCTCGACAGTGCGTCAATGTATGTTACAAGTTGCTTTTTGATTTTGTGCAGAATTTCTTTTTGCTTTCANAGGAAATCAGTTACAATATTTGGTATGCCGTTCTGCTGGAAAGATAAGGCCGGCCCACCTCATTTAAAGAGAGACAGAAACAGAGGCAGATAGAGGAGGTTTTGTTTTGTTTTTTCTTTTTCTGTTAATAGAGTTCCATTTTAGGGGAGCCTGGGTGGCTGAGTTGGTTAAGTGTCCAACTCTTGGTTCCAGCTCAGGTTATGATCTCAGGGTCATGGTATCAAGGCCTGTGCTGGGCTCAGTGCTCAGCTCAGGGTCTGCTTAAAATTCTTCCCCCACCTCCTTCCCCGCTCTGTTCCTCCCCCATGCTCTCTCTCTCTCTAAAAAGTAAATAAATAAATAAATAAAATCTTTAAAAAAAAAAGAGTTCCATTTTAAAAGTAGAGGACTTATTTGGGGCCTTTTTCCCCTCTCTATGTGCCTGCATGACTTGCCTTAACATCAGGAGCAGCCCTGATGGAATGAAGATTTCAAGTACCTTTAGGACCACGTATGAAATATTGATAGTTCTAACACGTGGCCTTAATGAAGCAGGGATAGCAATATTAGGTATGGGTTTAGTAGTGTAAGAGTCTCAAGAAGTCTCTGAGTTACTGTCCATTTAGAATTTGTGCTGTAAAAGCTAAAAGCTCTGTGGCTGAAAGCATGGAGAAATCTATAGAAATTTAACTTGGACTTATGTGATGGAAACTAGGAGGACCGAGGACTGAATCTATGTAAGACTGAACACAGGAATGACAATGCTAGCTCCTTGAACCATATCTATGGGCAATGGTACTAATCCATCACCACACTTCCTCTCCTGAAGCCAAGGACGGACCTCAGAATCCTTCTCGGCACAGTATCCTCAGCACCCAGTGCCAAACAACCACAGGAGGCAGGAAGATGCAATTTAGCAAAATAACAACTAATGGTACCTTGTGGCTTGTTCTTCGGTTTTTCAGTTGGGGCACTGTTAGCAACATGTTTTCTCAGGTGCAGCAGGGAAAAGAATTTCAGTTTTCTCCGTTCACCTTTTTGGAAGCTCTGCTAAGGTAACCCATGTTAGTACTTCCTGTAATTGACTACACAGAGACCCAACAAGTAACCATCTAGTGATTGTTGGAGAGGAAAACGAAGGCTTATTGACAGTCTTCCAAATGCAGAACTTTGCCATGAAATTCTGCCCTTGAACTAGATCTGGAAATAAAGACATTAAGAACTTTTCCAGTTATAGTTGGTTTTTCTGTTTGCTTGTTTTGTTTTGTTTTTCTCTTAGAACTCGAGATCAATGTCTATTGGCCTCATAGAGAAAAGACTACAATTCTTCCATTTGCCTGAGCTAGTTTCGACATAAGGGCTTTGATGCCAGCTGTTCCCTTCATCTGATAGGCTCCTGTTCTAGATCTTTACAGGCCTGACTTTTTCTCATCCTTCAAGCTTCAAGTCTTGGTTTAAATTGATCTCCTCAAGGTCTTTTCTGATTACCGAAAGTAGGCTTCACCACCAACAATTCATTCTCTAGTCAGCCATGTTCTTTATTTTTTTAATTTTTTATTTAAATTCATTTAACCAACATATAGTACATCATTAGTTTCAGATGTAGTGTTCAGTAATTTATCAGTTGCGTATAATACCCAGTGCTCATCACATCACATGCCCTCCCTAATGCCCATCATCCATTTACCTCATCCCCTCACCCACCACCCCTCCAACAACCCTCAGTTTGTTTCCCAGAGTTGATAGTCTCTCATGGTTTTTCTCCCTCTCTGATGACTTCATTCTCTAGTCAGCCATGTTTTTTATTTGCTTTGTGGCATTTATCACTCACTGGAAGTATTTTTTTCCTTTCCATATCTCATCTGTCTCCCCTCACCAGAGCATATGTTTTGAAAGGCCAAGGTACTCACTGTCTTGTATCCTTGGCACCTACCACGGTACCTAACATATAGTAGGTGCACAATGATATTTGTGCAGGAATTAATATGAATGAGAAATATGTACTTGCTTTTTATTTTGACCTATGGACTTAATTTGGAAGGTGACTTTAATTTATAGAGATTTTAAATTTATAATGAGAGTTTTTGACTCTCACGGTATTGAGAAGGGATCAATTTATATCTCTGTAACAGAAAATACATAGAAGTTAAGATGGAAAAATGATGTTGTGTTTAGAGAGACACACAAATGAACCCGGATTTTAATCTCAGTTTTTCCATTACTAGCTATGAGACCATGAGTGAGGTACTCAACTTCTCTGTTCCTTAGTTTTCTTATCTAAAGAAATTATGACAAAGAGAAGACAATAGGATTGGGGGGAAAGGAAATAAATTATTGTACTACAAACACTTAAAATAATGTCTGCCCTTTGGAAGACCTCTGTAAGTTATTTAATGATATTGTCATATAAAAGTACTGTAAATGCACATTATATGCCTGTGCAGTTAACTTTTCATGAATTTCTTCATTTGTCAAGAGTAAATAATCATACCTACTTCATAGAAGCATGGTGAGGGTGAAGCATAAAGCACTTAAGATAGGGTCTGGCACATGTAACACTCAAAAACTGTACCTTTTATTATCATATGCAATATACTCAAATGACTTTTATTCATTTACTCTTTCCATTCTCCATCTTTCTTTGTGTGTGCTACCAGACTGTGATCTTTATTCGTGACAGAAATTCTCATGGGCAGGAGGTATCAGGATACATTGACTACGCCCACAGGCTAAAGATCGAAGATTTTGAAGTCTACTTTAGTGAAAAAAGAAGACTTCTTCCAAAACCCACAGATATGAGGTAAATTGTGTGTACTTCTCACACCTTCAGTAAAAGAACAAGCTCCTCAGAGGCATGGTAAAAGATTCTTATTTTATGTTCTGTATCGTGCCTAGAGTGGAATATACATATATATATGGAATGTGGTAAGAGTGGCTCGAATAAAAAATGTAAATGGGCAATAAACATAGATGCGATTTTTCCATCAACAGTCTGAGGAAGAGAACTTTTCAGAGAAGAGGTAAGTAAGTCTCAGTGACATTCCTTTTAAATCATAAGTAGAGCCTAAAAATGGCTAATCTCATAAGTCTCTTGGACCACTTGGGACTTGGTCTCCTTAGAAGCCTCAAGAACAGTCCACCTAACACATTCTCTGTCCTCTTTTCTTTGGCAACCAACCGAAGTACAAGCCCTTGACTAGCTTGCCCTCATTTACTCGTATTACTAGCCTATTCTGGGATTCCTTCCCACCCATCATTCTTTTTATTATTGACCTCTTCCCCTTCCTCTGGAGACCTCATCCTATCTCATATGATTTGCTCTATACTATCAGTTTATTCACATATCAACACTTCTATCCCCTTGGGAATAGGTCTCAAGCTAATTTTTTAATTCTATCTTTTACTTTCCATAGAATTCAGAAGTGGTAGCAGCATTCTACTTGAACTGTCCTCTATATCCAGATTATTCGACACTTGTAACAACCCTCTCCTCCTCTGACATTCCTGCTGTCTTTTATCCATCCTTATTGCTATTGTCCAAAGACTTCTTAACCCATCACTACCTTAATGGACCTACGCTTTTTCTGATCCTACCTAGATGCACGGCATGTCATTTAGCTTCTCTCTGTAATAATCTCTTTCTGTGCCTTGGCTGTATCTGTCCTGCTAACGTCAAAGGTAGATTGATAAGGACTTTTTTTTTCTGCACCTGTAACTGAATTCCTGGGTCCTGCTGGAGGAAATTTTAGGAAATTACACTAAGGTGTGGATACCCCAAAATACTCTAAAAAATATCCAAAAATATTCTAAATCTTCACCACTCCTTCAAGATCTTTGTTGTCAACTGCTGGCGCTGTCTCCTCAATGTATGATTTGCCTCACATTTCATAGATTACATTGAGTCTAAACATAGAAACTACCAACTGATCTCTTTGTCAACCAAAACAGACTTCCCCACTAGCCAGCATTCCCCTCAGAGTACCCTTCTGATTATTTTCAGTCACAATTCCATTCTGGCAGCCATTGGCCCTTGGGCCTACCATCCATGTTCAGAATATGACTTCTCCTGACTCCTGGCACGCCATCATGCTATCTTGTCCATTAGCCCACCTCTCATAGGGCCAATTGGCTGCAAACTGGTACACTTTCTTCCAACACAGCCAGACCTACACTTCCCCAAGAACCATGAGGGAGTATATGCCCTAAGAATGACTCCGGCTTTTTTCCGGTGACATTTCTGAAACAACATAGGTCTCACTTTAGGTGGCTGCACCCTCTGCTTTTAGAAATAGATTTATTTCTTGAAAAAAATTAATAGTTCATTCTTACCAAGTGAAATATTTTCTTTATGTATGCATCTAGTCTCACAAAATTTTTACAGATTCAGAGAAAAAAATAACTACTTGTTCTGTTTAGAGCTAATTTATTCAGCTTGTTTTTGATGCTTTCTATCCGTCTTTCCACTGAAGCTATATTTCATCTGTTCCCCCTGTTTTTAAAAATTTTCAAACTCACTCTCTCGACTGACTCCTTTATCTTGCCTCTAAACCTGCTGAAGCCATTTCTATTAAAAAGAGAGAGAGAGAGAAGCCATTTCTATTTTTTAAGAAAGATTACTTCTATTAAAAATCCCTTTTAAAAATCCTTTTTTAACTCTTGCCCTGCCTCTCTTTTGGTTTTCAGCTAAGCTCCTCAAAATAGCAAGTGTCTCCAATTCTCACTTCTCACGTAGGTGCTAACCCATGGTAATTAGTTCTGTGCCACCATTATTCAAATGGAAGGACTCCTGCTAACATCACAGGTGACTGCCAACTTTGAAATCCCATGGATTATTTCCAGTTCTTCTCTTACTTACTTTCTGTACAGTATTCGATTAGTGTTGATTAATCATTATGCTGAGTAATTCTTTCTTCTCAAAACTATTCAAATACCCTTTTTATTTTCAGAATCCCTCATTGAACTCTCCCCTTGTTTATTTCGTAGACGTTGGCATTCATCAGAGTTCATCCTTAGATTTCATTTCTTACCATCTACATTCTCCTGGGTGATTTGATCACTTTTCTAGAAGGGAATTGTTCTTATTTCTTATTCAGTTATCCTTCTGCTTACTTCAGAGAATCTTCTGTGCATCCCATTAGCACCTAAAACTTCTTTTCAAAATTAAACTCATCTTAATCTCTGTAGTTTGCTGTTGCTTCTGTATCCTCCATCTTGGCAAATGGCACTGCCCTTGCAACCCAAGGCAAAATTCAGATGTTATTCTAGATCTCTTCTCTCGGCCGCCACTCCATAACTAATAATTTACTGAAAATACCAGATTCTATAACCTTAACATCTTTGTTTATATTAAAGCAAATGTAAGATGTGTCATCTCACCTATATGAATTGTTCATACTAATATTTCAGTATGAATCTTTATCTGATAACATTTTAACAGAAAATACCTAAAAAAAATAATTCCTTAATATCCTTTAATACCTAGTTGGTCCTTATTCATATTTCACTGATTGTCTTAAATTTATCTTTTCACAGTTGATTTGACCACATCAAAATCCAAATAATATTGTGTTTTCTTATTCTATCTTTTGTAATTTTTTTACTATATAACAGTCCCTCCCTTCTTTTTTATTTTCTTATGCTGCTGATTTGTTGGAGAAAGCATGCCATTTATCCCAAGAAATGTCTCATCTTCTAAATGTGACTAATCACTTTCATGCTGTTGTTTTGCATCCTACCTCTATCCTTCTATTTCCTGTCAACTGGCTTGATGAAATCCAGTTTCAATTTTTTCTTTTTTTAGATAACAGTTTTTAATAGGTGAAGCTCTGTGAGCTTGAACAGTGAGTTCAGGTGGTGTCATTCTGACCACTCCACTATAAAGTTCCCCATTGTTTCATTCAAATGGTTTTAGCATACAAAACAAAAGCTACCTAAATGTTTTTCCTAAGGGTTGTATAATGGTAATTCTCTAATTCTAGCATTCATTCTGCATTATTTAGCTAGAATTCTTCCGTAGAGAATAACTTTTCCTCAGTTGGTTATCCTAAAATAGAATTCAGTGCATGCAGAAAGACAAAATAAATATTTGATTATTTCCCTAAATTTATGGGCAAACATGCAAAGCCAAAAGCACAGAACGGTACACAGATAATGCCAAATTGTTTTCAAAGTGGTTCTACCAATTTGTAACCACCAGAAGTACTATGTAAATGTTCTAGTTAACAAACATTTCTCCCCACAGTACTGAGTTATAAATGATCTCTCACTGTGGTTTTTAACTTTCATTTCTGTAATTACTTTTCAGGCTGGACACCTTTTATTGGTTGTTCAAATTTCCTTTCTGTGAATTATCTATTAGGACTTTTCCTCATCTTTTCTATTGGTAATTTACTTCTCCTTTTCTTATAGATTGTGAATTCTTTTTATTTTTATCTTTTGGACATTGATTAATCATTTGCCTCTTGTATATATTGAAAAATATCATCCTCCCATGTCCAAGTGTCCTTTCACTTCCTTTACATTGACTTTGATAGTCAGAAATCAGAAGTTTTAATAGATTTTATTAATACATTTTACTAATCTTTCCATCTGAGGTTTGTAATTTTCTGTTTTGTTTAACCAAACCCTACATTTATGCAGGGCATAAAGATATTGTCCTATAGAGTGTAGTTTTGCTTTTTATTTTATATCTTTAATGTACCCAGATTTAACAATAACATATGATTATTGGGTAAGGGTCCACTTTTTATTATTGTTTTCCTAAATGACTAAGAATTTGTCCTAGAACACTTATTGAAAAGTCTCTCTCTCACATGTGCAACACCACTTGTGTCTTAGGTTAGGTTCTGTACGTGTTAGTTTATTTCTGGGCTCGCTCTTTAGTTTTATTCGTCTTTCCTTGAAATAATAGAATCTTGCTAATTTGGTATATTTAAGTAATAGTTATTGAAATGAAGGCAGTTTTTCTTCTTCAGAAGCATCTAGGCTATGCCCGTCCTTTAACATATAAATTTTAGAGTCAGCTTGTGAAGTTCACACACAAAAAAGTTGTAATTTTGATTGGAATTGCTTTCAAGTTATGGCCAATGTACAATTAACTGGCATCTTTATGATTGTCACTCTTCCATTTATTTACTTATTTATACCTTTTTAAATTTCTTTTAATAATATTTTACAAGTTTCTTGACTAGTGAGTTTTATTAATTTTTTTTCTCATGGGTGCCAGATCATTTCTGAGCTTTTAAACAAAGTTAGCTCTATTCTGTTGATCCCCCTGGATAATTCTTATCACATGAGTTTAAGCCATCTATCAGAATTGATCTCCCGATTTTTCACTCAAGAGATTTCACATCAATAAATGACTAAACAGTGTTACCAGTGGGGAAAGTATCTTTGGTATATGTATTTCCATACTTAGTTCAACTAAGAACTAGAACAGAGACTTTAAAATGAAAGATTCACTTACCTTTTGGCATGCTATCCTATTCTGGTTGGAACAGACATTCGTTCTGTGATTGGAATCCTGTCTTGTGGAAAATAGAAGTATCGACAGCTATGGCTATTATGCAACACAACAGAAGAGAGGGCCCTGAGAACTTGATGTCTTGTCAGTTCAGACTCCATTCTGACGTGTGTTTAAGATTCAGGACCTTCCTGTCAGCATATATGAAAACCTTACAAGCAAATAGCATGTCACAGTGTAGGAAGTTCACACTTCCTACAACAACTTAGTGAAATAGGTTCAAGATGCATTATTACCGGCTGAGAGAGGAGAAGCCAGAGTAAACCACTTGCTAAAGTTCATGAGAGAGAAATAGGGATGAGTGAGAACAAATTCTTAGGAATTGTAATTCATTGCTCACCTCCAGAACACTATTCTGGATTGAAAATTTTTTGTAGCCTGAGTATGATTGCACTACGTAGAATCCTTGAGTAATATTCTGCCCCACATTTAGCTGCTTACATTTCCCTATTTATGTGTCCATATCATATCCACAAAGATCTCAAGTCTGCCTGTAGAACTCTACCTATCCCTCAAGTAGATGGGTCAGGAGGAAAGGAAAAGTTTCCTTTGTGTTTTTCTTTGGAGAGTCTATGAAATCTTCATGCCCTTGACCGAGGAATGCCCCTAAATATTAAAGCTCTGAGATATTATTATCATCAAATTTCCCTTGCAATCCCATTGTCTGTTTTATTAAAATGTTTAACATGCCAAACTTCTGAAGTTAGAATTTAAAGTTGTGTTTATCCTGTGCTTAAGTGTGTTCTCATGAAAGCATCTGGTTCTCAAGTTTAAAAGAAAAAGGTTAAGTTTAAAAGAAAAGCAGTAAATGACTCAGTTCTTCTGCACAGGTTATATAAAATATTGCCTGTTTTTAAGGTTATTAATATTGTTCCACATCTAAATTTGGTAACTAATTAGCAGAATATCAGTTTAGTCTCTTCAATAGATACTTGCTGAATGTGAAAAGGAAGGAATCCTTTGGTGAAAAAGCATTCTGGTTGAGGGAGACTTTCCACAACCATCAGCTCCTTAATATTCCAGGTGTGGTCCATGGACCAATAGCACCGGCAGTAAAGCATCTCAGGCTCTACTTCAACCAGTAAAGCAGAATTGGCCTTTAAAATGATCTGCAAAATTTCAGTATGCATATTAAAGTTCGAGACACATACAGCATACCTGTGCTGTCCAGTAGAGTAGCCACGAGCCATATGCAGCTGTTGAGCACTTTAAATATGATTAACTCTGAATTAAGATATTCTAAAATATAAAATATAAACCTGATTTTGAAGATTTATCATAAAAATATTAACTATCTTAATCTGCATTAATTACAATGCTAAAATGATATATTGGATATGTAGGGTTAAATGAGATATATTATTAAAATTTTTTTTCACCTTTCTTTTTTTACTTTAGTGTGGTTGCTAGAAAATTTATAATGACGTATGTGGCTCATGTTTATGACTCAATTCTCTCAATAGATAGAAGATTGATTAGATAGATAGATAGATAGATAGATAGATAGATAGATAGATAGATTTGGTCTACTTGTCCTCACCCCAGAGGTTTAATCCTATCTTGATCTTTAGAACCAGTATTAATCTTAGATAGGCATGATGTAAGAAAAACCCTAGACCAGAGATCACCAGTTAGTAGTGTCTGGCTGCAGACATGTTTTGTTTGGCTTACACGATGTATTTAAAAATTGTGTCAGTGTTTTAGAAACAGGAAATGTCACATAAAATATATTGGATTTGCAGATTCTCTTAAAAACTAAGGTCTTCCCACTAAATAGCAGCTGCCCCCTGAGATGGGCTGTGTTCTCACCAGCTTAACATAGACACAGACTTGACCATTCACACATCCTGGCATCTGCACCGTCCGGCTCAAGACACTCATTTAGAGTACCTCCTGGATTCTCCCAAGCATTTGAGTTTCTGACTACTAGGCTAAATTGCCAACTCAAATGTTAGAAGTTATATTTGCCATTAGCCCAGTCATGCTCTCTGTTGTTCTCCCACTTTGGATGAGTTTAATTTCAGCCCTCAGGCTCTCTCAGGTTGCTCCATACTAGTGAGGCGAAGTCTGAGATAATTATGATGCTGATAAAAATTAACTGAGCACTTATGTGGACAAGGCACTGAACTAAATAATTTATATTCATTATTTCACTTACTCTTTACAACTGCCTTATGGCTTAGGGATTTTTTTTTTCATGTTCTAACATCAAAGAATGTGCATCATAGAGATGTTAATTTGCTTAACCCAAAGTTGCACAGAGACATTTGCACTCACAACTAGAAATAGAGGACCAAAGAGAGATCTGTGGAACCCCCAAAACCATGATTTTTTAAAATCAATACATGATTCTACTCAGGACTTCGTCATGAAAAGATATCATTTTTCCCCTTTGATCTCATATCCATATCCTAGTCATCGTCAGGTTGTATATTTCTTTTGCAGATGTGTATCTGACTTGACAAGACCTAATTTGGGATCGTTTTTCAGAACTTGAAGCAATCCCGCTATCCACAGTTAAGACTGGGGAATTTCAGCCATCCTGTACCCACCCTTGCCACTTCCTCCTTTCACTGAGCTTGGCAGAAAACAGCCCTTTGTACTTAACCAGGCTTTTATTTTCAGTCACTATGAGTAAGAATTACAGTGTCCCACAGCTTTGTGTGTGGAAGAGCCCTGGACAGAACTAAAAGTGGCCTTTAATTGTGGCTTCAGCCTAAAAGTCTTTAGGGAAAAATTGGCCCTGACTTGTTGAACCTCAGTTATGTCCCAGGATACTTTTAGAATCTATTCATATCCTCTGAACTGTGGTTCACATAATTTTTGTAATATTTACTTGGAATTCTTATACAAATAAATTTAATTTTCCAGTACTTAACTCATTTCAGTTTCTCTTTATCCCAAGTTAAACATTAAGTACTATCTCTCATGGAAAACTCAAGGATGGAGAAGAGAGGTCCCCGAAGCTATATTCAGATGGACCTTCTCCTGCCTGTTTCTATAAAACCCAAATATACTAGAACTAACAGTTCCTACCAAATTCCTACTGAAATATCTGCCTGCATTATTCTGTGGTAGAATTTTATTCAGACCCTATTTGGCTCATCGCTTAAAAAAAAAATCAGAATACCAGAACAATCATCTGGTAGTCTCTTTAATCGTCTAGAATGTGCTTCCCTGGAGATTGTGCTCTGGGTAAACCTTAAGTGAATAATTAGAGACCTGAGACAACCTCTAGTTTATTGACAACAATTACTATGATTATGACAGGCTGTTTCTTTACACAAGATTTTTTCCAACATTTAAAAATTTTGGTAAAATATATGTAACATAAAATTTACCATTTTAACCATTTTTAAGTGTCTCTTCAGTGGCACTAAATACATTTAAATTGTTGTGCAACACTTCCCGTTTATCATGAAATTATCTTAATTTAGGAAAAGTTCAAAAAACAGTATAATAAATACCAATACACTCACAACCTAAACAGTTGTTAGCATTTTTCAAATGTGCTTCACCTCTCTTGAGTATGCTGCTGTGTATATACTATTTTAAAATAGCTTGCAGATTTCACCATGTACCTCCTAAGATTAAGAACATCCTCCTATAAACCATCACCATTATCATAAGAAGGTTAATAATTATTTCCTACTTTCATCTAATATCCAGCTCATATTCAAATTGTCTGAATTGTCTCAAAATGTGTTTTATAACTGGTTTGGGGAAGCATCCTCCAATCAGTGTTCAAAAATTGCCCTGCTTATGCCTCTTGACTGTCTTTTACTCTAGGTTAACCCCTTCCCCTGCACATCCGAACAAGACATTTTTTTTTTCTTGGTCATGACATTGACTTTTTAATGAGATAAGGCCAGTTGCTTTTTACATTGTCCTGCATTCTGGGTTTTTCTGATTGTTTGCTTGTGATATCTTCTAATTTGTTTCTCTTTTCCCTGTATTTTCTTAAAACTGGAAGATAAGTTGAAAGGCTTGATTGTATTAAGTGTAAATATTTTTTCACCAAGAATTCTCTATTGGTGAGTAACTACATATTGCATCATATCAGGAGGCACCTAATGTCAAGTTGTTCCACTAGTAGTAATGCTCAGTTTAGTCCATAGTTAAAGAAGAATTGCTAAATATCTCTTCTATAAAGATTTTCATTTGTTGGCAAAATTTTTATTGTAGCTAAACTAATATGAACCAATATTTATGTGTTTATACAAACTTATTTGTCTATTTCCTGTTCAAAATTTACATTTTTAAAAGAAAGGCTGTTAACAAATTAACCTTCATATCTAGATTTTTTTCATTTATTTTACTAAATTAGAAGAAAAGATGGTATTTGTCATAACAGAATTTAAATAGCATTAAAGTTATAGCATAGAGCTATCAGAAATCATAAACAACTTTTAGTGTGCAAATGAACAGCACCAAAAATTGCACTTGCTTATTGTTCAGAACTCAGAACCAGTATCCTAGAGAAACTGCCAGCTTCCCAGGCCATTCCACAGAATGCCAAACCTGTTATTTCTATTTAAAAAGTGATTTTGTTGTATTTAACAAAAAGAAACTTGGGAGTATCAAAGAAATGTCTCCACGCTCCTGCACTTTCCCTGCCTCAGCTGTATAATAACCATCGTTTGGATTAATAAAATAAGTAGGGCCTCACCATGATCACCTTCATTCAGATGCCATATCCATGGCCATCACGGAATCAAAAAAGGAAGGTAACATGATATCTTGGGGAACACATCGTGCTCTCTGGAGTAGTAGACAAAATCAGTTTCTATTCTTGGAATACATATAAATCAATACATTCCAGGTAGATTCTGTTCAAAAGTCCAACACTTATAACTTGGGGAATACTAGAAATCTACTGATGATTGGAAACCTAGCTATATAAGGATGTTTGAGTGTAAATCTCACAAATGAGAAGCAAATTCATGGCTTGCTTAACCACAAAAGAGTAGATGAAACAGAAGTGGGACAAGATCCTAGGTCTCCTAATCCCTTGTCCAGATTCTTTTAACATTCCAGCAGGCTGTGTGTTCATCTATCTGAACATATGACTTGAGAGTCTGTATTTTGCTTTATTTCATTTTATTTTAAAAACAGCACTAGCTTAACTAGTGATAAGCAAAAACTAGTCCACTTGCTCTAATTAATTATTATAATCCCGTATCGATCGATTGCCATTTTCCCTTGTCTATGGCTGAGGTAACATGCAGAGAAACTGGAGAGTGAAATCACATGGACTAAATCCAAATCTATCTACAGTACTTCTGATGGGGGAATTCTGAAGCCATTCTGGAATTGAACGTAACAGAGAGATTTATTGCTCTTTCCACCCTGATTCCCATTTACCCCAGAAATTCTACTCTCCACGTTAGAAAAGTCATCTCAAACTTCAGGAGTTGAGATTAGCATTCAGTAGGGCAGAATTCTACTTAAACATTTTTTTTAAGGTTCAAGGCAAGCAAAATCTGCCAGTATCAGATGAAAAACTCCCATCAACTTCCCTGTCTTGTTTCATGTGTCTACCCACCTCTCTTCATGCTTCAGTTACAAAGAACCACTCACTGTTTCCTAGATACGTCATGCTCTTTCATGACCCTCTACCAGAAGTACCTGTACCTACATTCTCCACCCAACGAACACTTTCTTAAAGACACAATTCAAGTGTGACCTTCTTTTCCAAACTCTTCCATTCCCTGAACTGAGTTCACCACTGTGATTCTGTATCATTGTGTCTACCTCTTTTCCTTTATATCAATTACAACATGATTTTGCCGTGTTTACTGTGAGCTCTTCAGCACAGGAACAACCTTGTTGTTGGAGGTTCCAGGTACCAAATATCTGTACCTCTTCTTTTCTCGTGGCTATAACTGCCAAGTAACTAACACAATAATCCCTGTGGGGAGTCATTCAACAGACAGTTACAGAACACCTTCCATGTACCAAGTTCTAGGACTGGGGATACAATTACCAGAGAAAAGCAAACATTTTCTCATGGAGTTTATAGTCAGTGGTAGGAGATAGAAAATAAACCAGTGACAAATATGTCTATCCACCTATTTGTATGTATACACATACATATATGTTACATATTATATAGATTTCTGTTAAGTAGTTAAGTAGAAAATTCAGCATCTCTACATCTGTATGAAATATCAGAGCAAGATAAGTGCTATGAAGGAAAATAGATCAGGAAAGGGGATTTCTGGTTGCCATTTAGAATTAAGGTGGCCAAGGAAGACTTCATTGCACCGTGAAACTGGCAGGTGCACGGGACCAGAAGGAAGTGAACCCGGAGAGACCAGGCAGGAGGCCTGTGTAGGCAGAGGACACAAGCAGTCTGTGTGAGGAACAGCAGGGAGGCCAGTGCGGCTGCAGTGGTGTGGTCATGTAAAGCCGGTTAGGTAATGAAGTCAGAGAAAGAGCCGAAGTCAATCACATAGGGCCTTACAAGTTGTAAGGACTCCATTTTTATTCCGAGTAAAATAGGAAGCAACTGGAGAGTTTTTAGCAGTGGAATGATGTGATGTGCATGAAATTTTTATTGAGATACCTTTGAAAAATCTTGAATCTTTTCATTTCACGTGTGAATACGTGGAATGAGTCTACTAAACAAGAATTTTTGCCTTGGTTTTTCAGTTCATGTTGATTAAAGCCACTTTAAAGGCATTTGGGGGGGCGCCTGGGTGGCACAGCGGTTAAGCGTCTGCCTTCGGCTCAGGGCGTGATCCCGGCGTTATGGGATCGAGCCCCACATCAGGCTCTTCCGCTATGAGCCTGCTTCTTCCTCTCCCACTCCCCCTGCTTGTGTTCCCTCTCTCGCTGGCTGTCTCTATCTCTGTCGAATAAATAAATAAAATCTTTAAAAAATAAAAATAAAAAAAAATAAAGGCATTTGGGTGAAATACTCTGTAGAAGTTGGTTAATTGACCTGTAATAGACGAGAACAAAGCTAGAAACTTTCTCAATTTGCTGGAAAGGTTTTTTTGCTTTATTTTCCAAATGCATCCTTTATGTTCTTCATAAATCTAGACTTGTCCCCATTAACTAATGGAATACATATGACTTGGACATTCAAAGAATACATATGACTTGAAGGATATAGAACCAGATAATTATGCTTGGGGTCTTTCTGTAGTCAATATCCTTGAATGCTCTCTTTTAAAAAGGTAGCAATGAGAACTGTCACAAAGAGATTTCAGTCACTATGTGCAAGCCATATAGGATTAGCCCCTAGTTTAAACTTGTCTAAAGATGAAAATGAGCTATTTAGCTCATCTGGGAAGCAGCTGTGCAGAACTTTGGAAGGCAATGGTAAGGAAAAAACACTATTAGGTAAACAAAAGCAACCGAAAGATGGTGAAAAGGGTAAAGGAGTAAGAAATTAGAATCCATTCAAACAAAAGTTACTTGGATGAATGAGGAAGAAAGTCTTTTCCTGCCAACCCAGTAAATGTTTAATCTGGAAAAGCACACTTCCACATCTGGCTTATGTTTCATATTGTAAATATTACTTCTTTCAGTTTTTTATTTTTATTTTTGATGTAAATGTTGGTTTGTTAACAAAAATAAAATAAAAATTAGTGGAGAGATGTGATATTAATATTACAAATGCTAAGTATTTCAAATAAAATATTCAAAATACAAACTATTACCTGTTCTCTAACATATGCTAACAAAGCCTCGAAAGAAGAAAAGTGAAAATATTGGAAATAGTAAACATTTATATTGTTTGAATAGGAGTCACCTAATATAGTAAATACCATGGAAGAACTCTCCAAATGACCAGAGTAGTTATTTTGTGATGCTTGCAATACAGTATGATTTTCAAAGTGGGTATAATTTATTTAAAAGAAAAAAAGGAAGTAAAAATGATTTGCTTATGTTTATTTGTTTGCAGACAGTATTGTAATGTTTGTATGAAGGAATAAGCTAGTTCCAAAATGAATTATTACTTAATTTTCCAAGCAACTATTCTGAGTCCTGCTATTCTTCTATTCCTCGAGTCAGCCACATAAATTAACATGTGGCCTCCCAGGGCTTCTAGGCCTTCTTTCCAGGGCTTGAAAATGTCAGGTCAGGTGTAAGGCAACTAAGTCCACAAAACAAAAGATAAATGGAATAAATTGGAAGTCCATGTACCTGGGAAGAGAAATAAGTAAAATGGAGCAATAATTTTTCCCTGATTCTGCATGTAATAATAAAGATAATAACTTACATTTGTGAGTTCATAGCACATTGTCACAAGCATTATGTCAATTTCAGGATCTTCACCCATACATTTATTTCACCTAGTAATTATAACACAATGACTCAAAATAATAAAATGCTATAATATCTACAAAGCATTACAGGAACAGAGATTAAGATGTGATTAAACATCTAGGAAAGTACAAGAAAGGCTACGGCAAGAAAATAATTCAGTTTGTCCTTGAAAAATGAGTAAGAGTCTGCCCAATAGAATAGTGGAGGACGGGGTATTCTAAGTATGAGCAGAAACACGAGCAAACATGACAAATTTAGGAACAGTGAGTAACTGATACCTATTCAGCTATCTCAATTCCCTATATATATCATATCATAGGACTGAGCTGAAATGAAATATAATACACCTAGAGAAAGACCAAAGTAGCCTGGCAGGAGGTTCTTTAGAGGGTATCCCAAAGCAGTTTCTATCATTGCAGGAGAAGCCAACCCTTTCTAAACCTTTGTCATGAAATTCCGTCATTATATATTAACACCTACTGTAAGTTAAGCCGTGGCTGGCATTGAGAACTCAGCAATTGACAATAAAAGGTTAACTTCCTTTGGAGTGCTTATATTCTGGTAGGTAAGAGAGACCCCCAAAAGTCTTATGTGTACCAATCAGCATTCTTAGTTGCAGACAACAGTCTCTATTGAAGCTGGTTTAAACACAAAGAGATTTAAAGAGGCTATAAAAAGCTCACAGAATCACTGGGAGGATTGAGGAAACAGACTTGAACTGAGTTTCCACACTTAAGCCACACTGCAGAACTGAGCTGGTAAAGCAGCTGCAGCCTCCAGCAGCAATCAGGAAACTACACTATCTGGAACCTTCCACCACTGTTGACAACTTCAGGGACATGCTCCTTGCACAACAATCAGGTCCTGCACCATCTGGAATCTTCTGCCCCACCTGACCGCTCTAACATTGTGCTGTCTCTACCATAATCTATTTGAGCGAAAGTGTTCCTCATGTTCTGTGTCTCTCCCCACATAACTGAGTTCCAAATTAAATTTTCCTGTGAGAGCTTCTCATTGGTGAAAATTAAATCATGTGACAAGCCCTCTGCAAGGTAACCTTGGAAAAGTGGATTATAGCTCTCCCACCTCCGCAGTACAGGAGGCACACCAGAGAGGGTCAGACTGAGTACTGAGCAAAACCATCCATGGTATCGGACAAAGTGGTGAGTAAATTGCATGACTTACATCTTTTAAAAAATAATTTCAAGGAAATGAAAAGAGGGTTAAGACTGAGGATAAACAGGCAGGAGCTGCTCTAGGTAAGACGGTCAACAGCAGTCTCTCTGGATAGGTAAAATTTAGGCTCATTTCTAAAAGATGAGAGTGCTTCCTACCTTCCCAGGTAGGGAAGAGTAAGGAAGAACTGATTTTAGGCAAAGAGATCATACAGGGTCTAGCAAGATCTCTGGAACGAAACTGGGCTAAAACTTTTGCTGCTCCTTACTTGATGATCTTGGGAATATTACTCAAACTCTCTAACTTCTCCTCCTTGTTTATAAAATGAGGATGATAATAATACCTACCCAAGAAGGTTACCGTGAGGATTATGAAAGTTAGTATATGAAAAGCACTTATAACAGTGACTGGCATATAGCGCATGCAAGAGACAAGTTTCTATTATCACTAACTTTTCAAATATGTTAAATGTGAGTTATTTCTGAGGTATGTCTTGAGTTGAAAAGTCCAGAGATACAGATTTGAAAGCATTCAACAGAAAGTTAGTGCTTTAATCTCTGAGAAGGAATGTTACTAACTAGGGAAGAGATGTAATGTAAGAATTCCAAATTTTAAATGTTTGGAAGAAGAATAGAACCCAAGAAGCTAAACTGAGAACAGGAAGGTACAATGGCACAGGAGGGAAAGCAGAGCACTGTCATATCATGGAATTCAAGAGAGAGAAGTATTTCAGGAATGAAAAAGTAATAGAAAATGGTAGCAGTTTCCTCAAGAAATTAAAAATTAAACAGAACTGCCATATGATCCAGCAATGCCACTTCTGGGTATATATCCAAAGGAAATGAAAACAGGATATTGAAGCGTTACCTACACTCCCATGTTCACTGCAGCATTAGTCACAATAGCTGAGTTATGGAAACAGCCTAAGAGTCCATGAATAGATGAATGGGTAAAGACAGTGTGGTATATATACACAGTGGAGTTCAGCCACGGGAAAGAAAGACATCCTGACATCTGTGACAGCTTGGATGGACACTGAGTGCATTATGCTAAGTGAAATAAGTCAGATAAGAGCAAATACTGTATGATATCACTTATAGGAGGAGTCTCAAAAAGCCGAATGTATAGAAATGGAGACGAGAATGGTAACCACCAGGGGCTGCAGGGGGCGGGGGGTGGGGGAGGCGTAAAGGGGAAATGTTGGCCAAAGGGTAAAAACTTCCAGCTGTAAGATGAATAAGTCTTGAGGATCCAATGTACAGGGTGGTGATTATAGTTAATAATACTGTATGATATACTTGAAAGTTGTTAAGCAGCTCTTAAATATTATTGCCACTAAAATGAAATATTAATTATATGATGTTCTGCAGGTGTTAGCCAACACTATGGTTGGTAATCATTTTGCAATACATAAGTGTATTAAATTAATATACTGTACACCTTAAACTTATACGATGTTACATGTCAATTACAGCTCAAAAGATCTGGGAGGAAAGGTGAAGAAGTGCCATCTGTTGATTATGATGAGCATTTAAAAATGTCTGTGGTATCTGGATATGTGGAGAACATTAGTGACCTTTATAGGAACTGTTTCTGTCATGTGATGGTATTGGGTCCAGAGAATACTATATTGTAGTGGGTTGAAAGGTGATTTGGAGGTGGAGGAAGAGAAATGATATAGGTAGAAAATTCTCATCTAGAAATTTGATGAGAAAAATTAAATGAAAGTGAAAGAACCGGGGTGTGTGTCTGTGTATATACACAGTGTGTGTACATGTACAGTACGTGGGCACATTCATGGGATAGATGAGAACTAGTCCGTTATGGAAGAGAGATACAGGAACTAAGAAAAAAGGGTTTTTTTTTTTTTCAAATAAGAGATGTAAGAGCAAAAAAGGAGTTGGAAAGGCAATCAAATCATTTCATCCTGTGGCATTGTAAATCAATTCTTTTACATTTTTCTCCTATTATCACATCCTATAACTACACAATGTATCTAATAGGGAAGATATTAAAATAGTAATGCCCTCATCTGGTAGTATACCTTGTGTTTGAAAAGGCTGGGCTTTGGAATCACTCAAACTTCATTTCTAATTCTGGTTGTATCATCTTGGGAAAGTATCTTGACCTCTCTGTATTGTCTACATCTTTATACAAATTGATAATAATACCTTCCTCAATTGGTAAAGGATCATATGATCAATAAGGTATTGTATGTAAAGTACCTACCATGAAAATCAGCCCATAGTAGATGCTTGATATATTAAGGCACCGTTAAACATTTTTATCAAGGAGTATTGAGTATCAATGAGTGGTAAAGTTGGTATTTTTATAAAGTGGGATAACAAATTTACAAAGGCCAGTAAGAATGTAAATTTCCACAGACCATCTATAATGTGACGTATACTTTGAGAAAAAATACACGAAGTACTGGGATAATTTTGGTCCTAAAACTGGACAATGGACAGCTGTCGAACGCCATGAGTAAAATCACAAATCCTCACCATAGTAAGCAGCTATGCACAAATCAGATGGCAAGGTTGCCTGTCTGAGGCAGGACTCTCCCTAGGGGCATGAATAAAAGAGGAGAAGGCATGTGGAAAGGTAAACAAAATATACCCAGTGCAATGTAAAACATGATTTCAGGTAGACGATCTGTTCTTAAAGAATCACACTAGAACATGTGTACACACACGCATGAACCCATTACATATTAAGTAATTATAATTCTTGAAATTCATTGCTTTATCAAAGCACTGATTTTTTTGGCAGTTCTCAGATCTGCTAGAAACATTCTCTTCTCCTTTGGATGAAGCAGTATAATGATGTAATGGGTGTTGAAAGATACTCTTCTTAAACATTCTGGGTCTTTCTGAAGATAAATAAGAAGTCTTTTGCTCTCATATCATCCAAGGTAGTAAATACTTTTTTTTTTAGGAAAGATATTTGGCTTCACTTTGTCATGACCCTTAGGTATTGCCACGGACATATGGCAGCCTGTTGTATCTGCTTGGAACTTTAAAAACCCATGGAAATTGGGTCACTATGTGAGTTTTCAACTGATTCCACTGTCTAGAATAACAGATTTCTGGACAATAGATTTAATAATTATTAATGTTTTATCCTGTCCAACTCTCTCATTTCTTTCAGATACAGATAGCTAATTTAGCTTGAATATGACCAGGGGCTAATTAAGCTTAAAATGTCCAAAGAGAACTCTAAATTAAATCTTCTTTGAAAGTTTTAGAGTAGTTTTCATTTTTCATTCTCAAGAATCGCCGACTGAATTCTTCCCCTTCCTCCTGAGTTAGCCAGCTAGCTTTTGGCTTAGGCTAACATTTGTTTTCCCTTTCCTCCTACTCTGATCTTCTAAAATAGACACTTTTTTGTGTATGTATAGCCTTTCTAAAAAAAGTTACATTCAAGAGTGGTGATATTTTAAATAGTATTTTAAATAGTAATATTGTGATATTTTTCATCTGAGTCAGGTGCCTCCCTCTTTATCAATGTGAGACACCCTCAGGTTACATTTCTTCCATGAGAGAAGTTTGAATATTTTTCCTAGAAGAAAGCGACAGGACATGAAACCCAGAGGCCTTTCTTTCTCTGGGGCCAGGATGGAAAGATCTGTCCCCACCATCTGCACGTCTGTAGTAAGTTCTTGGCAGAGGATGGCTCCTGACTTTCAGTAGTATTTTTTTAAACTGATTTAGGGAATCTCTAGTTAGGACTGCAGTATATCATCAGTCTTTGGTAAAAAAGAAATGGCTGGCTTGCTAACCACAGAAGAAATTATTTCAAGAGAACATCACTTTCTCTAAGTGCAGACTTTTTGAAGTTATTTTTAAAGAAGATGACAAACTACCTTTTACCCCCACTTCGATTTTATAAATGTTCAAATCAGAGAATAAATTATATTATAGAGTAAAATGGAATCTGTAGGACATAATGGCAGTGGTTTGTTGACTTACGTACATACATAAATATGACATGTATGTATGCATATTATAATATCTGTCAATGAATATTATTATGCTGCAAAGATTTCTAAATATTTTAGTATAATTTCTTATAAAGCACTAAAGTATAATGAGGTATTTATAACTTACTCAATTCTTATAAATCCTCAAAGATGAGCCTTTTAAGTTAATTGGTTGGCAAAGACAAAGTGAGAAAACCTAAATCTTTGGTGAAATGATATTGGAAGGTTTCCTATCTTTTTGGGGAGGGTGAACTGTGGAATGTTACAAACATCTTCTGTTTTGATGACTGTTGCCATACTGGAACACCCTGACCTTAGAAATCAAATCATGTCTTGTCTGCAGATGGGTCAGGGATAAGAAGTCCTCAATGTTGTCCACACCCATATCATTAGTCTGCACAGCCCAAGCAGAGATTTTTTCCCGCCAGCCAACAAAGAGCATAAAATTCCAGAGAACTTGGGGAATGGAAAAGGGAGAAAGCTAACTCTACTTATTATCCAGAAGGGGAAATTTCTAGTTCTATCAGCTGCATAGAATAAAATTGAAATCAAATGTAAAGAACTTTTTCATAAGAAATTTGTATTAGAAAACATTTTTGGTTCTAATTATAAAGATAATTTACCTTTATGAAGACAATACAGAAAGTACACAAAAATAGAAAGGAAATTAAAATCACCCATAATTTTACCATTCTGAGATATTACTATTGTTTGGATTTTTTTCCTTCTAGTATTCTTTTATATGTGGAGGTATATAATTATTGATATTAAATTGATATCAACATAGAAACAAATATAGGTATATTGACATATAGAGATATATACTAATATTGATATATAGAGATATATAGGGATAGATATTGAGATATATACAATTGATATAAATATTAGCAATATTAAAATTGATATCGATATAGAAACAAATATAGATAAATATGCAGATCCTAATATAGCTTTTTTCAAAACTTTAATCACACTGTCATACAAAATCATTTCAATTGCTCTAAGAAAATCTCTGTTAGAATAATTATTTCAATTGCCATAAGGAAGTCCCTCAAACATATATCTGGGAGGTATCTATAAGTCAATTCACAATGAAATCCACTAAATAATTTTGATTATCTATAACAGACACAATAATGTAACACACAGTCATTAGCCTCAAGAAACTTTTATTATTTCCTTCATTTACATAGAGATTCATAGGAAATAAAATTAAAATTAAATTCGTACTTGATCAGGAGCAAGGAGAAGCATTCTCTGAAATGCCCAAAGACATATACAATTAGGAGAAAATCTGTCACTGTTTATTTGATGATACACTTCATGAAGGTAATGTTACTTTAAAATAATTCTCACAATGTACCTGTATGCTTTAGATTCTAATTGGAGCAACAAATGTGAGGTGCAATTAGCTAATTATCTACGAATGTAAAGTTACATAGAGTAGTTTCCCGGTTTTGAATGTATTGTTTCTGGAAATGCGACAGTTATGGCACAGTCTGCCAAGCATGATGCCAAGTGTTACTGGCTTAATGCTATGATCTGACTGGCGGAATGAACATTTTTGGTCTGAGGAACCCTGGACAAGCAGTGCTTCTGAAGAAATGGTTCAGGGTCAGGCTGGGAACAGTTTCAGCTTTTTAAGAATCTTGGAGTGCATATTAGCAATGAGTGAGGCTTGCTGGAGTAGAGATATAAAAACATCTGCCTCTCTCCATCCTACTCACCCCACCCCGAGGTCCTGGTCAGATTGGCAGGTGTGTGCCTTTTGCTTGGATGCTATGGGAAAGCCTTCATAAGAAGCTCTCAACTGTATAATTTCATCATGTTGTTTCATACCCTGGCCAAGGAGATGCTGTTTTCCCCCCCATTTTCCTTGGACGACTTTTCCTTGGGGTTCGACCTTCCTCACAATTAGTGTGATAAGATCTAGAGGGACCAATATTAGAGATTGGACCCAGGTGAAAAGGACAAGGGAGATGTTCAGCAAATTTCTTTAGGCTTTAGGTCAACCTGCTCCAAGGAAAGCCATCCTGGTGGTTCCCCATGGTTCAGACTAGCTCTCAAGAGAACACATTAGGATTTGGGACAAAAGCCTAATAATAAAAAAGCATGCATGTATATACATCTTAGTAAGAAGAACTTGAACCTTTTGGTATGCAGTGAAACTGATATCGATCCCCAGGGAAACTTGTGATATGTGTCATAAGAAGCAAGCATGAATATCCTAAGCCTTTGTCACAGATAATAAAAAGCACGTGCTAAATATGAGGAAAAAATATTTTACTTTGGAAGGTGAATAAAAAGTATTTTGCAATATGATAAGTTTTTGTTTGAATATCCTGCTTTATGATATTTAGAAGTGTGAGCTAATGAAATTTTGCATGAAAAAAGTTTGTAATAAAAACATCCAAATTTTTTAAGTTAAAATAAAACAATTTTTAAAAGACACAGTATTCTCACTCCCTATACTTTTTACATTAAGGTCCCTATTTCTTGAGATTGGGAAAAACTGGAAAAGCTTAAACTAACAGAATGCTTTTGGTTGCAGTGCAAACCTATGTATCACTTGACTGCCAGCTTTTACCATTTCCACCATTTGATCATTTTAACCCATCTAGTTAATGGTCAATATATTTGAATCTAGTCTATTCAGTGAAAAGGCTAGGAAAAAAGAAAACAGCTATTAGACCAAACTTACTGGGGAGTTTGCCCATAACTATGGACTGCCGTCTAATCCCTGCTCCTGCGCTGAGAGTGCTGGGCTCACTTCCATTGTTCCTTCTAATCATTAAAATAGCTTTAACCAGAAAATATATCTGTTTTAAAGAGACTAGAATTCTAAGAACTTGGATGTGCACAGCAGTTAAGATCTCAAAGAAAACCTCCTGACAGTGTTTTCACTCTGCATCTCTCGCACCTAGATTGGTGCCAAAAAAGCATCAAGTCCACCTAGAGCAATCGGCCAGGAAGCTGAAGGGACTCTGTGTCCCAGCACCTTGCTGCAATGGAAGAATGGTTCTGTTAGTTCCCGTTGGCTTTCAGCGCAGTTTCTCTATGGCAAAGCACTCGTCCCTGTGATTTTCATTAGATGTGTGTGTGTGTGTGTGTGTGTGTGTGTGTGTGTGTTTCATCTCAAGATTAACAGGCAAATGCAAAGTGTTTTCAGACTTTGCTCAGGAAGCCTCAAGTGTCTTGTTCGTGGGTATTTGAATTTCTCAACTCACAAACTCTCCTGTTCTCTCAGCGGTCCATGATAGCCACTAAGTCAGCGTGTAATGAGCTGTGGTGTTGCAATGGAGACACTGTACATCTGTATCCAATGACAGCTTGACTGCAAGTAGTGGACAAATCCTGCGGGTTACATTTATCAAAGCTGTGTAAATGGCTTGCAAAACACAAAGTCAATAATGCTTAATTTATTTTGCCGATAGGATGTCCCAGAGAGTTTAAACTTTACAAACACTTTTTTGAGTTCAGGTTTTGTTCTCCCCTACTTCTTGCTTAATATTTGGAGAATATGGATTTAGCATGACATTCCTACCTGCTTAAGTAACAAGGCTTGGAAAAAATTAGTGAAGTGATCCAAGATAGAGTTGCTTCCATGCCAGAATTTTATTCTTGCGTACTCTGCTTTGGTGCACCTGCCCCTACCCTTTAGAGTCACCTGAGAGAAAGCATTTCCTCCCCGACGCTTTCCATCACCTCTCCAGGTCAAAATGTCCTTCGGAAATAAGTGTGCAAGGCCAAATTGCCTGGTTGGTATTAGCGTACCATGCCTCGGGTAATATTGTTAAGGCTGTTTAATTGTCCATAGATGTATTTCCTACAGCAGATTGCAGGTTGGTTCATGTTACCCTTAGGTACTAATGCTCCCCTGTCTCATTACTGCCTTACTCTTGTGCTTGACCTGTACCAAAAACTTAACTCTGGATTTAATCCATGTTTGGAAATACATTGTAAGTATACAAACATACATGTGCGTGCGCGCACACAAACACCCGTACACAGAGGCACGTTTTGCCTTAGTTCCACCTGATTTGAACCCTCAAGTAATGAGTCCTATGCTAACACTGACATTATGCCCCCAAAACTCTGCATAGTCTCACAGGATGGTAAGGGGTCTGTATTCTCCAAAATACCTGCACAACTTTTTGTAATTCTCACAGTTCTCCGCAATTTTACTAATGCAAAACCTATAATCACTTACTTAAAAAAAAATCCACAGTGACAGTTGTGAATTTAAATTCACAAATTTATCTTAGCAATTGCCTTTATTTTTTCTACTACTTGAATACTAAAAATTAATTATATTAGGTTCAAAAAGCACCAAGCTTTAGTAGGTGTCTAGGGTGGTTCATAATTGCAGTAAAAAAAGAATTCAGTATTTTCTACAAAAGTTTATCTGGATATTTGTTATAAGATTTAGTTTTCAGCTGTAGCACCAGATTAAAATGTGTAATTTAATTATTATAATAATTTTAATAGTAAATTAAATTCTAATTAGTTATTCTAAACAGATATGGGAAATTAATCTATTATGTAATGGCCTAATATTACAAAGAAATATGTATCAATAGTATGTAATTTTAGAGTCCCAGAAACATTTAATATGCTAAGTATATGCCTTGCAGTTCAAATTTTTCATTCTGAGAAAGTTTTTTTCATTATACATTATCTTTCTTAAACTACTGGTGGACAAGAATTACCATAATTTTTAAATTCTTATTCTCTTTCACAGATTGAAATATTTTGAGATTCTAAAATGATAAAATCTCTGTGATTTTAAAAGGCACAAATGGGCTATGTAAAATTTAGAAAATTGGATACTTTAAACCCTTTATTCAATTTCAGTATTTTTCTGAAACAGGCTTGCAACAATAACAGTTTTTTTAACCACTCAAATTAAAATAATTGAATTTTTTTAAACCATAAATGGAATTCAAGCTACCTATTATTTGCTATGTTTTGAATAACAATTGCTTGAATTACTTCATGCTTATAAAAGTTCACCAATTGATATTTACAATGAAATTAAATATGCAAAAAAAAGGTTCAGGAAAATGAAATATATGTTTGGTCATAAGAAGTCCTCTTAGACTAGCAGATCAGTACACCAAAGTTTATATCTGAGCTTTATCTCCAAATAGTTTGTTTTATAAAGGTTATCAATTTCATTAAAACTGGTCATTGTTATTGCTGGCTACTCTGTAACTAGACCAGCCTGAGAAATATGAACTCAGAGTTCTCTGCAACCTTTGTGCCATCCTTTCTAGTTCTCAAGACAGATTATCAAAAGTGTTTCCAAATTTTAAAAAAAAAAAAAGGTAATTTGGATAATTTGACACATGTTCTATAACACTTTATCTTATCTTGAAACAAGTGAGTTGTTAAACTGTGTTACATCCGTACCATGGAGTAACACTCAGCAGTAAAAAGGAATGAACTAGTGAATATGCACAGCGGTCTAGATCAAACTCCAGAGAATCATGCTGAGTGAAACAAAAGCCAATCTCAAAAAAACCGGCTTACATACTGTTTGATTCCACTTATAAAACATTCTTAAGTTGATAAAATTCTAGAAATAGAGAATGCATTAGTGGTTGTCAGGGGTTACAAAAGGGGTAGGGTGGGAGGGAACTAGGTTTGGCTATAAAAAGGGCAACAGGAGGGATCCTTCTACAGGTGGAAATGTTCTGTACCTTGGTTGTATCAATGTCGATAAACTACTTGTGATATTGTAAACAAAAATAATAACACTTTATCTTAATAATCTTTCCCTAATCTTTGGCTTTCAATTTCTCGACTCATTTCAAACTTAACATTTTACTCTTAAAATATTTATATTTATTTATTTTTATTATGTTCCGTTAGCCACTGTATAGTACATCATTAGTTTTTGATGTAGTGTTCAGTGATTCATTAGTTGCGTGTAACACCCAGTGCTCATCACAACACGTGCCCTCCTTAATACCCATCACCCTGTTACCCTGCCCCCTCCCCTCTGAAACCCTCAGTTTGTTTCCCAGGGTCCATAGTCTTTCATGGTTCATCTCCCTCTCTGGTTTCTCCCCCTTCAGATTTCCCTCCCTTGCCCTATGGTCCTCCGTGCTATTGCTTATGTTCCACATATGAGTGAAACATATGATAATTGTCTTTCTCTGCTTGACTTACTTCACTTAGCATAATCCCCTCCAGGTCTATCCATGTCTATGCAAATGGTGGGTATTCATCCTTTCTGATGGCTGAGTAATATTCCATTGTATATATGGACCACACCTTCTTTATCCATTCATCTGTTGAAGGATATCTCGGTTCCTTCCACAGTTTGTCTATGGTGGACATTGCTGCTATGAACATTGGGGTTCATGTGCCTCTTCTTTTCACTACATCTGTATCTTTGGGGTAAATACCTAGTAGTGCAATTGCTGGGTCATAGGGTAGTTCTATTTTTAACTTTTTGAGGAACCTCCATACTGTTTTCCAGAGCGGCTGTACCAGCTTGCATTCCCACCATATGCTTAAGCATTTATAATTGAGCACTGCAAAGTATTTAAATAAAATGAAGGGGCGCCTGGGTGGCTCAGTCAGTTAAGCATTCCGCCTTCAGCTCAGGTCATGATCCCAGGGTCCTGGAATGGAGTCCCTCATCAGGCTCCCTGCTCAGCGGGGAGCTTGCTTCTCCATCTTCCTCTGCTGCTCCCTCTGCTTGTGCTCTCGCTCTCTCAAATAAATAAATAAAATATTTAAAAAAAGAAACATAAGTTGTTTGTCCCATTCTATGTTCCTGTATCTCTGCTCTGTTTCATTATTTCAAGGTTTATCTTGTTTTTGTTTAACTTTGGGTTTTCTAATCCCTCTTCTGTATCTCTTCTTCTCTATTATTCTTTTTTCTGCCCTTCCCCACCTCCTTCATCACACATTCCTCCCAATGCATTCTGCAAAACCCATATCCAAAGACATTATTCTGACATAAATACAAATCAGTTTACAAACAGTTTCACATCAAATATACAAGTGAATGTGTTGATTAAAAAAAGAGGGTGAAAACTTTTTTTCAGTTTAATGTTAGTACTAGCAGTATTTTGATAGATTTTGAGCCTGGTATCTATTCCGAATGATTTGTTGTTGTTGTTGTTGTTTGTTTTTTTGTTGTTTTTTGTTTTTTGCCATTTATTTGTATGCTAAGAGGAAATTTAAATTGAGTGCATTCAACATCTAAATTGATGTCAGGCTTAGGTTGTTGGGAAAAATTTTGGCTGCAATAAGATTCTGGTCAATTCCATAAATCTCATGATGACTTTCCTGTCATACTAAAGTACATCACACCAACCTTTAAAACATACCACGTATCAGAGAAGGGAAGTCAGCATTGCTTCTGTCAGAATCAGCACAATGCTGTAAGAAGTACTTCAGGGGGCGACTGATTTACAAAAACGGAAGAGGCACTTGTTTTACATTCAAGAAACCTGTCCATTGACTTGTTTCTTTTTCATACAGTGCAAAATCGCTTTAGTCTTAGACATTATAGCAGACTTAGAATTCAATTTCAAAAGCAGAATTTGTCTGCAATTGCCCAAAGGAATAAAAGGTATATTTTACTCTACTATTTGTGCAATACTGATCCTAAGATAATAAGCCAACATTACTTAATAGCTTCCTTTTTTAGAGAGGAAATATTAAGCAACCAAACCCTTAAGTGGAATATTTGACTTATTGAAAATACTGAGTATTCTATGGGTCTTTCAATCAATCCATCAGAGAAGAAACAAACAATAATCACATGTTAGTGCCTAATAGAGAGCTAGATGCAGTGAAAAATGCAAAATATACTGAAGATATAGTGACTCTTCTCCAAGATCTTATTCTGTCTCTAGGGCAAAATTAACATTTAGGCTGCAGTTAGAGAATACTTAAGAATCAAATTATCACTGAACCCTGCCTTGTACACATTACACCAGAAGGACAGGTGAGGGGCTTATGGGCAAAGCGAGCGAGGACAGTGCTTTCTCATACCCACATGACCTCAGACAGACCCAGGAGAACACGATGTCATCATACCAATCAGAGCCCAGAGAGGACACCAGTTGCAAAAGCCAATTGGCACGGCTGAGCAACACCGTCAAAAGCCCTCAGAAGAGATAGGCATGGCCACTCCTGGAACACTGCCTCCCTCATTGCCTGGGGCCGGTGGAGGGTGTGAGGTGCTACGGACCTAATTAAGGTGCAGTCCCAACGCAGAGGAGAGCTGATACACATGTTGGCCTGAACGTTTCTGTGTCCGACATAAGTGAGAATCACTCAAAATCAAACCTTAGCCTTACCTGGCAACACAATCTCCTGTGATCCTCTGAAGGAAATGTTGCAACAGCCACTGGGAGCTATCCAATAACCAGACCACCCTCCTGGAATAGGGGCCCAGCTAAAGGGTCCACGAAGAACGCAGAGATGCAAGTTCTGGGGCTCCTTGAATCTTTTGGTAGACTCCACAAGCAGCAGTCAGGGATAAAGTGTCATGAAGGGGAAAAACAGGGACCAGGGATAGTACAGGTCTTGAAGATGCAGTCTGATTCTCCACCCATATAGGACTACCTACTGCCAGGGGTCCCCACCACTAGGAACCAGTGAAAGGGCACTTAGACATTTTTTTTTTTTTTTAGAAAGGCTCTCCAAAGCATGGGGTTCTCTGAGGTGTAAGTCCTGCTTCCCTGTACCTGAGGGCAATACTGTCAGAAAGAAGGGCTGGAACTAAGTTTGGAGAGATAGTAAGGATCCAGATAGGAAGAAAGAAGGACTTAACAGTGAGAAAGAGGGAAAATTTGGAAGGCAGCAAGGGAGAAATCCCAAATGAGAAAGAAAATAAACATTACATGTGAAACAGGGCAAAGACTAGCCAGTCACACTATTCAAAGGAGAGCTGAGGAATTATGGTGGATCCTTTGGAATGGCTCATTTGTTTTCAGTTCCAATTTCCATTTAATATGCCTTAATGCACGGTGGAATCTGGATTGCTAACAAAGACACTGCTCAGGCTTCAGACAGCTAGGACTAAGAGCTGGGCTTCCCTGCTGCAATGCGGAAGTGATTTCGTGGAGAAGAGGCAGGTGGTGCGCACTGTGGCTGGGGAGGTAGAGCTGAAATTGTAGATGGAGCTTCCTACCTGGGAAGCAGAAGCCCGATTTTGACAGAGGCTAAGTCGTTCTGAAACTCACAGCTGTAAGAGGAGTTCCCCTCATTTGGCGTACAGTCTTTCTTTCTTTCTTTCTTTCTTTCTTTCTTTCTTTTTTTTCCTTCCTTCCTTCCTTCCTTCCTTCCTTCCTTCCTTTCTTTTTTTACTTTAATCAGCTTATTTTGGAATATAATCTAAATACTATGAAACTTCCTGATTGTAAAGTGTGCAATTCATGAGTTTCAGCAAATGCATAGTCATGCAAATACCACCACAATGAAGATAAGAACATTTTCCTCATCCAATAAAACATAACTTTGACCCCTTTGTAGTCAATCCCCAACCCCCACTCTAGCCCCACTGATCTGCTTTTTTGGTACTAGAGTATGTCTTTCTCTTAGATTTCATATAAACGAAATTAAACAAAGTAGTCTTTGGGTTATGGTTTCTTTCACTTAGATTAATGCTGTTCGTGATTCATCTATGCTGTTGCATGTATCAGTAGCTTATTCTTTTCATTGCTTAGTAGTGTTTATATATATATATATACACACACACACATATATATACTTATATAGTATATATATATAAATGTATAATAGTATATATATACACACACATACACATACAGTCTGTTTATTCGTTTACCAGTTGCTGGACATTTGAGTTCTTCCCAGTTTGTGGCTAATCTGAATAAAATGGATATGAACATACACAAGTCTTTGTGTGGACATAAGTTTTCATTTTTCTTGGGTAAATACCTATCAGTGGGATTGTTGAATATGGTAGGCTCATGTTTAACATTATAAGAAACCACCAAACTGTTTTCCAAAGACAGTGCAACACTTTTCACGTCTATCAGCATTTTATGAGTTCCTTTTGCTCCACATCCTTGCCAACATTAGTATTTTAAGTCTTTTTAATTTTAGCTATTCGTCTGTGTGTGTGTGTGTGTGTGTGTGTGTGTGTGTGTGTGTGAACTGTCTTAAGCTCAGCACTGACATTTGGAGACAGAGAATTTTTTCTTCTGTTCATTGTAAGATGTTTAGAAGCATGCCTGTCCTCTACCAACTGGATGCTAGTAGCAATCCTCCAGTAATAACAACCAAAATTGTCTCCAGACATTGCCGAAATTCCCCTGGGGGTAAATACACTCCTCCCTGCTGAGAACCTCTAATGTAATGGTTTATCATTGTGGATTTAACCTACGTCTCTCTAATGACAAATGGCAATGAACATCTTTGCTTGAATTAATATATACGGTTTTTCAGGTTATCTATTTCCTCAATTAAGCTTTGACAGTTTGCGTCTTTCAAAGGATTTGTCAGTCTCATCTAAGTTGTAGGTTTTATTAACTTAAAGTTGCTCATAATATTTCCTCATTACCCTTTTTACCATTTGTAGGATATGTCTTCTCGTTTTTCTTAATCAAACCAACCAGTCCTCTCAACTTTATTGATCTTTTCAAGGAACAAGCTTTTTAATTTCATAGATTTTCTGTTTTGTGTTCCATATTCAAGTTTATTGAAGACAAATTTTAATATTTCCTTTTTCATCTTTATTATTTCCTTTTTTTTCTTAGATCATTGACAAGACTTTTTTCCCTCTCTATTATAATCATTTATCACTGTAATGTTTCTCTAAGCACTGCTTTAGTAACCTCCTGCAAATTTTTATGTATTTCTTTTCACTTTCATTCATTTCACGTATTTTCTCAATGTTCTTATGATTTTTGCTTTGACCCATGGGTTATTTAGAAATGTTTGGAAGTTTCTCTCAATTATCTTTGTTCATAAAGTATCTTTATTTCATCTTCATTTTTGAAGGATATTTTCACTAAATATAGATAGAATTCGAAGGTGGCAAGATTTTTGAAGTAGTTTAAAGATATCACTCCATTTTTTTCTAGCTTACATAGTTTTTGATGAGATATTGTCTATCCTCCTTACTCTTTTTTTATATCTGCACGTGATGTATCTTTTTATCTGGTCTTAAATCTTTTTCTTTTTGTCACTGATTTTCCACACTTTGATGTATTTTTTCATAATTTGGGATACATTGGTGCCTTGTTGGACTTTTTTAAGTTCTGCTCTACTTGAAGTTCATCAAGCCATGGGTTTGTAGTTTTCATTAAATTTGGGAAAATTTAGACCTTTATTTCTTCAAGTATTTTTTTCTAAACCCCCTTTCTACCACTCCCCTGGGTTCTCACCTTCTCTCTACTCTCTCCTTCTAGAACATCGATTATATGTATGTTAGCTCACTAAGGATCTGAGGGGTTTTTGGGGGAGGGGACAGTTTTTATTGATATGTCTTCAAGTTCACCATTTCTTTTTCTTTTTGCAGTATCTAATCTTAATCCCCTCAAATGTATTTTTTATTTCTGATATGTTTTTCCTCTCTGAGATTTTATTTGGATTATTTTCATACCTTCCATGTTCTCTTCTTACCATGTACACTTTTTAGCATATTTATAAAATATACACTAGCTATTTTATAACTGTCTCCTAGTCTCATCTTCTTTGTCATTTCTGAGTCCATTTCCATTAATTGATATTTTCTTCTAGTTGTGGATCATTTCTTCCTGTTTGTTTGTATGTCTAGTATATTGATCGGATACTGGACATTGTGGATATTACATTTTTGGGTTCTGGATATTTTTGTATTCCTTTCAAGAATGTTTCACTTTATGCTAAAATGTAATTAAGGTATTTAGAATCAGTAAGGTCTTTCTGATACCTTTTTTTTTTTGGTATTTGGGTTTTTTTTAGGATTTAATTAATTAATCTATTTGAGAGAGAGAGAGAGAGAGAGAAAGAGTGAGCGGGGGGAGGAGGCTGAAGGAGGGGAAGGAATCTTAAGTAGACTCCCCACTGAGCACAGATCCTGATGTGGGGCTTGATCTCACAATGCTGAGATCATGACCTGAGCTGAAACCAAGAGTCAGATGCTTAACTGACTGCGCCACCCAGACACCCCATGACACTTGTTTTTAAACCACGTTTGGGCAGATCCAGAACAGTAAGTAGGAGAATATAAATTATAAAAGATAATGACAGTCAAGCTGAACAGCCAAGTTCCAACTTAATTTAAAAGTAAAGATGGAACTATTATTGATTTCTGAGAAGATAGATGATACAACATAAGGAAATAAAATCTGGGGTGAAGTAATATGTTCCGTGTATTCAAGAAAAGAAAGTCTAGAATTAGGGAGACCAGCTAGGAAGTGAGTTAAGTAATCTAGGTGTTGCTCAGTAGCATTGAGGATAGAGCAGTACGAAGAGAATAAAAATGGTCCATATGAGCAACATTTGTAAGGAAGAAATGATCTGAAAGGAAAGGCATGGTAACAAACTGGAGAGAATGATATTAGAAATGGAAAGGGAAGGGTTGATGACTCCAAGCTTTGTAGCCAGGGTGATACTAAAAGAAATGAGCGAGGAAAACTGGCTTTCAAGGGGAGAGGATGAGTAAGTTTTGGACTTCTGTTTGTGATGGGCAGGCACATCCACGTAACAATGTCCTGGAGGCTGTTGAAAAATCACACAGTTTCACAAATAATAGATCTGAGCAGGAGACCTAAGACTGGACAAAAAGAGACATGGTTAATATGGATGAATTTAGTTGCTTTTTAAGGATATAACTGTCCAAAATCCTATCCTCATGTCAATCTTACTTTAGTAAAAGAAAAACTAATAATATTTTCTCTGTTTTAGATTGTGAGTGCCTTTTGGTTTCTAGATTTGAAAAGGAATTAGAAATATCATAATAATGCAAGGGAAGCTATTCTTCTGTGTAATTACTTACACAAGTATTGGAAGCCTCACATAAAGTGTTGTGTTTGAGGGAACTCCAGCCCATATTCTTTACCAGAATTTTGGCTAACTTTCAGATAAACAAGCTTCCAAATAGTTTAATAGTCACCACCAGCGGTTGCCAGGCTAATGCTTTCATTTCCTCTTCATGGCACATTTCCCAAAGAATCTGAGCCTTTCGTGTTTTGAGGAAAGATTTCATACAACAGAAGTAGGCTTTAAAAACACAATAGATTATTATTTTGTTTGTTTCATGATACCAACTACTTCCAGGATACATCACATAATTTTCTGTTCTCTACAAACAACTTCCTAGGGTAGCAACCCATTCACTAATGCTATTCTGAATTAATCATTAGACAAAAACATAAATTACAGCATTCTGGGGCACATTAAAAATCACCTATTCCAGATGCTTTATTGAGTAGATATAGAAATCGTTGATGAGAAAGGTATAATGCAGATTAATGGCAAGGTTAGAACTAGAATCAAATTTCTTGATACTCTCCCTAGTGTTATATGCTGTACTATTAGCTCTGCTACCTTGCAAACATTTTAGAAAAGCCTCAAGAAGATGCCAATCAAACATGATTTTCTTGATTAATTCACCTTGAATGTCAGTATCTTATTATGTCGTGGTTTCTGTTTCACTCATAAAACAGCTGAGTAACACTGGGTAATCTACTAATTGGCCTACAGTGATTCAGTTTATTTCACAACACATCTAAAACAAGTATTTTGCTCATATCTCTTTTGTTACTACATGCCTTGACTCTAATTACGAGATAAATTTCTAGTTTCCATGGCAATGAATAACAAAGCAAATTTTCTTCCCCCTTTATATTTTTTTTTTATTTTTTAAGTTTGTTTTTTTATTTCAATTGTTAGTTTTATTTTTTTCATACTATTATTCCAATCCCATTTCACATGCTTTTTATTTTTTAATTTTTTTCATTTTTTTAATTTAAATTCAACTAACCAACATATAGTACATCATTAGTTTCAGATGTAGTGTTCAATAATTTAAGATTTTGGGGGTTTTTTGGGTTTTTTTAGTCATCTCTACACCCAATATTGGGCTTGAAATCATGACCCAAGATTAAGAGTCACAAGCTCTACCGACTGAGCCAGCCACTTTCAAGTGGTGGGAAAAACTAACAAATAATAGATTGTGATTTATGACTTAATCGCATCTAGCTTATCTTTGTAGACCCCAATTTACATAAGATTTATATTCCAGAAGTTAGCAAACTGGCTATTAGCAACATTTATCTTTTCTCAACAGTGTTACATATCGCAGTTAGGTAAATTCAATAATACCATTACTTCTGGGGGAGGGGTGTGTGTAAACTTTTAATGTCAAACTGGTAACTATCTTTTATTTATAATACTGGTTTGTAAAACATTTTTTTACAAGTTCTAGTATTTGTTGCCAATAATACATCTTCCCCCACCTTAAAAGAAAGGGATAATTTCCCACCCTACCCAGGCTGCTCAATCGCAGTTCTGATAGAGGCGGAACAGGAGAGGGAGGGAGGAAAGGATGATGGAATCTCGCAAATCTTACAGTTTGGTTTTTGGGTTGTTTCAGGGGCAGCTGCTAACTCAGGAAAGCTCTGGGTTCAGGGAAGTGTTTCTGAGGATGTAAGGTTTATTTACAGGTTCCATCTCTGAGTAAGGAACATGCCAGTGAAAGATCTGTAGACTGTGATGGTAGTTGAGGTGTCTGGCAGCAGTAGCAGCCCCTCTTTCAAACGGCATGGTAAAGGAAAAGCCCCACAGAACAGACTGCGTAACTGTTAGTTATAAGGTGAATGGGCAAAAGCCAGGGACTGTCTATAGATTGCACAGTTTGGCACTAAATCCAAAACCCTGAGGACCAGAATTTATTTTCTTCTTACTATGCCAGTAAATGCACATTTAGTTCTAAATACTGGTTCCTAAAGCATACTACAAGTTGCGCAAATTACCAAACAGATTATTCCTAGTTAGATGGTTTCTAGATTCCACAATTCAGGTTATAATCCAATATATTATATCAGTATTTTAGCCTCTATATGTTTTAATAACCATGTTGAATTACCATGCAACTCTCTAATTCAACTTATTGGACAAATATGGCACATGAAGCTCAAGAATTTAGCCCCTGGTCACAATCATGTCTAAGGCAGAAATGGAGTCATCTGCAGTTCTCAGCATATTATAATTCAAATGGGTAGAATTTTCTATTATAGTTTCAGGCTATTGCAATGTTTTCCATTTTCCACCCTCAGTATGAGATCCTCAGGTAAAGCTGAATTATCCATTGCTTAAAGTTAAGCATTTTTTTCATTTTCCAAGCTACATAAGAAACTGTTTTTCTTCTGAGTCCCATGACTCACAAACTCAATATGTTTGAATTATATCATTACTAGGTGGACATCATTTTCTATTGTTTCAGTCCAAATTTATCTGGTTCACATAGACTCAGGACATTGAGTTCATTTGAGGAAAATGTATTAATTTCTATTAATTCCAGGCCAATGTCAGATTCTATTATTACAAAGATCACCATCCAGATAGAATTAAAGGTGGCTGTAATTTTCTTACATGAACTCATGTACCTCAGGGGCCAAAAGTTGGGTGCCTACCCAGATCATTTGCATGGTCAGGGTTTTGATGTGCCCCCTGTATCTATGGGCCTCCTGGAATACCCTCCATGGTCCACAGTATGGGCCACAAACATAATTTCTGTCTTAGAGAATAATATGACCTGTTTTTAAAAATCCTTAATAAAAATTTGGACTTGTAGGACCTCCTTTATGAAAAACACTACTCTTTTTTTATTATACATCATTTATATATTATACGTTTTGCATCATAGTCCATTAATCTATTTGGAAATGAGTAAAAATATAACTATAAATTTGCAAGTTAGAATCCAAAGTGATCTTGCTGCCCTCTGATTTCACAGGCATTGTTGTTTGTTTGTTTTAATTGAAGTATAGCTGTCATGCAATGTTGGGTGTATAATATAGTGATTACACAAGTCTATATGTTATGCTGTGCTCACCACAAGTGTAGCTACCATCTGTCACTATACATACTACTACAATACCATTGATTATATTCCCTGTGCTGTACCTGTTATCCTCAAAATACTACTCTTGTATGATGTGTTTTCCCATCCCTACCCCCACCCTAGGATCTTGCATTAAAGTTACTTCTACTCTTTTATGTGGTTTTTTTTCATATTTATGGGCAAGACAAATAATCCCGGTCAGAAATCCTTCCTGACAAATAGTTCATAATGAGGATTGTTAAATATCCCTAGACTAATATGGAGCTAGACTACTAGCTCTTCAGTCTACATGTGACTCACCTGTCTTCCCTCCGTTGAATACACGTTGGATCCTGTTGGAGATGGAAGCATTTCCTGGCCAAAGCAAACTGAAGCAAAGCTAAACAAAGCATTGGGAACGGGGTCATGCAGGGTTCAAGCCAGGCTATAGTGTCAGCACCTAACCTGCTCACCTGTACCACAGAAGGGGCCAAGACTCAAATCTTCACACCATGTGTTTATGTCTCGAAAGGGTATGCCGCATGGATCCTCTCTTATCCTCAAGTTCTAACCCCCCCTCCTACTTTCTCTTCCCATAATGCATCTTCCTTTTAGCTCCTTTCCTTGTGATATCTCTGATCCAGCCTGTCTCTTTGACATGTGACCTTCTACTACAAAATAGTCATGCCTCAACCTCTAGTTTCTTTTTGTTGCTTATTAATAATGTCCAGAAGTCCCCTGAATGTCCATGACTTCTTTTTGCAGCAGGAAGGGGTGATCTCTGACCTCATTTTCTACTACTTTGGGGGGATCTGGGGGGATTCAGGAAAAGAAGAGTTGAGATGTGGTTAAATAAGGGTGAAAACTTCTATTTTGGCTTGTGGTTGATTTTTTTAAATGCAACTGAAATTAAATCCAATTTACCAATAAAATATTATTTTCTTATTAAGGGTTACTAAACCAGATCCTTATGAAAAACACAAATGCCTTCTATTAACCTTCTCTTAACTTTTATTCTATTCCCCATGAATTAACAACCATTTTCTTATTTGCTCTAGGTGTATTTACCTCCCTCTAGTCTAAATTTTTGTGACAGCTTCCCCCACGTTAATTGACAAAGCCAAGCACCAAACCCAAATTCATATCCTTAATCCCAGGAAGTCAGTATATCTTCCCGCATGTGATTTATTCCTTTATTTTCCAAATTCCTATTTGTGACCTACTACGTGTTGTCCAGAGTATTAAGTGATTTGATAAAAGATAAATAAGTCTCAATTCCTTCCTTCAAGGAACCCATTGTCTAGTCAACATAGAGAGGTAATTACCAAACAATTTGGAAATACAATGACATAGATATACCCAGAGTATATCCAAGTATAAAGGAGACTGTAGAAGGAATGAGTGCGAGGGGGAAAGGTAAGACTTGCTAGAAGAGGTGTTGACAGAGCTCATTCATAAGGAATGCGTAGGCATTTCCAGGCATGGAAGATGGGGAAATAGCATGTAGGCCAAGGGGACAGCATGAACAAGGGCATAAAACAGCATGATCTATGAAAAGGAAACTATTAGCAGTTCAGGGGTGCTACAGCATAAACCTCAAACTCAAGCAGTAAGACATGAAGGATGATGCAAACCAAATTAAAAAGGTTGGAATTTATGCTATAAGTGATAATGAGTCATTGAAAGGGATTTGCATCAGGGAGTAACATGGTTAAATCCCGGCATAAGAAACAGCCCCGGAGACTGTGGGGAAGACGGATTGAATAGATAGAAGACAGGAGGCAAGGAGACAAACAAGCTCCTGCTCAGGACCTGGATTAGGGCAGTGGTGGAGGGAGACACGATAAGGAGCCCACCCGCTGTGAGAAATGCTTCCAGAGCCCTGAATGGAAATGGGTCATATGGAGAGGGAAGAGTTGAGCATAATTCCAAGTCTAAATCATGGTGTCTTAATAAACAGGAATCAACAAATGTAAAATAGAAAATTCAGGGTGTGGGTAGTTCAGGGAGAAGACCCAGGACTCAGTTCTGGGCGATTTGCTTTTAAAGTGCCCACGGAATATCTAGAACACAGTAGATAGATATATATGTCTGAATCTCTGAGATGACTGGGCAGAGAAATAGATATGGAACTTTTAAAATATAAACAGTGACTGAAACAACGGGAGAAGATGAAATTTTCCAAGGAGGGCATTTTTTTTTAACATTAGCAGTGATAACATTCTTTTTTCATAAGTACCAGCTTTCCTTGCTATTTTTGAAGAATGACTGTTATTATTTTGTATATACGAGAAAAGCACATATTTTTGAGAAATACAGTTGGCAGAAATGCTTGCAGTTTTATTTGCAAATTAAAATATAAAAAGGTAAGGAAACAGGTACAATTCTTTTTTTTTTTATGCTTTCATGACTAAAAACTTGAGGGATAATTATAAATTTTGTTCTTGAACATACAACAATAGCTCTACTATTTATAGATGGGTTTCATGTCTGTTCTTACTGTCCTAGGTAAAAACCTCAAGGATACCCTGTTTCTCAAAATCAACCCCAGTTTATACTCCAAGATTTTTCATGTAATCTTACAAAGCGTATCACCGACAGGTACTTAGAGACAAAAGAAAACCAAACATTTTATTTATCTATTCAATACACATCTTATAACAAAGGATTTTCTATTTCCTTGATTTAAAAAGAAACACTTCTGCTCTTTTTGGATTTAAAAGCAATGCCTACTCTTGTGGAAAATATGTAAACTGTAGAGGCGTATGAAGCATAAGAGAGAAAATTGAAATGCCTCCTAAGTTCCCAACTCAAAATTTTAAAGTGTTTTAAAATTTTAAAATGTTATGAAGATAAAATTTTGTAAGAATATTTCAAATATTATAAATATAAATATCCTAGGCATATACATATACATATGTACATATGTGTAGCATAGACACGTACCCAGAAATATATATTAAAGAGCTAGGAGCTTGGCTATTGGGCAGAACTGTGTGTTCATCAGGTCAGTGCCTATAGGTCACATGTATGCTGTGCCATCAGCTGCATGCCTGCTACTTGCTAACAAAGACAAGAGCTGCAAAACATTTGCATTTTCCTTAAATAACTTGCTCCGACAGAAAAAAATCACTAGCTCAGGGAGAGCTTCCTTCATGGTTGCTGTGGGTTTTGCCTTCAAAGGACTTCTTTTTTTTTAAGTTTTTAAGATTTTATTTAAATTCAATTAATACCATATAGTGTATTATTAGTTTAGGGGATGGAGTTCAGTGGTTCATCAGTTGCATATAACACCCAGTGCTCATTCTATCACATGTCCTCCCCGATGTCCATCACCCAGTTATCCCATCCCCCACCCCCAAAGGACTTCTGCTAAAAAACAGTCTGCCCCTAGCCAGGTAGGGATGGGGGCTTCCTGACACCCTCAGGCCTCCCTCCCCTCCCTCAGTTTGTGGAGTTGGAGTTGAATCCAACTGAATCCCAAGTTGTGACCCTGTCACCACACCGGCCACTGTCCCTTCCATTACACCCTTTTACTTTGGCTTTAATTACAGTCTCTCAGGATATACGGAAAAAGCATATAGAGGATATATGCTGCTCTAAGTGCCAGGAAACCAAGATTCAGGGACATATTTGCCCCTTTTCACTGTGATGTTACTCTAAGGAGGGAGAAGTTTCCTTAAAAGTGACAGCGACTGGCAAGTAGTCAATTGCACATGTAGGTGGGTTTATGAACGCATTTGCTCTCTTACTGTGTGCTTACCACACTGAATCTTATTATATTCGAAGCACTTTATCTTCTCTCTGAAAATTCTGCAAGAATATCAATTATAAGAGCTGCCAGTATCTCGTTTTTATGCTGTTCTTTCATTAACCAATTGTCAATTACCGAACATTGGTTCAAAATCATCTCAGTGCCCACTAGAGCTCTTTGTCCTCCCTTGGTTGAAGTCTCAGGACTCCTACTAAATATGGAATATGGATCTTACTTAGATTCGGAGTTGCGCAAACCATACTTTCAAAAGAAATAAATGGGACAGTTGGTGAACTATGAATGCTAACTGGGTACTTGGTGATACTGCAGAATTATTACAGTTTTAAGGTATGATAACAAAATGTAGTTATATTTTTTTATTTTTTAAATGTAGTTATAATTTTTAGAGCTATCTTTTAAAGATTAAAGGAAAATTTGTTACTCTGCTTACAACACTTCTGACTCTAAGTAGTTAGTGTCATAATTGTAGGTGGCTTATGTCAGACTTGTATTAAACTCTGACACTAACTACCAGTTAGTGCCAGACTCCACAGATTCAAGGACTCAGTCCCACAAACCTGCCCTTATTTCAGATGCCAGTTGCAAATAACAGATCCCCCCCAGATACCCATACTTCTGTCTAATGGCTACAAAGTCAAGAGTTCCCACACCACCACCATCCTCAGGTTTAATGATTTGCTACAACAAATTCTACCCCTGAAACTAATACTACACTATATGTGAACTAACTAGAGTTTAAATAAAATCTTGAAAGAAAGAAAAAAAAAACCCAAGGAAATATTTACTTATGTTTACAAAGTTTTTATTAAAAAAAAATATTATAAAAGATACAGATGAACAGTCAGAGAAAGAGGTTCATCGGTCAATGTCTGGAAAGGCCCTAAGCACAGGAGGTCCTGTCCCCCTGGAGTTTGGGGTACATCCATCTTCCTGGAATGTAGATGTGTTCATCAGCCCAGAAGCTCTCCAAACCCTCTTGGTTAGGGTTTTTATGGAGGTTTCATTACATGTGTATGAATGATTGGTGGTTAACTCCATCTTTAGCCCTCTAGACCCTCTCCCCTCTCCAGAGGTGGGGGGGGGGGCGGGAATCAGGCTGAAAATTCTAACCCACTAATCACATGGTTGGTTCCTCTGGCAACCAGCCCCCACCTTGAAGCTGTCTAGGGCCCCAAGGGGAGTCACGTCATTAGCATAAACTCAGGTGTGGTTGGAAGGAGCTCTTTGTGAAGAACAACAGATGCACCTCTCACCCTGTCACTCAGGAAATTACAAGGGTTTTAGGAGCTCTGTGCTAGGAACAGGATGAAAACCAGATATACATTCTTATTATATCACAATATTACAGAATCCACACTGAAGGTTTTTTTGGATGAAATGCTGTGATGCCCAAGATTTGACTGAAAATAATCTAGTTGATGGGGGTGAGTTTGTGGGAGGGAAGAGATGGCACCAACGGGCCCTTTCTGAATAATTACTGACGCTGCAAATGGGCCCATGGGGATTCATTATTCTAGTCTCTCCACTTTTAGGTATGTTTGAAATAGATTCCACAATACATTATTTAAAAAGGGGAACAAGGGATGAACTGAGTCTCTACATAAATACACTGAATAGGTATTTTGTGAAACTTTTGTTCACCTTTATCCGGTGAAGTGCACTCTGATATTTCTGTTCTGTTCTACACTATTCCCTATTTTCATTCTGCAATTGATTTTGCAATTCAAGAAGGGACCACCATGCCCACGGTTTAAAAACCACTGTTCTCCTCAGGTTCGACCTCCTCCTCAGCCTTTTACTGATACTTACTCGTCACTTCTACTGCGCGTTGCAGACCCAATTTAAATTTGATTTTTGCCTTCTGGTTGCCTAGAATGGGAGTTTGGTGAATTTCAAACCATCGCTATTGTAAATAATCCTGTGAACAGTCTTTATGTGTATATATCTTTGTCTGTGATTATTGGAAGTGGAATTGCACAGTCAGGTAACATGAATGCTTACCAGGCTTGTTATGCACATTGCCAAATTGCTTTCCAAAAATGAATAATTTGCATGCCCACAAGTTATCAATGAGCGTACTTGTATCATGGTACCCTAGTTGGTAGAAGGTGTTATAGTCTTTTTAATTATTCCTTATTTTGAAAGACAAAACCATTTTATCTTACTCAAATTTCTTTCATGATTAGAAAATCCTGTGCTCATTTCAATTATCTGTGGCTATTTTATTTTCCATGATCTATTTTTGTCCTCTCCCAATGTTTGAGTTAGGACCATTGAAATTGTTTTAATTATTTCATAAGAGAATTTTATAATGTAAGGTTATTTATGGCACATATTATTCTCTCTTAACCTTCTTCCACTGTCTTTCCTGAACAAAATATTGCTGATTTACCTGTTTATGTTTTTTTATCAAGTCCAGATATGTGTCAAAGGCATATCTTACTAGCTTCTTAAGGGTGAAACAATGGATTTTTAAATTCAGTGTGTTTTACCCAACTATAATGATCTCTGCTATTCAACTTCCAATGGAATGTTTGACGCATCTGTCATACTGACCAGAGACTTATGCTTTGTACAAACAAAAGAGGTTGCTGAGTATATGATATGGTTGAAGACCATTAGGAAACTACCTCACCATCAACTCAGAAATACCTGCTCTTAAAGTGATAGAGCATACACCCCACCATTAGAGATACATGGCATTGGCAAATGGAAGGAGAGACAGATTATTTTGTACTAATGTACAAGTGTCTGATAATGTCCTCACCCCAAGCTTTTAGCAGGGCAGAAGACTAGAGGAGAAAGAAAGTGAAAGCAGACACAAGAGCAAAAGAGAAGCTGATTCTGAAGATGAAGTTCCAGTCATACCCCTCAGGGCAGCCTCATGGTAGCAGAGGAATAACCCAAACATTTTTTAGAACTAACCAAGTGCCAGGTGGTACTGGTCTAGGAATAATCAGATAAAGCCTGCTTCCTATCCTTAACTAGGTTGAGAAGAATGGTAAATCAATTATTACAGGACAGAGCTTCAGGTTCTACAGTAGAGTTTTCATCCCAGAGACTGGAATATAATTTGGCAAGCAGAGGGTTGTAGGTTCCCCTGGCAGGTATTGTGTGATACAAGATTTGAAGATTGAGTAGGACTTAGTTAGATAGAAAAAAAATGTGGAGAGAGCAGTTCAGGCAAAGAAAATAGCATGTCTGCAGATAGAGAAGTCCTGGCAGGGCCTGGAATGACATGTCTAAAGAAATGCACGTAATGTGCCTGGGTGGCTCGCTTAGTTTTGGCTCAGGTCATGATCTCAGAGTTGTGAGATCGAGCCCCACGTTGGGCTCCATGCTCAGTGCGAAGTCTGCTGGAGATTCTCTCTCTCTCTCTCTCACCCTGCTCATGCTCTCTCTCTCTCTTTCTCTCTGAAATAAATAAATCTTTTAAAAAAGAGAGACACATACATAGTGAGGAAAGCTCAAGAGAAATCTGGGGTTGGGAGTGCATGGGGTGGCCAGGGGGGCAGCTTCTATGTTTTGGAGAGTTTTTGTGTTAAGTTACAGAGTGTGTTTAGAAAGCCATTGGTGTTAGGAAAGTATTTGAAACAGGGATGTCATATCTGATGTGATATTTTAAAAGATAATTGTAATTGCGAGGGGATGATGGGTGAGAGGGGATGAAGACAAAAGAGGGGGCACTGGTTGTGAAACTATTGTATTAATTCAGGTAAGAATTGGTGTATGATGCAGCATTTGGAAAGAAGCAGATAGACCTGGAAGATTAAGGAGTAGCATCTGTAAGACTTGATGAGAGACAGGATGCACAGTGAGGGAGAGGGAAAAGCCCGAGATGACCCACATTCCTAGCCTAAGTAATTAGGTGGATAATAGTATCACTTACTGATGAGTCATACTCATCAAATCATGACTCATAACCATGGTAAGACATTGCTTCTTCTGTTTGGCTACTAAAAACTGGCAAAGGAAGGAGAAGCAGAATCAGTTGTGAATGAAAAGACTGTGTAGCCTTGTAGTGTAGTGCAAAGAGTTCTGGTATAAGAGTTCATGGAACAAGTGTAAGTTAATGATCCCCCTTATAAATATAAAACACCTTATTATTTGAATGAAGAAGGCCTTCAGACAGAGATGCATCAGCTGAGGAAGGATACCCAGATGAGCAGCTCCAATTCTTTCTACTTAATGTTTTCCCTCTTTGATTTTTCCTACCATCACCATGATGGACCCCAATAAATAGCTGCTCCCATTTTAACTCTGGCCCAGAATAACCAGCACATCTTTCCTTGGCTTTGCTCTGTACACTTGAGGTAGACAGACATTTTTTTAAAAGATAGCTTTCCACATCATATACAGAAATATCAAGTTGTACAGAGAAAAATTCAAAGTCTGTGAAACGTTTAGCTTCTCTTTCTGCCTCAGGTTGTTATTCTATTATGTGGATTCTCAATGCTTTAGTCTGTGTTGTTTCAGTATTATTTTTGTTATTTCTCTGTGATCACATCTAATTATAACTTATATTCCTGCTTCCCCAATCTTGAGTACAAAATGAGGTCACATTCCTTTTAACATTCAAAATAAATTTTGACCCTGTGGTTCATCCCAGTACTCTGACTGTCATAAAATGTTTATTTCTTCTTCAACTCAGCTCCCTTAAGGTAATTCCAAAACCTCCACAATGTCTAATATATGAGCTTACTATTGCTGAGTACAAATTACCACAAATTTAGCAGCTTAAAATAACACTAATTTATTATGTCATAGTTCGTAGGTCAAAAGTCTAGCATGGTATGGCTGGATTCTCAGGTCAGGGTCTCACAAGGCTGAGATTAATTTGTCAGCAGACCTAGAATCCTTTCTAGATATTCTGGGGAAGAGGCCTCTCCCAAGTCCATTTTGGATTGCTGGCAGAATTTAGTTCCTTCTAGTTATAGGACTGAAGTCCCTGTTGCCCCTTCAGCTTAAAGGCAGCAACAGTGCATCAAATCTTTCTCATGCCTTGAATTATTCTGACTTCTTCTGCCTTCCTCCTCTGTTTTTAAGGGCCTTTGTGGTTACACTACCCACCAGGATAATCCAGGATTTTCTCCTATTGTAAGGACAAACAATTCATAAACTTGGTTATATCTGCAAAGTCTCTTTTACCACAGAATGTAACATATTTGCAGATACAACACCAAAGGGTAGAGATCATAGTAGTTATATTTAATTCTGCCAGCCCTGTCTACCTATTCTTAAGAGTTAAGTTTTAGTTGCTATCCTTTGAGGGACACAAACTCACAAAACCATTTCCAATAACTAAGGAGCCTCCTTTCTGATATAACAAGTTATCCCTGTTGAAACCCAGGCACCTACCAGCTCAAGTGCCTTCCCTTTCTAGAGGGTTGTGATTTAAACACAAGAACTTCAAGTTCTCAAAATCATCTTCCTTGTAGTACCCATGATCCCAGACAAGCACTACCATCAAAACTTGATAATGCATCTGCCTAGTAAAACTCCTGTCCACTTAAAAAGGGCATTTTAATGACCTAGGGCTAATATAATTCCATATTCTCACCTCCAGCTTCATGCTGCTCCATCACAGCTCCACACTGCCAAACCTTATTTCACCATACTCATTTATAATATGACTCTATTGCACATCTGTTTTAGCTGGCACAAACTCAGAGCTGTTTCATCTCAAAGCACACCTACACAACCTGAGCCTGGAGGGAATGGTCAGTATCCCTCACAACGTACCTACACCCAGTGTTTTCTTCCTGACTTCTCTACCTGATCTCTAGGAACCAAGATTCCCCCTCCAGTTGCTAACCTGTCTTTTAATGAAAATCTTTACTTGTCACATGGTCATGAGTTAAAAATTATAATTCCAAAAGTTTATCTACAGATGTGAAAGAAAATATGGTAATTACAACACAGATCTTGTTGACAATTCATAGAAAGATCAGTAAGCTGAAAGAGCACCTTAATATTCATAATGTAAAAATGAATGTGGAGGTTGCTGATGCAATAGCTCCAAATATATTCATATTCACAAAATCTGGGTTGCCAAGACCTTCCAGCATAGAGAAAAGGATAAGTCAAAGACTTATACCTTCTATTCCCCTTGGTTCTTGTGGTGCTGTCCTAGCCTAACTCCTCCATTTGTCCATTTGTATGCAATTCTCTGTCTCCTTCTTGGGTTTTTCATTTATGTATATCCAATGTAAATTGTGACATCAAAACCAAAAATGGGATGGAGGAGAGTGTGTAAATGTAGACTTTTCTACGCATTTGAAGTTGCTATCATCTTAAAATAAACTGCTATAAATAAAAGATGTTTTATGGAAGCTTCATGATAACTACAAAACAAAAACCTATAAAAAATATACAGAATATAAAGAGAAAGAAATTCAAACATACCACTACAGAAAATCATCAAATGACAAAGGAAGAGAGTAAGAAAATAAGAAAGGAACAGAGGAATTACAAACAGCCAGAAAACAAAATGGCAAAAGTAAGTCCAGGCCTATCAATAATTAAATGTAAACGGATTAAATTCTCCAGTTGAAAGATGTAGAGTGCCTGAATGAATAAAAAATTTTCAAAAATTAAAAAAAAAAATAAGACTCAACTATATATGTTACCTAGAAACAATTCACTTCAGCTTTAAGGACACACACAGATTGATGGTGAAGGGGAAAAAAAAAGATATTCCATGCAAGTGGAAATCAAAAGAAAGCAGAGGTAGCTATACTTACATCAGACAAAATAAAATTCAAGCTATAGATTATAATAAGGGGCAAAAAGAAATCATTATATAATGATAAAGGGGTCAATCCAACAAGAGAATATAATAATTATAAACATTTAAAACGTACGTAAGGTCATATAGGGTCTACTCACAGTCCGCTATTCTTATTCGCACCAAATCAGTAGAGCAAAAGGCCAGGTATATTAAAGCAAATTCCTCTTCTTCATGGAGGCATGCAGAAAAAGTATTTCATTCTAATATTCCTAAATGCTGATAATATCACTATCCTTTCAATTAAGCTAGGAACCTAAGAGTCATCTCTAATGCTTCTCACAAATGACTTCTAGAATTGCTATCATATTCATATATATATATATATATATATATATATTTTTTTTTTTTTTTTTTTTTTTC
>NW_024426996.1:18856260-19099011 GCF_017311325.1 Ursus maritimus | reverse complement strand
TATATATATATATATATATATTTTTTTTTTTTTTTTTTTTTTTTTTTCCCCCTGCAACCCCATAACCTATAATACTTTTTCAATTCTAGCCTGGGTTAATGAAACAGACTTTAAGCTGGTCACATGGATTCTAGCACTGTTTACTGCCATCTCCTTAAATCCATTCTTCATTTACTGCCTGAAAAATCTATCCAAACTGCATATCTTGTCCTGCCACTTTCCTATCTACAACTCCCAGATATTCCCATTGCCTACAGGATGAAGATAGTATTGTTTGGTATTACAAATAAGGCTTTCTGTGATCTGTTCTCTGGGTATATCTTCAGTCTCATTTCTCACCCACCTAACTGAACTTTCTGTTCTATTGATACTGAATTGCTTAGCCAGTCTACCCCCAGCATTCTCCATTCCAGTTCTCAACAGCATGATTCCCCATGCTGTCTTATCTAGTTAGAGGGCATTCTTCTATCCCTGACACCATCCCTCTACCTGGTTAATTCCTATTACTCATTTAAGATTCAGGTCTCAGGTTACTTCCCCTGGAGAGCTACTTTTAAATTCTCCTTCTCTTCCCTCAGTCTGAGTAAGGTTTCTTCTCCTCTGTCTTCCCATCAAATTTCAAGTATATTTGTATTGTTTGGATTAGTTTTCTCCTATTAGATAGTGAACTCATAAGACAGGGACTGTATGTTATTCCTCATTCTATCCCAAACATGAAAAATTGTGCTTGATGCATAGTATATCTTCTCCATTAATGTTCTTTAAAAAAATTAATGAATGAATGGATGAATAAGTGAATTAATGAATGTGACTTCTCAGGCACTTTTCCCAGCTCCTTGCTTTGCGCTAAGTCATGTAACATCTAGACAACATAGCTCCCTCTTGACCTGCAGGAAAAACTGGACAAAGGACTACTTTGAAGCCAGAAACCTCCAAAACGTATTAGAACCTCTTAGATGGCCCAGTTGGATAGGCAGAGGGACAGCAGATGGTCCCTCTTTAATCTGGACAATTGACAAAATTTCCATGAATAATGCCATGTATTTAGAGAGGTCCTGGACCAGATTTCTGGTCTGTTCATTCCAGAGCACACTGTGTCTCACTCTGGTGATAACCCTGACACTTGCAAGCAATTGTTCCTACAAGATCCACTCATTACAATATCTATAACATGCCAAGAGGGGGCTCTCAAACATCAACAGACTGCACCGAAAGGCTTTATTTCAATTATCACCCTAGTTTGGCCAGGGAACCTATACTGAATTTTAACAGACCCACCCCACATATATCCAGCCTTGTAAATGCAAGCAAAACTTGGAGGTTTCTAATCCTGCTCTAATACATGTGGTAAATTAGGCCCAATTTTTTAGAGGAGTCCCTCTGTACACTCCCTGAGATGAAACAACTCCTTCTTTGTAGCTGCTTTTTTACCATAAAGGGAAAATTTGGCTTGAAAAGTCCCCTATTTGGAGTTTCTTCCTTGATTCCTTCTTATGTTTTGCTCCCAGGGGAGAATCTTTAGTACTTGCATGGGATATAAGACCATTGCCTAACCTGAAAAACCTGACATAGAGTAATAGTTAGCAGACAAGCAATGAAATAATCATCTTAAAAGATTAGATGCTGATTTTGCTACATAATATCTAGAATATTCTGTAGCTTTAATTTTCTTTTCTATAAAGTGATAATTTAATAATAATAATAATACATACATACCCTATCTCACATGACTGGTTTGGGACATTAAAAAAAGAGTGTAATGGTGAAAGCTCTTTGTAATTGATAAAGCACTATATCAATGCAAAACAACATTCACAGTAGTTGTTTCAATAATATCAGAAAAAGAATGAGATTAAGGGAGGGCTGTCTGTGACTCCCACCCGATCCCAGCACCATCTCTTAAGATTCTTCTTTGAGAAAGTGCTGCTTCCTCAGTCTCTTTACCACAAATGGCCACATAGCCCAATTGCTATAGTGGCAGCTAGTGGCCTTCTTGCTTGACCTTGAGGTTCTCATTTTAGGATTTGCCACTGAGAGGTGCTCCAAAATGTTTCTAATAATTGCTCTGATTGAAAAATCAGACAGAGCTTTGTGTAACTCATAAATCTCTTTCCATAGTCTTATCATGGGGGAAATCTGGTAATGTGTTCATCTGTTACTATCACCTACTTCTTTCCCATTGCATGGAGCTGGAAAGTCCAGATGCCCCACCAGAGTGCTGGGGTTCCCAGTGAGGAGGCCAGTGTACAGTTTAGGAGTGTGGAAACAGGCATGAAATCCTCAGAACCTCTACCTGTAGGAAGGGTCCCTCCGAACAAGGAGCTCTTTGGTGATGACCTGAGAAATCTTCCCATTGTGTTATATTATTCTCTACCCTTGAGAATCTATTATAATTAGTCAAGTATCCCAGGTTTTATATTCCATTCACCACTCCCTCAGTGCTTTCTACAACCAGTTCATCCACTTGACACCAAACTTGGTTCAGAGCCCCCATAGTGAGCAGGCCAGACAGGTGCTAATCTGTCTTCTTGCACAAGTGAAAATTAAAAGAGTGATGGCCTGCCAGCAATGAGCTCTCCCTTCTATCCCTGTGCCTCCTTCCTAGTTCTCCTTGCTTCCTTCACTGAGCACACTCTGTCCCCAAAGGGAAGGCACACGCAGTTTCTACATTTTAGTAGGAGACCGTTAAGAATTACATTTCATAGTTAATTTTCAGCCCACAGCAATTTACCTTCTGCTTTACTTCCCAGTATATGACTGAAAATTTCTCATAATGGTGAGCACTGATGTGTGTATATTTTTCAGTTCTTATCAAATCTACTTTGTTACTGTCCTTTCCACGTAGAATGCTTGGTCCTACTACTTTCCATCAGGAAAATCTCACTAGAAATATATTTGACCAAGACATATATTCATTTTCGACCCCTACAGCCCCAAAACACCTTACATAAATTTCTACTGCATCATTTTTCATACTGTACTATAATCTTTTGTTCACATTTCTGATGCCTGATAGACTATGAGTTCCTTGAAGGTAAGAACTGTTTTTCTGGGGTGTGTGTGTGTGTTTTATTGTTAAACATTCTGGACTATTCCTGGCACAAAGTAGATCCTCAAAATAGTGTTGAATTGAACTCAGTGACCACCCTGACTATCTGTCTCCAGGGTTTTTAATGTTCTCAATTATTTTAATAGTTACAGTGCATTGTTCAGCGGTCATCTATAGTTTTCCAACTGGCATAAGCATTTATTAAAAAGCTGATTGAATTGAGAGATATCATATATAGCCATGAACAGGAACCAATTTAACTAACTATGGAAACACTAAACTTTAGATCCCATATTCTTACCAACCAAAAGCATTGCTCAAACATATATTTTTACATGGAATATGATATTCCAGAAAATTAGTCATTATAGAATGTTATGCTACTTTGATATTATTTGAAAAATTAAAAAGAGCAAGAATATTTATTATTCTAGATTAAATTTCATGTCTCTATACCACAACTGAAATTCTGTATAATATAATTTTTCCACATCAATAAAATTTTAAAAAAAGATCAACCATAAGAAAACATGCTTTAGCATTGTTTAAACATCTTTATCATATCTTTGGCAAATCTATGGCAAAACTTTGGAAACATTTTGCATAAACACTGGATAAATCAACTCTAAAACATCGGTGTTTTAATTTTTAGATTTGTAGGTGTGTAGACCACACATCTTGGTTTGTCTAGCATCATCTGAGCTTACTCTTGTTGTCTTAGCATAATTATTAGTGGCAAACCCTATCTTTTTCAAGAGGATCCTAGTTTGGACAGAAAAATTACAAGTTCATCTTACTTATGGGCTGTCTACACAGAGATATAAAAGAAGACAATAATGTGTAAACCTATGTGTCCCTATGACTGATATGAAATCTCCTGATTTTTTCATTTTTCAATAAAATATTTTGATTTAACAAAACTAGTTTTGTAGGATTTTAATTTTATTTGTTTTTACAGATTTCCTTTAAATATGACTATTTCTCTGTCCAACAAATTATATTTTATAAATGTACCTTCTTTCTTTTTATCTCAAAGGGAATGTGCTTTACTTTTATAACCATATGCAAGTCTTACGTGCTATAAAAACCTACTGGTCCAACTGTATAAAACCTAAAAAGATTTCATTATTAATAGAGACTGGAACAAAACTCTTCTTAATTATTATAAATTGTTGATTGTATTCATGGGGAAAATCCCTTAGATGATAATAGCTTCAATTCCAGTGATGTGTTCTCTGTGATGTCAAATTTCATATTTATGTGATAATGATTTCATTTTTTCTCTGTGCTTTACATATTGGTGACTGCACAGTCATCATGTTTACTCTATATTCACCCTAAGACCTTAGCTTGCCTTTAAATGTATTTTTATGTGCATTTTTAAAATCTTTAATAACATTGTCCATTTTGTGCTTTCATAATTTCCATAATTATGTCCCTTCCATTCCATTTGAAGGAAGGTAGTGAGCAAAGCTAGGCCAAAGAAGGTATTCTGGAGAATGGCTTTGAAATTTACTCCCCCTGGTGGTCCAAAGCTCTGTTGCCCTGTGATGTCATCAGAATTATTTTCTCTGATATCAACAATTATCATGTAAAATAAATGACAAACAGGTAGTTGTTTCCAAAAACATACATGAGGTCCCCTTATCACTTAATGAACAGACTTTCCACAGATTTCGTTTTATCATTACAACTTATTTGTATAAGTTGTGTATAAGTACACTAAAATAACCAATTCCCAGGACGCTTATCATAGGGAGTAAATGGAAAATTGTTCTTTTATTCCAAAATCTTAAATCATTGTACATAATACCTCCTAAGTTATTCTATCTATAAATACAGTATGCTTAAATTTTTCTATAAGTATTTTCAAGTTGTGAACACTGAGACATAAATCAAAACAATGTGTAAGAACTCATGGAATCAAAAGAGACTTTTATAATCATGAAATATTAGCATTGCTTTGAAATGGAACTTCAGGTAAGAGAAAATTGAAATCATTGCATCAGGGTTTAGATTTCCTAAGTCCTGGACTGGTGTTCTTGATCATTTCTCTTAATTGTCTTTTAAAATAAATTTTCTTACATCTTCTTTGTTTTAATTCTGTAATAACTGAAAATATTTTTAATTGGGTTATAAACAATAATAGTAGAGATGGGTAAAGATCATTTATTTAATCAATATTTATTGAGTCCCACTTATTTTTTTTAAGATTTTATTTATTTATTGAGAGAGAGAGAGCACGGGCTGGGGGAGAGGCAGAGGCAGAAGGAGAGGGAGAAGCAGATTCCTCGCTGAGCAGAGAGCCTGATGCAGGGGCCCAATCTCAGGACCATGGGATCATGACCTGAGCCAAAGGCAGACACTTAACTGACTGAGCCACCCAGGTGCCCCTTGAGTGCCACTTATTGATATAGAGATACAGCAAGTATAAATAGGTTTGGAGGGTGGGAAAAAAATTTATTTTTTGATATGTTGAGATTGAGGAGTCTATGGTTTATGCCGGTAAGTACAATTAAGCAGGTGATTTGGATTATCAGCTCAGGTGAGATTACTGAGATGGAGCAGGGGATGGGGCAAACTGGCATAGAGAAGATGGGTTTAATTATAATGTATTAGGAGAAAAATATGACAGCCTAGAGAAAATCTGAGTTTGGGGAAGTTTTTAAATCTCTTTTCTCTTCTTCCCTTTCTCTTTCTTATTCCTCATCTTTCTACTTCTTTTCTTCTTTCTTTCCTTTTTCTTTCTTTCTCTTCCTTCTTTCCTCCCTCCCTCCCTCCTTCCTTCCTTTTCTTTTCTTCTTTTCTTTTCTTTTCTTTTCTTTTCTTTTCTTTAGTTGGGATTATTGACATGAGTTTGTTGGTCCTGGGGAAAATTTTATGGTGAGATGAATTTGATTATATCAGGAAAATTTTAGATGGTTATTTGAAGTTACTAAAGAGACAATAAGGGATGGAATTTAGAACATACATGGATATGATTTTTTTCTTGGAAAGGAAGAAGGGCACCTATTCCTCTGAGTTGAAGGGAAGGTGGCAGGGGACATTGTCAATATAAACACATTTGCTACTGATGGAACAGGATAGTGATCATGTTTCCTTTTAGTGTCTTTTATTTTCCTAATAAAGAGGTAAAGTCATCTTCTGAGACTAAGGAGGAAAGTGGAGGAATAGAAGGCATGAACAATATAATGAATAACAGAGAAGATAACTAGAAATGTAAAAAAAATTGCTCTGCAGTGCTTAAAATCCAACCGAGGTTAGAGATTTGGAATTTAGAATTACATCAGTGGTATAGTTTTTTCAGGAGAGTTGTCAGAAGACCATAGGGAATCAATTTTGAGCTGGTATTTTTCAATAAAAATAGGGTCAATTGAGCAATAAAGTTGTGACTGTTGGCAAGTATCTTGTGAATCATGGGTAAGTAAAGAAGTAAAGAAACTAGTTGTTGTAAATTAGGATAAAAAGGGTGAGCCAAGGAACTCAAAGCCTCGATGAGGTAAAACAGTAGTGTAGACGAACTAACAAAGAATACTAATAGACAATAAAAATTTGGTAAGAGTTATGAGTTATGACATCTAGAGTGTAGATCTGGATATATGTGGCTTAAAAGGAGCTGGCTTAAGTTTGAGATATACATTAACCTATTCTTCATTGACAAGTACTTTGCCTCTTAAAATTAATCAAGGAATAACACATAAAGACCATTTGTATTAGTGACATCAGCAAGATAGCAAAGTAAGAAACTCTGGTCCCTTTCCCCTTGCAAATACAGAGTCAGCAACAATTCTCAGATTTCCTTTGTGAGAAATCCAGAAACTAATTGAAATGCTTCTGCACCTCAGACAGATGCAAAACCAGCCTGACCAAACCCAGTAGAGAGGTTTGGGACACCCTCTTGCTGGAATCCTTACTCCTGACACAGCACCTTATGATCAAAAAGAAACTCCTAGTTCTCATCTCCCAAGGAAGGAAGGAATTGGTTTGGTATCAAGACCCCCAACTTTTCTGAGGGTGTTCCCCAGAGGACTGGCTTCTATCTTGCCTGTCTTTGAGCTCTGATGGGACCAGCACAGGCTATCTGCCAATGGGATAATGGAGACAGTGACTTGGGCTGGTAGACACCATATATTCTGCCTCCTACTCATTACAGGGCAAGTAGACAAAACCCACAGCTGTCTGCTTCTTTCTGGGGAAGGAAATGTTGGAAGAGGCCTCTAGTCATTGTAGCCAGGCTGATTGGTAGAGGTCTTCTCCTGTATAAGGCCAGTCCATGAAGATCTGGAGAGGTGCCTGTGTTATCTAACATATAAGCATCAATGGAGAGAATGAAGGAAAATCAAGAATCAAGCAAAGGTGTTCCAAAAAGAACTAAAATAAATCTCCAGCAACCAACCCTAAAGAAATGCCGTAATATGATTTACCTGAAAGAGAATTCAAAATGATTGTCATAAAGATGCTCACTGAGGTCAAGAGAACCAATGCATGAACAAAGTGAGAAGTTCAACAAAAAGAGAGAAAATATTAAAAAGTACAAAACAGAAACCATGGAGCTGAAGAACACGATAATTGAACTTAAAAAAAATCACTAGAGGGTTTCAACATTAGACAAGATTAAATAGAAGAAAGGATCAATGAACTCAAGGGCAGATCATTGGGAATAATTAAGTCAGAGGAGCAAAAAGAAAATAGAATAAAAAAGAATGAAGAAAGCTTAAGGGACTTAGGGAGACCACCAAAACACCAATATATACATTATGGGATGCCCAGAAGAAGAGAGAGATAAAAGAGCAGAAAATTCTTTCAAAGAAATAATGGCTGAAAGCTTTCCAAATCTGAGGAAAGAAATGGACATCCAGACCCAAAATACCGATTAGATAAATCCAAATAAATGGATATCGAGACACATTATAATCACATTGTCAAAAGTCGAAGACAGAGAATTTTGAAAGAAGCAAGAGAAAAATGACTTGTCACATCCAAGGAACCACTTTCCTTATAAAATAGTATAAAATAAGGACCTAGAAAGCCATGAAATGCTCAGCTCCTTTCCTCTCTTCACCAAACAGTCATTCCTACTCTCTTGGGAGGGACAGACTCAACAGACAAAGATGGTTAGAAAACCACTTTTCCTAACTCTGTGCCTCAGAAAGGGCAGATATTCCTATATCTTGGCCATAGAACAAATAGTAGGGAAAGAGAGAAAATAGTTCTCATTAATATGCCCCCAGTGGTATAAATATATGATCTATGTAGTGAACATTTTCTAAGTATTGAAAAATCTGAGGGTAAACATTACATTTTCAGGTAATAGCACAAAAATTGATGCCTCAGAAAACAATAATTCAGAGTGAGTTTAATCAATGAAATCTACTCTTTAAAAATGAATAAAGGGGGGGCGCCTGGGTGGCACAGCGGTTAAGCGTCTGCCTTCGGCTCAGGGCGTGGTCCTGGCGTTATGGGATCGAGCCCCACATCAGGCTCTTCCGCTATGAGCCTGCTTCTTCCTCTCCCACTCTCCCTGCTTGTGTTCCCTCTCTCGCTGGCTGTCTCTCTCTGTCGAATAAATAAATAAAATCTTTAAAAAAAAATAAAAATAAATAAAAATGAATAAAGGGGATAATAAAGAACAAAACAACCTAGAAAAAGGATAATATTAGACATATTAGAAACATGCTAATACTTGAACATACTAACATTGTATTAGAAATGTGCTAATCAGAATAAGATATGTGAAAATATATTGAGAATTCTTACAACTCATATTACTGTATTATATTAATTTTTGACAAGTAGATACAAAGCAAGATGTGAAAAAAATAGGAAGTTTCCATAGATCAATCAAGAAAAAAAAAAAGATAAAATGCAGGCAATGTTGAACAGTAGAAAGAACACACTTTTGCTTTGAAATGTACAGATCTGGGTTGAAATATTAGTCCTATGACATATTAGTTGCAGGCCCTTATCCCCCTGACCTCCCCTAGCCCACTTGTCTGGTCAGTGAAATGAGAGCAACTTCATATGGGTGTAGTGCTAGAATACATCACATCATGCCTGGCCTATGGTAACCTCTAATACTCACATAGTTTCCTCACTCCCCGAGAAAGATATTATTGAAAAATAAAGCCTGAAAGAAATGAATTAATTTATTTTGAATGAAAAGAGGTGACTTAGCCTGCCTTTCCTTCCAGCAAACCGTCTCTTAATACCCTAAATACTCTTAAGACCCTGAAGAATCTGAGCTGGAAGAAATAGCTTCAAAGTGCATCAATATTCTTCTGGACTTCCTGGGGAATATAATACTGGATTAGGCCCTAGTTCATAGAGTGTCCAAACCACGAAATTATGCAAAATAGTCATAAATATGCATTTAAATAATTTGAGAATAACCCAGTCTAATCTCTTTTGCAAGAATTTTAATCATACATGTGTGTCTTACATGGTTATACAAACTATGATCCAATTCATTTATCTTGAAACTGAACTGCCCCAAATATTTTCTGAAATATATTTGTAAATTCATTGTATCATACATATTAATTCCTAATAAATATTTATTTTTCTAGCTTTTACAACTGGAACAGTCATATTGCTGTTTGGAATTCAACTCCCAATTATCAAGTCATTGCTGATAATCCAGAAGGCTTGCTTTTCAAATACAAAAGAGACAGAAAAATTCTCAATGTGGATCCAAAGGTAAGACTGCTTTTACGTTTATATATCTCTCTGAATTTTATTATATTTCTTCCATTATTAAAAAATTTATTAAGTATCTGACACTCTTCAGTATTTAAATCTAGAAATAAAAGACTGTGTTGAAACAAAGGGCATGCATTATTCTTAAAGAAAAAAACTCCAAACTTAATCAATTATCAGAAAAGAGGGCACATATTGCATGGAGCACTGGGTGTTATGCGCAAATAATGAATCATGGAACATTACATCAAAAACTAAGGATGTACTGTATGGTGACTAACATAACATAATAAAAATTATTATATAAAAAAAGAAATCAATAAGGAAGAGTTTGGGGGAAATTTAAATAGACCTCACAAGTGAGAATGCTTCTCCAAGCCTACCAGCAAAATTAGATCAGGGAGCCAATGGGCAATGCATTTGTGTGCTCTGATCCTGGGTATGTCCAGTAGTTTTTGCTCTAAATGGGAAGATGAATCATTTACAGAAGGGAGACTCTCACCTCACAAATGTTCCCAGAATTCTAACATCCCTTTTTATATGTGACTAACACTGAAAAGAATATTACCCTTAGTGTATTTCTAAGTGTTAACTTAGAAAATATATTTTATTTAAATATTTTAAAGACATGTCCCATGATATTTTGAATTTGTTCAAGGACAAATATTTATATCTTACATATTTTCAATGACTGTGTTTGCATCATGACTTTTAATCATTACTTATATCTTTGGGGGGTGAAGGTTATAAAAGTCATATGTGCTTGAGTTGCTTAGGCATTTTTTTAACTTTTGGAAAACATGTTACTCATATGACAGCATCAGTCTAAAATCCAAGTCAAGAAAATATTCCTTCTCAGTGAAAGAAATAGGAATTGTATGATATGCCTGGGATAGAGACAAGGATGGACCAAAGGAAAATGGGAGTCTGGTTCTAAAAACTTTTCCAAAACTTTTTAGAAATTTAAAATAAAAAAAATTAAATGATTTTGTTTCATATCCATTTAGTACAATTTCTTGCTCATAAAAATTGCTCAAAACTACATGCTCAAAGAATAAATAAATGAAATTCTGTGGTAAGAAATGGATTGTTGTCTACAATCAGATACAACTCCAACACAGTGACTTAATAGAATAGAAGTTTCTTTCTTTCCCATGTATGAGTCTCAGTTGTCAGTCCAGAGTTTGAATGGCAGCTCCACAGTCATCTAGGCCAAAATGGCCCTCATCCTCTTGGACCAAAACAGATCTCCAGCCAAAACAACCACATTTCAAACATGGCGGGAGTTCAGACAGTACAAAGGACAGCCCTGCCCCACTGCCTTTTAAGGAAGTTTCCCAAAAGCTACCACACAAAGGTTCACTTATATTCCATGGTGAGAACTTAGCCACATGGCCATATATATCTACATGGAAAGCTGGGAAATATAATCTTTATTCAGGTGGTCATACACCTAACTGAAATCAGAAGTTCTGGAAAGGGAGAAAAGAGGTTTGGATAGACAACTAGCAGTTTCTGACACAACGTTATCTCCTTCAAAAAGAACACTACTCTTGGGGCACCTGGCTGGCTCAGTAGGAGGAACATACAACTCTTGACCTTGGGATCGTGAGTTTAAGCCCCACGTGGGGTTGTAGAGATTACTTAAATAAATAAAATTAAGAAAAAAAGAACACTACACAATACTCACTTGGTCTCGGGTTTCTCATTCATAAAATGGAGGACTGAACCTGAAAATCATTGGGGCCATAATTATTATGAATTTATAAATATCAACATACCTTCTCTCTAGTGGTGCCTCTTCTCACAAATGTGTGTCAAAATTGAAGCAAAGTACAGGAAACTTAATAAATTACATTCAGAGAGACTATTGCTGTTAGAGGACTGAAGATATAAAATTATTAATGGTTTCATTAAGATGTGTGAAATAAATTTTTGAATCAGTTTTGAATGATACCACACTTAAACTACTTTAGGGCTCTATTTTAACTAATGGCATATACGTACTTCAAGAATGTACATCATGAATTACAGTTTTTATAGTCTTTGTGGAATCATTATTGAATACAAATGGTTACTTGAACATGATTTAAATAACTAAACCACTCACTTCCTAAATAATTAATCATGAGACTTCAAAGATTTAATTTTCAATACATGAAATATAACATTTTCTTCTTTGGAGGAGGAAGTGGGTTTTTTTAGGTTTTATTAATTTGAGTGAGAGAGAGTGAGTGAGAGAGAGAGAGAGAGAAGGAGCAGGGGGAGGGGCAGAGGAAGAGGGAGAAGCAGACTCCCCACTGAACAGGGAGCCCAATGCAGAACTTGATCCCAGGACCCTGAGATCATGACCTGAGCCGAAGGCAGATGCTTAACCAACTGAGCCACCCAGGCGCCCCAATATTTAGATTCTTATATTTATTTAATTTTTCTTTTAATTTTATCTACTTGAAGATAAATCTTATAGTTGACCTACTGGAAAAGAATGCTGGTTTCACCATCAATAAACAAAATTCTACGCCTTCCTTTACAATTAACTGGCTACTTGGCCTGGCACGTTCACTTAACTTCTCAGAGTTTTCACATTCACAAATGGAAGATGTGAGTGTTGTTGCTGTTTCCTGATCTCTAGGATCCTTCTACAACCCCAGTTCTCAGAGATTGACTCAGCTGGTCCCAGGTGTACATCTTTTCACAAGCAGCCAGTATAATTTTACTACAGATTATCTGTACTATGAACCACAATTGGAGAAAAGCTTCTCCCTAAAAAGACAACAATCTCAAGAGATCTGGCACTCTGTTTTCAAACATAAGTGCTCTCAAACATTTGACCACAAACAAAATATAACACATATATCTTTATTTTTATGGACTAGATATGAATCAGTATGTACATCTACATAATATCTTAACTTACCTTCTTCTAAGAGCCATGATCCTTTTATATTTCATGTACCCATACATCATATCTTACAGACCTATGGAAGAATCAAAAGTAAGCTGTCAAGTTTTTAAAATTACAAATACACAATGATAAGAATTACGTTTTGGGGCACCTGGGTGGCACAGTCGTTAAGCGTCTGCCTTCGGCTCAGGGCGTGGTCCCGGCATTGTGGGATAGAGCCCCGCATCAGGTTCCTCCGCTATGAACCTGCTTCTTCCTCTCCCACTTCCCCTGCTTGTGTTCCCTCTCTCGCTGGCTGTCTCTCTCTCTGTCAAATAAATAAATAAAATCTTTTTTAAAAAAAGAATTGCATTTTTATACTTAATTTTTTATTAATAATTTTATTTGAAATCCTTCCTAAAATGAACACCATAACTTATAACACCATAATGTGCTCTAAAATACTCTAAGAACAATGCAACCCAGCTCTTCTTGTCCTTTCTTTCAAGTAATCTCTTTTAAATATGTAACACTGGGACGCCCGGGTGGCTCAGTTGGTTGGGCATCTGCCTTGGGCTTATGTCATGATCTCCAGATCCTGGGATCAAGCCCCACCAGGCTCCCTTCTCAATGAGGAGCCTGCTTCTCTCTCTTCCCTGCTCCCCTTCCCACTCACGTGCACCTTCTCTCTCTCAAATAAGTAAGTAAAATCTTTAAAATAAAAGAAATATTTTACATTTAAAATTCAAAAAGGTCAAGATAAACGAAAGGTGGAAATTGTGATAAACAAGATGTCTTTCCTTTGTGCAACACAGATGTAGACTCATTAACTCTGAAAAGTGGTTCCCATGAAACATAGTTGTTTGTGAATGGTAACAGTGGAAAAAAGAAAATTGTGCAGATCTTAGAACGAGTAATATGAGTTCATTGGTTAAGAAATTCCAAATGCAATAAGAGTTTGGTTGCATTGAAAACAGGACCACTGGCTTTTACTTCCCTGCAGCTGTATAACATCTGGCACAAATAAAGCTAGTTTCTATTTTTGAGTGAAGAATGCTTGTCTGAGTGATTCACACCCACCAAAATGTTTCCAGTGTATTATCTTTAGAAGGATTGAGTGGAAGCACTTTGCACTCACTCCCTACATTATCTGGACAAATGAAAAAATAGGCATTTTTCTTTTGCTTTTAGGAAGCATTAACCATGGGAGAGTTTCCTTGAGTCTTAGAATAATATGGGTGGTCTAAAACCTTCATGATCTACTAAGTGGAGAGACAGAGTGTATAGAACAGTTAAAAATAGGAAAAATCTTTCTTAATGACACCAGCTTTTCTCCCCTCCCTTCTTCCATTCACTATGTGTGAGAGCCCATCACCTGGAAAAATGCGTGGTTAATAGACACTTAATAAGTATTCATGGAATAAATGATTGAATGAATGATTCCCTCCAAACACACAAAAATAATACTACACTAATTAAAAGTTGAGAAGCCGATTATGTCACTGATATTTGGTATAACAATGATAGCCAGAACGGGAATAGCCACCTCATTCTATATTGATACAAATAATTCAGAAAGTAATTACAAGAATTTATCAGTGAAAACAACTAGTGTAGCCATAATTTTAGGTTTTTAAAAGTTATGCAGAAATCTTAATTTTGGTATGTGCTTTCAAGTCTTGTACAAACCCAGAAATATATAATTTAAACCATCTGAAATTAAGACTGTTGAATTAGAACATGTTTTTGAGGGGCACCTGGGCAGCACAGTCAGTTGAACATCTGATTCTTGGTTTCAGCTCAGATCGTGGTCTCTGAGTCCTGGTCTCCAGGTTGTAGGATCGAGGCCCACATGGGGCTCCATGCTCAGTGCAGAGTCTGCTTGAAATTCTCTCTCCCTTTGCACCCCCCACTCATGCTCTCTCTCTCTCTCTAAAATAAATAAATCTTTTAAAAAATGTTTTTGATTTATGAGTAAGTTGACTCAAACATGTTTAATGACTTACTTAAAGTCACATAGTTCATTATTAGTAGAGTCTAGCAATGGAGCTTAAATGTAAATATTATGAGACACCATAGAGGATCTAAAGATGAGCAAGAGTTCAACCCTTGCCCTTTTTTAATCTTTTAATACTTTTAGGGAAATAGGCATGTAAAAAATATAACTGCAGTATAAAGCAGAAACTGATACATTACAAAAAAGAGAAATGCCTTGGGAATTCAGCAGCAGAAGAGATGATTTTTGATCTGGAGTAGAAGCTAGTGGAGAGGGAATGGTGAGAGGATATCATTGGGGATAGTTAGGTGATAATAGAGGAGGTAATCTTTTAATTGGACTTGATGAATGATTAGGAGTTGCACTCATAGAGGTGGAGAGGCAGGCAATACCAGCAATGACCCCTGTTAGGAAAGATAATGTTGATGGGAATAAAACAAAGGAAAACCTAAGTAGTTCAATTTGGCTAATGTAATGGCTTGGAGAAGGAGTGCCATGGAAACTAAGCATGGAAAGGTCGTGGAAATTCTTGAAGGCAGGACTGTTGAGGATCATGGACTAAACTTGGTAGGAAATGGGGATACACCAAAGCTCTTGTGCAGGAAAATAGCAAGATGAAAGTTATGTGGTTTTGTGGGGTTTTTTAAAGGTTTTATTTATTTGAGAGAGAAAATGAGAGAGTGCACACACAAGTTGGGCTGGGGGGAGAGGGGCAGAAGGAGAGGGGGAGAGAGAGTCCCAAGCAGATTCTGGTCTGAGCATGGAGCCCCATGTGGGGCTCTATCTCACACCCCTGATTTTATGACCAGAGCTGAAATCAAGAATCAGATGCTCAACTGACTGAGCCACCCAGGCGCCCCAAAAGTTATGTTTTAAGAGGATGAGAGGGACTAAATTAGGACACATGGGAGAGGACAAACTAGAGAAGGTGCTAGCATAACAATAATACAGATAAAGACCAAGAGGACTAGAACTAGATAGAGGTCCTGTTGTAGTTAGCAAGTTTCTGCGTTGACGTTTTAAATATTGCAACTACCTGATCATTCAGGCAAAGACAGAACTTGCATATTTATGTGGAAAAAATAGTTGAGAGGTCTTACTTCACCCCAACCGTCAGGAAAGAGAGAGAGAGAGAATATGAACTAGTGCTGGATGAGTGTATAGAGGAAAAGGTGAGCTGAATGAACATCAGTAAGTCTGTTGCCTCTTCAATCTTCCTTCCATCCTCCGTTTCTTCCTTACCTGATGTTTACTGAGTAACTACTGGGCACTGTGAGGTATAAAAATGAATCAGAAAGGTGGGTTTCTTTCCCTTAAAATGTTTACAGATTAACTGAAGGGTGGGTGGAAAAATATAATATGCACAGAAATGGCAAACTAGCAAGTGAGCTGAAAGGACAGAAAAAGTTCTAAAGAATTGAGAGGAGGTACAATTTACTTTGGACCTAACGCATTGAAAAATGAGCTAACAGAAGAGATAACATCTGAACTGGATCTTGAGGGGTGGGTATGGTGAGGACATGAGGATTGGAATAGAAGTCTAGGGTATTCTGGTAGGAGGGAACCTCACATACACAGGTGAGGAAGCACCAAGCATGGGCCTGCATTAGAGAGGAGTTGTGAGTGTGGGCCAGGAAACTTTAGAATATATGATGCCTATCCTCATCCACAAAGATTCTAATTTTATTGGTCCAGGTGGAAGGCCTGGGCAACTGTACTTTTCAGAAGCTCCCAGATGATTCTATGTGCAACCAGGGTTGAGATCAAGGTGTAAGAAGAAGAGTAATAGCAGAGAAATTCTGAGAGAAAATTGAACTCCAAGTGTGGAATCCAAGTCTAATAAGTTTTTTGCCATTCTATGTAGTTCAGTGAGAATCGGTACCGTTTGTGTCATGACTTAGGATTTCTGAGTACAAAAATGATTAAGCCCTTTTGAAAGGAAGTGAAGTTATTGTTCTGTTGGCTAAACTTCACTGGTGTGCAAAAGAAAATCAGTATGAAAAATATGAATTTCCGTAGGACAGTCTCCTTTTTGTCACTTTGTTTAATGTCTAATAAAATCCGCTTGAATATAGTTGCTTGATAAATGGCTGATAATACACAAGCAAACGAGCAAACAAACAACACATTAAAAGATGTTAAAGATGTGCAGTTTCTATTTAATGTAGGAAATTGGTGAAACAAAAGACACTATTACAGAATAAACCTTTCTGGCTCCATCCTGAGTATCACAGTATCTGGAAGGCATGTACAATGCAGACTGCACATTGACTTAGAAGAATGTATTTATTTTCTCTTTATACATCAATACTCCTCACTGTACAACAGGACGCCCCTAATCCAGACTTGTCTTTTTGAAAATCACAATTGTTGAAACAGAAAAATGTGCTACTTTGGAATGCAATCTGTTATCATAAGAGCTCTTCATCAGTGTCCACCCCACAGTGGCTTGATTAGGAGTGATTTCTGTCAATTCAGTAAAGCATTTTCCCTTCCTCTCTCCTCACACTGGCCAAACAGAGCCCTAGACTCCACCCCAAGTGATTCAAACTGAATTGGTCTGTGGTGAGGCCCAGGAATCTGTATTTTTATATGTTTCCCTAGGTGATCCTAAAGATTGGATTTGATATCCATTGTTTTGTTATTAGTAAATTAGTAATACGTTTTTTTTTTTAAGATTTTATTTATTTATTTGACAGAGATAGAGACAGCCAGCGAGAGAGGGAACACAAGCAGGGGGAGTGGGAGAGGAAGAAGCAGGCTCATAGCGGAAGAGCCTGATGTGGGGCTTGATCCCATAATGCCGGGATCACGCCCTGAGCCAAAGGCAGACACTTAACCGCTGTGCCACCCAGGCGCCCCAGTAAATTAGTAATACTTTAATAGCTGTTGGCTTCACCTTACAGATTACATATGTCCATAAAGTACTCAAACTTCAGTCCTTTTTAAAACACGTTTTAATTCAACAGTTTTAATTGTAAGTAGTCTAAATTATACATTCCTGAGACTATACAGATTAGAAAGTACAGGCCGTATACCAAAGACTTCTGGATAACATCCATAGTAATAATACTGACCACACCAGCTGCTCCCAGGGGTAAATTGCCACTTTTCCCCCTCATTTATGTGGATCATTACAGAGTTGGGTGGTAGTATCCATTCTTGCTATCATGGTCTCATCAAGAATCGCTTTGTCAGGTAGGTTTGTCTGGAAACTCAAATGAAGCAATATATGCTACAGAAACTCATAAAGCAAAAACTGAAGCATGGGGCAGGAAACTTTTCTGGTCACTTTACCATTGTATCTCCAGTGCTAGCATATGGTAGATGCTCAGTAAACATCTGTGGAATGAATAAATTGAATATTAAATATTTGCTAAAGAAATGAATAGTAAGGCCAAAAATAATCTTGGAAACTTTTGAGGTTAACTTTAAAATATTTTAGGATCTTAGGCACTAGAAACATATGTAGAGCTAATGCTATTTTTAGCTGAAAATTACCAGAGTAATTGACTGTGATGCTTTTCCCTCCTTGGTAGGTAAATTAAACTTGGGGCTTCTTTGCTGAACTTCAGAGTGGTGACCTTGGGTGTCAGGGTAATGGTGATATATGTTAGATCCATGGGTGAATGAGAAAAGTATTTTTTTTTTAAGATTTTATTTATTTATTTTTCAGAGAGGGAGAGAGAGAGAGAGCACGTGCACAAGCAGGGGGAACGGCAGGTAGAGGGAGAAGCAGGCTCTCCGCTGAGCAAGGGGCCCGATGTGGGACTCCATCCCGGGACGCTGGGATCATGACCTCAGCCAAAGGCAGATGCTTAACCGACTGAGCCACCCAGGCATCCCAAGAAAAATATTTTTATTATTTTTTTAAATAAATATATAGTCATCATTTTATATTATGCAGATACAAAAAAGAGACAAATTCTACTTTCTTTTCCTATTAGCAAAAAAATTGGTGAACAAGGTTTAAAATTAAAAATAACTTCTACCAATAAAGCCATAATTTTTGTTTGTTTAATTTAGAGGAAGATTCTAGTGATTCCAGTGGTATTTTATCATATCTCCTCTCTCTTTTGTTCCTCCCAAGCAAGCCCCACCCAAGTATTTGCTACTATTCGTAGGAAAGGTGTTAATTGCCTCCTTAATGCTGCCTCCCCGTTGACTGACTACATTAAAATCAGAGGGAACCTGTCACAGGATTGAAATTGCTCCTCTCAAAATGGAGGCCCATGGGGTGTTATACACAAACAATGCATCATGGAACACTACGTCAAAAACTAATGAAGTACTGTATGGTGACTAAATAACTTAATTAAAAAAAAAAAAAAAGGAGGCCCATAACATTTCTACATCCTTTCAGCGGATGATTCCAATTTAATCTCTTGAACCTCCACCCTCCTAATGAAGGTTCTCAATTTTACAATCTGCCTTTTTACAGAGTTCAGGTATATTATTTCCTACTGGACATTTAAGGAAAAACAAACAAACAAACCACCCATACTGAATAGAATATGTTTAAGCAAAGATACTGTTTCTTCAAAGTCTCTAATGGTGTTCCCTCAAACCCCACGCAAATTTGAATTAATGGAGCACAGGACACTGAATTACTTACACCACTCTTTTGGCTCCTAGATTTTCCTCGGAGGCCTCTTGTAAACGTTCCTTTTTAACTGTGGCACAGACACACTTATTAAGTAAAGCTGAGGTCTTGCCAACTTTCTGGTTTCTCTGCCCAAATTACTGAATGTTTGGTTGATTATAGCCCTAAAACACCCACATACTAAGAAGCTTTTAAACATTTTCTCCCCTGGGCAATCACCTGGTATACCTGAACTGAAAGTCTACCACATATAAATTAAGTATTTACTCAACAAACTGCTGCTAAAATCAATGGCCTTGAGGAATACCTTAAAAATTACATAACAGAGCTTGACTTTTATGAATTAAAACTCCTAAAACTTAAATGCTGTGCCCTCCTCTTGACCTGAAAAACTGATTTTAATTTTATATGCAGTATTACAGAACAACCCCTAGAGATAAGCACATTGTTGTTAAGAGTCCAATGTATGAACTACTGGATGAAGTGTAGCACAAGAAAGGTGAGCTGGAGGAAAGGAAAAATTAAATATAAAACTTGCATTATTGTTTGTATATCAGTGCTTAGTGCTAAGAAAGTAAAATGATAACCCTTCACCATCCAAGTTGAATATATGCAGTGAAAAAAAAGTAAATATCCCAATAAAACATACATGACAAAGAAAAAAAGTGCTGCTTTAAGCTTCTAGCTAGAAGGGCAGCATAATAAAACATTACACCAAAGGTATAATAGGACCAACATGGAAGTGAGAAAGGAGAAGTTTGAGAAAGAGAGCTTTCACCTCAATTCATGCTCACTTTTTGCAAAATTTATTGCCACAAGTCAGGGGAAGGAGTATCAGAAAGAGTGGAAGGTTAAGTTCCTGGCTGATTGAAATGCATGAATAAGAACAAAAGAATTGTTTCCTCCATGATTTCAAAGACCTGATAGCTAATGACAAAGAAATAGACACCAGAAAACCCACAGATCAGACATGGAGTCATTGCAGGTGCAAAACCACAGTTAAGGGATTATTTCTAATTCAAAGGGAGCATGATTTCTTCTGGTCTCAACAGTTGAACCGGTAGTCAACTCCCATGGCCCCTTCTTAACCATTCACCACCCCAGCAGATGCTTACAATTTCTGAGGCACTGAAATCCCAAAGCAGAGTGAGGGATGTTGACATTTATTGGAACATGGAACATGATAGCATGAACAGTGATGAAGGCCATTGGCAAGAGTGGAAAATCTTATGTCGACAGCTTCTCAATTATTATTGCTGGCTGGGATATCTGAGCATAAAACACAATCAAACAAATGGCAGCCCCAACTTGGTACCCCCAGAAAACTACCTCACAAGCACATGAGGCCGCTCCAGAGGACGGGTTCTTAATCTTTTGAGAAATACAACTTATTTTAAAATTTCATGGATTTGCTCCAAAAAAATGCACATATGGCCATACACACAGAGTAGTATAATAATAGTTTAGGATATTGAAAGACCTGCATAAGTCCCTTAATGAATTCCACTTGAAAACTGAAGACCTAAGGATTCTCCAGAATACCTGGGAGCAGTTGAAGAGACTGGACGAACAATAGAACAAGTAGGAAAGGGTCAGGAATAGCTACCAGGACTCAGGCCAGAGCTTAGAGCTGTTTAAGGGGGGCAGTAGGTAAAATGAGCTGGACCTAAATAGATCCTATCAGCTTTGTGATTAGGCCAAATTGCTTAATTTCTCTGAGCACTTTTCTACCTCTGTTTTCTCATCTGTAAAATCTGTAATCTCACAAAGATAAACTCTAAATGGATGGAAGACTTCAGTGTGAGACAGGAGTCCATCAAAATCCTAGGGGAGAACCTCTTCGACACTGGCCACAGTGACTTCTTTCAAGACACATCCCCAAAGGCAAGGGAAAGAAAAGCAAAAATGAACTTTTGGGACTTCATCAAGATAAAAAGCTTCTGCACAGCAAAGGAAACGGTCAACAAAACAAAGATCCAACCCACGGAACCCACAGAATGGGAGAAGATATTTGCAAATGATACTACAGATAAAGGGCTGGTATCGAAGATCTATAAAGAACTTCTCAAACTCAACACCCAAAAAACAAATAATCAAGTCAAAAAATGGGCAGAAGACATGAACATACGCTTCCCCAAAGAAGACACAAATGGCTAACAGACACATGAAAAAATGTTCAACATCATTAGTCATCAGGGAAATCCAAATCAAAACCACATTGAGATACCACCTTACACCAGTTAGAATGGCAAAAATTAATAAGGCAGGAAACAATAAATGTTGGAGAGGATGTGAAGAAAGGGAACCTTCTTACACTGTTGGTGGGAATGCAAGCTGGTGCAGCCACTTTGGAAAACAGTATGGAAGTTCCTCAAAAAGTTAATAATAGAGCTACTCTATGACCCAGCAATTGCACTACTAGGTATTTATCCCAAAGATGCGGATGTAGTGAAAAGAAGGGGCACATGCACCCCAATGTTCATAGCAGCATTGTCCACCATTGCCAAACTGTGTAAGGAAGTGAGATGCCCTTCAACAGACGAAAGGATAAAGAAGATGTGGTCCATATATACAATGGAATATTATTCAGCCATCAGAAAGGATGAATACCTATCATTTGCATCTACATAGATGGAACTGGACAGGATTATGCTAAGTGAAGTCAGTCAAGCAGAGAAAGACAATTATCATACGGTTTCACTTAATATGTGGAACATAAGCAATAGCATGGAGGACGTCAAGAGAAGGAAGGGAAAATGAACGGGGGGAAATTAGAGGGGGAGACAAACCATGAGAGACTATGGACTCCAGGAAACAAACTGAGGGTTTCAGAAGGGAGGGGGTTGGTGGGATGGGTTAGCCTGGTGATGGATATTAAGGAGGGCACGTATCGCAATGAACACTGAGTGTTATGCGCAAACAATGAAGCATGGAACACTAATCCAAAAACTAATGAAGTACTGTATGGTAACTAACACAACAAAAATAAATACATAAATAAGTATTGTTCTCAAATACAACATTCTAGGTAAGGCCTTGGTTTTTCAATTTCTACAATTACACCCTGATTAAAAAAAAATAACAGCTTCTTTTTTGAACCAATGCAAATAACTAAATGGCCATGGAAAGTAAGTGTAAAGTAGGTGTAAAGTTTCATGTAATTTTTTTCTATACTTAGCATCCAATTATGGGAAGGCAAAAATTAGAAAATAAAACTGTTAAGAGGATTTTTGGACATTTGATCAAGATAGGATCAGGGTACTAGAGAAATAATACCAAGTTATATATTTAATTAAATAAGCATTTAAAATAATAAAACATTTTAAATAAATACAAACATTAACATGATTGTAAAGAAACTTATTTTTTATAAGTGAGGAATCTTTGTTCTTTGCTTTCTTTTCTTTCTTTCTTTCTTTCTTTTTCTTAATCAGGAATGAAATAAATTCAATTAAAGCACAGAAAAATATTCTTATAAGACACACATTATTTGCTACTTAGACAGATGACACAGAAGGTAAAAAAATATATATTTTAAATAGTAGACAAAGGAATGAACCAGTAAGTAAAGCAAGCAAGCCCATCCAGATAAGGCAAACGTTGCTAAAATTTTAGTACATTTCATCACTTCTTTTCAAACTCAAGTGCTATAAACCAAGACAAGTAAAATTTACTTCCAAATTTATCCTTTATTTTCTTTTTTCTGTCACAGCAATTCTCAGGGTATCCATGAGTTCAAACTAATTTTTATATTAATGTAAGCTGTTATTTCTGTTAACAGTTTGTTTTTTTAATAATATTTTTTTATTTTTTTATGTTAGTCACCATACAGTACATCCCTAGTTTTTGATGTAAAGTTCAATGATTCATTATTTGCATATAACACCCAGGGCACCATGCTATATGTACCCTCCTTAATACCCATCACCAGCCTATCCTATTCCCCACCCCCCTCCCCTCTGAGGCACTCAGTTTGTTTCCCAGAGTCCATAGTCTCTCATGGTTCATTCCCCCTTCTGTTTACAGCCCCCTTTCTTCTTCCCTTTCTTCTCCTACTGATCTTCCTATTTCTTATGTTCCATAAATGAGTGAAACCATATGATAATTGTCTTTCTCTGCTTGACTTATTTCACTTAGCGTTATCTCCTCCAGTCCCGTCCATGTTGCAGCAAATGTTGAGAAGTCGTTCTTTTTTGATGGCTGAGTAATATTACTCTGTTAACATTTTAATTCATGCTCATTATTGCTCTAGTCAAATGAATCAGTAAGTATTTAAAAATTTCTCAGTTTCGACTTCCAATATGGTAAATATTGATGATTATAACCCACATGAAAGTTTTTTGGAGTCCTCAGTAAATCTCAAGATTGTACAGGGGTTCTGAAAAGAAATAAAAAGGGGGAAAAACACTACTGCATATGTTTATACAATGTATATGTACATATAAAACCAGTACTATAAAGCCTCCACTATAAGACAAAACTGCTTTGTCTTTGGAGCACAAAAGCACAGATAGTGGTTTTAATCTGTCCTTATTACTTCATGCAATTTCAACCATTCATATTAATTTTGACTTTTAATCAAAGTAACTTCTATTTCAGTGACAAAACTAGAGGTAGAAAATTAACAATTGTCTGTCTTCCAAAAGCATTTTAACAGAATAGCAGTTTATCTTGCACCTTTCTCCAGCCACATACCTTTTTAAAGAGACAAAATGTGTTAACATGACCCAGAGGTAGGAACATTTCATGGAAAGTGTATAAACTTAAAATTATGCATTATAATTGGGCATTAAATGGTCAGTATTCTATCTTAGTTAGAAATTAACTAGATATCGGGCGCCTGGGTGGCACAGCGGTTAAGCGTCTGCCTTCGGCTCAGGGCATGATCCCGGCGTTCTGGGATCGAGCCCCACATCAGGCTCCTCTGCTATGAGCCTGCTTCTTCCTCTCCCACTCCCCCTGCTTGTGTTCCCTCTCTCGCTGGCTGTCTATATCTCTGTTGAATAAATAAAAATAAAATCTTTAAAAAAAAAAAAGAAATTATCTAGATATCAAATAAATATTCATTATATGATTCAACTTAATAGCAGGCCTAAGGCCTTATGTTACCTAAAGATCTTAGGACTTTTATTCAAACTGACATATTAAAAATAAAATGTAATTACTATTGAAATAAAGTTATCAAAATAATGATTTGATTTTGTTGAATACAAATTTATATTTTTCATTATCTTAAATATTGTGTAGGAGTAATGTTAGCTTATTTGATCAGTATACTTGAATAAATTTAAGAAAAGCAAACCCAAGTAGAATAAAACATATGTTTGTATTATACTTAACACTGATAAATCACATTACAAGCTATTTTTTTTAAGCCAAAATGATTACACTAGTCTGATTTAGCAAAAATTTGCCTCAATTACATGAACTTTAATGTTCAAAACATTTCTGAGTTTCTATAAGAATAACATTTTTAAATAGATTTATTTCTTTATTTCAGAGAGACAGAGAGCATGGGTGGAGAGGAGCCAAGGGAGGCGCAGTGAAAATCCCAAGCAGTTTCCGCACTGAGTTCAGAGCCCAACACAGGGCTAGATCTCATGGCCCTGAGATCACAACCTGAGCCAAAACCAAAAGTCAGACACCCAACCTACTATGCCACCCAGGCACCCCATAAGAGTAACTTTTTAAGTATAGCACATATCAAGTATCAAAATTTTTATTTCCTCATTTTCCTGGAATTTTAAACATTAGCCATAGGCCAAAAGTAAACATAAATTTATCAGACTATATATCAAAAAGTTGTTTCCTTTCCTGGTAAGCACAAGATTCTTAATTTGAGCTCAAAACAGACAAATAGACAAAGAAAATAAAATACTAACAAATCAGATTCTCTGTTGTCTTCCATCCAAGAAAGAAAAAATTTCTATAATCTATTACTCCATTTACAGAGATAACAAAATTTTGGCAACAAAACCAAATTACTATTACCAATGGGGAATAATTTATTGATTGTAAGAGTTCCAAAAACAAAACAAAACAAAAAAGTAGTAACATGGAAAACATGCAAAGAAACAGGATAAGCAAAGTGAAAGTTCTGTGACAACAGGGAACTTACCACTTGGAGCCAAGAAATGCCCCGGTTTATGTCTTACATGAGCTCCAACAGTCCTCCAACAACACAGGCTCTCAGCCATCAGGTGAACCATCCGGCATTGTAGTTTACTAAAAGATAATTGTTTACAAAATAATCGCATACAAGGTAGTTTTTCATAAAAGGATATAATTATGACTCTCATACAGATATGAAATGAATGTACCGATTATTTTACTTAATTTACTAATTATAGAGGGAACCAGTAAGATAGTACAAACAATTCAAAGGAGAATCCTAAGAGCAAAGCATATACAGGGAACAAGAAAAATTGAAATTAATTTACAAATAGATGCAAAGTAGAACTCAATTCAGGGCAACAATTAATTGAATTCTACTGGGTAGAATTAATTTGCATCTTTTTGACAAGAATATTTTGCATTATTATCAAGTTCTCCACAACTTCAAGAGTTGTAAAATAGCACAGAAACCGTGAAAGGCAGAAAAAAGTTGGATGGGTGAGTCACTCAGGACACCCACTATTTTTGTTTAACCGTTTCAGTCTTTACAGTTTTGCTGACTCTATTTAATAAAATATAAACTAAAATATATTTTCTCGCTAGCAAGAAATTATACCATGGGGATAAAGCAGGACCAAAGCTTTCCTCTAGTCCCACTTCTAAATGTCTTTATCATCTCTTCCTATAAGAAGAAGAAAGAGCAAGTAACTTTATTCTTTTATATCCAATAATATTTTCCAGTTGTAGATACTACCAATTCTTTTAGAATCTCCCTCTTCTCTCTTATCAATACCACATTAGTGAATACCTGTTCCCACAGGAGCTCCCCAGGAGCCTAGAAATATAATAGATTACCCTGAGTAAAGGTAAAAGGAGCAAATCTTTTTTCACAGATTATAATTTGAAGGGGGGACAGTTCATAGTTTTTAAACTGATAAGAAGCTTTTAATTAAACCCACCATGGACAGGTACTTTAGCTAGTCTTCATCCACTCCAAACTCCAGTTCATTTTTTATTGGACAAACTTGAAATTATGATAGGATTCTTTTAGATTTATTAATCTGTGATCATGTTTAAGAAGTCTTTCCCTGGAAATTCTGCAAAGTTAGTGACCCATGGGGTTTAACAAAGTCCAGGCAAGCATGGGCCTGGGACAGTTTTGACCCTAGAGAGTTTCACTAATGTCACAACCCAGAGCCTCAAAGCTTCTTATAGGAATTATCACTACTCCTGAGAAAAAGAACCCGAGGGAAAACAAGAAAATGTCTTCATGGCCATAGCATTTTCTTTTTTTTTGTTCTGTTTGCTATAATATCGAAGCAAGAAGAAAATTCATTTAATGCCAATCATTTGCATGATGGACTGGACTGAGTAACAATATGGATTTATGTATTTTAGGCTTCTCCAGGTGACAACTCTACTAGAACCCCTATCCAGACAGAACTCTACATTCAAGCTGTCATTTTTGACCACATTTCCAGAAGAAAGACCTAACTACCAACATGTTACATGGTCCCCTAATGGCTTGCTAAATTTGAATAAATTCTGTAACCAGAAGCAACTTAGAAAATAAATGAGTCCTCTAGTTGGAAGGCGAGTTAGACTAATAAAAGTTGATACAGAAATTAGAAAGAAAACCATAATCTTGACTGTCTTTGTGTGGTACAGATCTTAACCTGACTTGAGGTTTTTCTAAAAATTTCCCCCTAAATACTGAAGCTGATTGCAACAGTTCATGGGAGAGAATCTTCTTGCTACTTATTTTGAAGCTCAGGTTCCAGGTTCTACTATTGCCAAATATAGTGGACAGAAATCTATACCATGTGGCAGTGCTGTCTATTAAATTTGTTGAATATTGATAAGAAGTCTGAAATTGAAGAACAAGAGTAAGAAGATATAAATACAAGGTTTTAAATAGCTCTATATGAGAAAATAAAATCTGAAATGTCCCATGAGATGATGTATAAAATGAAGTGTTTGATATGTTTATGTGCCTGGACAATATGAACCCCATGACCATGAAGCTAAGAAAATGAAATCTACGAGAAACCAAAAGATTTTAGTGAAGTGAGGACTTCATTAGGGAAGAACATGTTTTCCTGATGTGCCTCTGCAGTTGGCTTTTGTGCAGAAAAGATATTATTCAAGAGGTTACTTGTGATTTAAAAATTAATATTTGATTCTTCCTTTTTTTCCCATTCTCTTCTTTTCTCTTTCTAAACAATCCAATACTAAGGCAATTAGTTGGGGCTAAGTAAGGTGGAAGTCTGCTCAATGTATAGGACTAGGAAAGCCCAGAGCAAGACATCAGAGTTCCAGTGGGGTGAGAAGGGTGTATTCACAGGGGAGGGGATGGTCTGACATGAGATTGGAGATTCCACTCAAGATGAGTAGAGTGGTATTAAATTAGAATTGGATGTACTGCTGTGATCTCATCATTTTCAATATATACAGCAAATACAGAATATATGTTAATGTTTTATGCATGCATCTACCCTTGCTCTGTTCAATAAGAGGACCTCAAAACATCAACACCCAATATCAATGATAACCCAGATCTTGGTTTTTTACCACCATTTTCTACCAAAAGGAAGCAGGCATCCTTGGGAAAACGACTTATTCCAGGGCTGAGGCAAGGAAAAATACATGAGTCCAGAACATCTTTTTGTGCCAGAAGGCAAAGAAGTTCTTGAAGAATGAAGATGAGGGCCGCCTGGGTGGCTCAGCCATTAAGCATGTGCCTTCGGCTCAGGTCATGATCCCAGGGTCCCGGGATCGAGCCCCACATCGGGCTCCCTGCTTGGCGAGAAGCCTCTTCTCCCTCTCCCATTCCCCTTGCTTGTGTTCCCTCTCTCGCTGTCTCTCTCTGTCGAATAAATAAATAAAAATAAAATCTTTTTTAAAAAATGAAGGTGATTTATCAAAAGGACACCAAATCCACACTGAAAAAGTTCCTACTGGCCAAACCTGGGACAGTTTGTGCAGCAAAATAAATAATGAAAACAACAGGCAGAAAGTAGGAAACCATGAGCCCATACTCATCTATATAAATGAGTAAATGGAAAGTTTGATGAGGAACGGGATATTTACATAGTATCTCCCACAAAATATGTATTAGTTAAAGAGGGAATAATGGAAAGAACTGGAAGATACCACTTTCAACAAGTGATCGAAGAGAACATGTTTAATAATGAAGCAAACTGAATTTGTTCCCCACCAAATAATATGCAGCAGAGTAACTCATCATCACGTTTGTAATAATCCTGCCGAAGTTGCATAACTGAATATAACCAAGAGACAACTCAGAAAAAAACAAATTCATGGACTTTACGCAAAATAACTGGCCTGAGATCTTCAAGGTGTCAAGATCTTGAGAATAGAAGACTGAAAAACTGTCTCAGACTGAAGGAGACTAGAGAGACATGATAACCAAATGCAACACGTGATTCTGAGTTGTGTCCTTATCCTATAAAGGGCATCTGGGGACATCTGGTGAAAATGGAATGGTTTCTGAAGATTAGGTGGTGGTAATGTAAAAATGTTTATGTCCTGATTTTCATGATTATATTATGGTTATATTAGAAAATGTCCTTGATTGTGGGAAATTACACTAAAGTGTTTGGGAGTCAAGGGGCATCATGTCAGCAAATTACAAATATTTTTTGGGGGAAGGTCCTTGTGCTGTACTTGCAATTTTTTTGTAATTCTGAGATTGTTTTGAAATTTAAAAATATTTGATTTATTACATTTTTAAATTCAAAACTCTATTTACTTATATTCTAAGTATTTGTATAAATTTTATTCTAGATTTGATAAAATTTTTACTATCATATGAGTTGTTTTATAGTTTAATTAACTAAATTTCTTTAAAGATTTTGAATTTTGTGATCTTCATTACATTCAATTTTTTAATTATTTCAAATTTTTAACTAGCAAATAAGCCTTCATATACATTTAAATAACTCTTATAAATTTAAGAATTTAAATATATAAATACAAAGACTCATCTTCTCTTAAAAGTTTCAGTATGGTTTATAAATTTATAAAATTTTAATAGATGATCATGTCTGAACTAATAATTCACATATAACATTTTAAATTGGAAGAGTACATGGCAGTTTTTCATAAATGTTTTAACTATTTTAAATATTTTTAAGTGTAACTATTTAAAATATTTAAAATACTTAATATATTTACAGATTATTCCTATATTTAAGCCCAAGGTTTAAGACACTAAAAAATCATTAGCTTCTGGACTGAATTTATGGATAGTAAATACTGAATGGAGATATGAGTTGGATTAGGGGATATATTCATTTGCTAGGGCCTCCATAACAAAATACTACAGACAGGGTGGCTGAAAAAACAAATTTATTTTCCAAAAGTTCTGGAGACTGGAACCAAGATCAAGGTGTCAGCAAGTCTGATTGTTTTCTGAGACCCCTCTCCTTACTTGCAGATGGCAGCCTTCCTGCTATTTCTCCGAGTGGTCTTTCCTCTGTGAGGTGTCTCTTCTGTCTCTCCATGTATCAGCACTTCTTATGAGAACACCAGATTGGATTAGAGTCCTCCCAGTGACCTTATTTTAACTTACGTAAGTCTTTAAAAGGCCCTGTCTCGAAGTACAGTAACATTCTGAGGGCCTGGGGGATAGGACCTCGACCATGAATTTTGGAGGGATACATACTGCAGCCCATATATGGGATATGGACTACAAATATCCAGGATATTGTTTTCATGATTAGACCCATTCCGCCAATGCTGAGCCGAGTCTAGACTTCCAAGGGTTCCAATTTCATGCCTTTCAAATGTGGGCTGCCTTGCTCTCCGAGAGCCTTGGATTCACATGTTACATTACCTAATGTTGTGGTCTGATTGGAGTTTGCAGGATCCACCCAGGTCGATTGATATTCAGTGAATCTATGTAAGTTTTTTCATTCTACTTTTGAATCATTTTTATATTCTTTCTACCAGCAGAGCCATGACACCTATAAATATTTAAATGGCATCTGATTATATTGAGCATATTTCTCCTATCTTGCCTGGCTCTGTGGTCACAGTTCTAAGGTCAAACTAATGCAGCTATTGCAGATTGGAAATTCCCTTCGTGGAAGCTTATTAAGGTGACTTTCACCCAGTAAAGAAGAGAGCAATTAAAGAACTGTTATGCCTGAGTACAGGGTACACTAAGAAAGTAATTTTAACCTGATACTAATGTTGGAATGCAGGGTCAAAGAAAGGGAATCTGTGAAATGTATGTGAGAATGAGCAGAAGAACAGTGGGCCAAAGACACAGGACCAAAGAATGAGCGAGCTGACTGAAAGGAAATGAAACAAGAAATTGAGCAATGCAATAAAGAGTAAAGAGCATTAAGAACCAGACTATTTGGCAAACTGATGTTGGTAATTGGCCAAATCATTTTATCTCTCCAGACTCTGGCTCTTGAAGGTCTCTTCAAAATCCAAAACATCTCTGATTTCCCTTGCTGTTTTTCTAATCTATTTATAGACTCCCTCAGCTGAGTAGAATAGCCTTGCGAGTTAAGTGTAATTTTCTCCAAGTGACAGTTCAAGTGTATTATCCAAGACTCTGCTGGCAAGTGACAGAAATCCAATTTGAATCTTTATTAAAAAACATGGAGGCGTCTCCCAGAACTAAAGAAAGGAATATGTCTGCATCCCAGGAATAATCATATAATCATAATCAAACACTTGAATACTATTGGAACTCCTGCTCTATCCATGACTGCGTTCCTCTCTGCACACCATCCTCTTCCAACAGAACAGCCTTTCTATTTCGACAGGCAGACACACACACACACACCTTTTCTTTTTTCTTTTCTCTTTTCTTTTTCCTTTTCTTTTCTTTCCTTCCTTCCTTCCTTCCTTCTTTCTTTCTTTTTCTTTCTATCTCTCTCTCCTTCTCTCTCACTCTCTCTCCCCCTCCTCTCTCTCTCCCTGTCTCCTTTCCCGGTCCTCATTCCTTCCTTCCCTTCTCTTCTCTCTTTTTCCCAATTCCAGGATCCCAGAGAAGGGACACTTGACTCAGCTTTACTCAGGAGCTAAAGGCCCCACTAAAATTTAAAATCTAAAGAGGTCAGGCTGTACAGAATTATGTTTCCACAACTACAGCAATTATGATAATCTTGCAAGTGAATGAGAATCTTCAAAAAAGCAGGTAATTTGGGGACACAGCAATGCATGCAGCTGAATGGAGCAGGAAGAATGTGTAGGAGAGAGGAGAAGGAGAAGAAGGAATGTTCGCCTAGGTACTCAGTCATGGAGCAGCAATTCATTTCTCCCCTTTGCACTGATGGAGACAACGGAAGAAAAAGCAGCAGTGGCAATGTGACTGATGAATATTCTCTTTGCATGCTTCCTGTTTTATAATATAATTTTCTGGGATAAACAATTGCATAATCAAAACTACTTGACATCCGACCAACCTCTTCAATGTTATGGGAGCTCCCAGGATAATACATTTTAAACAATAGACAATAACCATAAACTTTCTTCATCTCAAGGAAATTAAAAGGAAATGTATACCCATTTATTTCTGAAGGACCTACTGTGAGTCAGATCCTTTTCTAGGGGTGTAATAATGAATAAGGGCTTCCCTCCAGGAATTCATCAGCTTGGAATAAGAAGGGATCTACATGATCTTATGTTTTTATTGTTGTTCCTGATGCTGCTGCTGTCGTGAATGGATTTTCTCCTCAGCTACCAATAGATTGTCATAGATAACTACACGAATTGGCCAAGACTTTCTGGAATCATACTGTCAGGAGCTGCTGCTGCTGATTTATTGGAAATACCACTTGGGAAGTATTTCCCAAAGTATGTTCTATAGCATACGAGTCTTTTAAAAGTATCAGCCAGGGGGCGCCTGTGTGGCTCTGCCGTTGCCTCAGGTCATGAGCCCAGTGTCCTGGGATCGAGCCCTGCATCGGGCTCCCTGCTCAGCGGGGAGTCTGCTTCTCCATCTCCCTCTACTGCTCCCCCTCCTTGTGCTCTCTCACTCTTGCTCTCTGTCAAATAAATAAATAAAATGTTTTTTTAAAAAAGTATCTGCCAAAAAAAAAAAAAAAAAATTCTGTGATTGAGTGACTATTACTGACTCTGAGAGGTTCCAAAATAGAGTTCTATAAGTTTGTTTGACCTAAGTTCCCAAATTGTCCACTGATCAACATCCCCCCATTTCATCATGAAACACCTATGTTACTTGACGTTTTTTCTTGTTGTTTGTAAGCCACACACAGAAAAACATCTCACACATTTAAACAGGAAGAGGAAGGTACTAGAATCCAAGGGAGAGTTGAAAACCGAGACTCAGGAGAGAAAAAATAAAGAGGAATTCTGGGAGCCTCTCTAGTAAACACTGCCAGTAATAAAGCTGAGTTCCAACTACTTCCCAGTCTCTGTCAAGAGAGAAAACATAATCAGCCACACGAGGGTCAGGTGCCCATCTCTGGATCAATCAGCAGTGGTCAAGGTCGGAAGGGAGTCAAAACACCTAACAGTCCATCCCTGTGTCTCAAAGGCTGTTTCTAGAGAAAGAGGAATTATCGTGAGCTTGGGAGAAATCTCTACTGTAAAATCTCTTGAAACTAGTACTATATTACACACTGTTAAAAACCATTAAGTATGATGTTGACTTTTGATTTAATATTCATATTTTAATATTAGATGGAACTATACTCCTTTTCCCAAATTTGTTTTGAGACTTAACTAGGAATGGATATCAATGTTTCCGTCTAAATGCAGTTTTGCCACCAATGGAAATTTTTATAAATAAAATCAAGTTAGATGATATGGTACATATATAAATTTTGATATATTCCAGATAAAAATACTTTTTTTTTTAAGATCTTATTTATTTGACAGAGATAAGAGACAGCCAGCGAGAGAGGGAACACAAGCAGGGAGAGTGGGAGAGGAAGAAGCAGGTTCATAGAGGAGGAGCCTGATGTGGGGCTCGATCCCATAACACCGGGATCACGCCCTGGGCCGAAGGCAGACGCTTAATGACTGTGCCACCCAGGCGTCCCCAGATAAAAATACTTCTTGAACGGTCTCTTTAATTGTCCAAATTGGTTTGCTTATTTGAGATTTTTGCAATTCTCTTTATGAGAATGCTTTCAAATGCTCTCTGTTTTAATCTGAAATTTCCTAACAACATATGATGTTGAACATCTTTTCATATGCTTATTTTCCATCTGTGTATCTTTTTTGGTAAAATATCTGTTCCAATATTTTGCCCCCTTCTTAATTGGATTTTTTTCTTACTGTTCCTTTTAAGAGTTCTTTGTAAATTGTGGACACAAGTCCTCGATCGGATATGTGTTTTGCATATATTTCTTCCCAGTCTATGGCTTCTCCATTCTCTTAAAGTACATATTTGTTTTTAAATACTATGTTTAACAGATTCTTTTTTAAAAAATCAAAGTGAAGTTGGATTTTTTCATATTTTACAAAAGTTTTTATGTAAAAATTTGGATTATCTTTTTATTAAAGATAACTCCCAAAGGTAAACCACATGGCTCAAAGCTTTTCAGAAGAAAAAAAATTTTGATTATCTTTTTATTAGAGAAATTAATGTTTTCTATTTCTTGAGCCAATTTTGAATGTTAAATTTTTCTCAGAAAAATAATCTACTTCACTGAGATCTTTTAATACATTTTCATAGAATGGTACATAATAGCTGTTGTAATATAGTCCCTCTGTACTTTTTGTGATACTAAATGTGTAATTCCCATTTTTTTAAATTTGTGTCATGCCTTTTCTCTTAATTATATTTAAGAGAGATTTGGTTTTAAAGGGCCTACCATTTTGCTTTTGACTAGATTCAGATTCTGTTTTGAATTAATTTTGTTTCTATTTTTATTTTTCATCATATCCTTCTTCGTGCCTTTTTTGTTGTTTTTCCCAAACTTTTTGAAATGTAATTAGTCATTTCTGCTTTTTAAAAATAATGAAACCAGTTAACACAAAATTTTCTTTCTGAGAACACCATTGGCCACAATCGACAAATTCTGAGAATTACTGTTCTCATTTTATTTTATAAGTACTCCATACTTGCATTATTTGCATTCGCCTTTAGCCCAAAATTTTACTTGATTTTTGTTTTAATTTCAAAGTAATCCTAATTACTTTTATCTATGCTTGTGGGCATGATTTCTAATTTTATTGCATTGTTGCCAAAGAATCTTGCCTTTACAATCCCCACTTTGGGTATTTTATTGATATTTTCCTGTAATTTAGCTTACAGTTAGCTTTATTTTTTTAATTTAATGTTCCACAGATGGTTAGAAAAAAATCTGCATATTGTTTGTTTTAATTTGGATAATAACATATTATTCAAATACCTGTATCTCTTGTTGTATATATAAATGAATGAGCATACGGACATATATATGAATGTATGTGTTTTGGCACATCAATTCTAACAGAGATATGGCCAATCAAAATTAGTCAAGAAAAAAATGGATTATTTTGAAAAAGACGGGCAAATTAACAGTTATTTGAGAAAACAATTGTTAAATTCCTGTATCATTCTTTATATCAAAATAAATCTCAAGTGGACAAAAATCTACATCTAAAAATGACAACAAAAGTATCAGAAGAAAAATTTTAAAGTAATTACCATCTTGAAATGGGGAAGTCCTTCTGCCATGAAATACGACAGCTATTAATAAGAGCACAATTGAACTTGACTACTTAAAAACTAAATCCTTTTGCACAACCATAGGAAGTCAAATAACAATAAACTGAGACTAACATTTGCATCAAATATTTCAGAAAAAAAATACCCCAGTGTATCCCAAACTTTCCTAAATCAATTAGAAAATAAAGAACATAAAAAAAATAAAGAACATCAAACTAAGAAATAGGCAACAACAGAAAAAGATAAGGTACTTGATAAGTACATAAAACTATGTGCAAACTCACTTACAATTAAAGAAATACAACTTAAAACTGCAGTGGAGTACAAATATTTACCTGCTAGAGAAGCAGGTAACGAAAAGATTGCTAATACCTATTATGCATATAGCTCTCTTTAGAAGTCGTGTATATAGTAGTGTAACTCCCCTAGACTGAGGTGGGACTTTCTCCTACGCTCATGATGCCAAACACCGAAGGATATCATGAGAGTTGTTATTCTTGGCAGGCAATTTCGCCAAAATGATTCCTATCTCTGCCAAGGTTATTGTGCCTGAAGCACACATACATACCACTACAAGGAGCCCCTCATCTTTTCCAGTTACCTAGGAATAAGAGTAGTGGTACCCATGTCAGAGAGCAGTGCTTTTTAAATTGTATTCTTCAGAATCTTGAAGTTACGTTTAAAAGCCTTAGGGGCCATCTCAAAGGGCAATAGGGACCCGAATTAGTGAAGTTACAAGATTCTTGTGCATTTTCAGCTTTCTGTTTCAAGAAATACTCTATTTGGACAAAGTGTGACATAATTTTTAAAATAAAGGTGGGGAAGGAGAGGACAACACAGTAAAGAGACTCCTGTGCAACTCTCTGGGTATGCTAGACCAGGGCTTCTCAGTATCAGCATTATTGATGTTTTGGGCTGGATAATTCTTTGTTGTTTGCCGGGTGGAGGGGGTGTCCAGTGAATTATGACAAATGAAAATGTCTGCAGGCGTTGCCCGAAATCATGTGGTGGGCAAAATTGTCACAATTGAGCACTACTGGTATACGTCAGGCTTTTTGTGTAGTAAGTCCGTAAGAGTGGACGCACGTACCCCTTCCCTAGCTTCCTTCAGTTTGACAAGTTTGCTTTTGATAACAAATTATGTTTCTTAATCCACTTCATCAGACTTTGATTAGTAGAGGTTCCCTCCAAACTATGTAAGATTTAGTGTTTTAGTGTTTGTGGGGGTAGAAAAACCACATCACGGGGCGCCTGGGTGGCACAGCGGTTAAGCGTCTGCCTTCGGCTCTGGGCGTGATCCCGGTGCTCTGGGATCGAGCCCCACATCAGGCTTCTCTGCTAGGAGCCTGCTTCTCCCTCTCCTGCTCCCCCTGCTTGTGTTCCCTCTCTTGCTGGCTGTCTCTCTCTGTCAAATAAATAAATAAAATCTTAAAAAAAAAAAAGGATGATCGCAAATAAACATAAAACAATCAAGCAATGTCTTCTCATTGGTGGGTTTCAGCCTCCAGAAACCTATCAAAACACGCATGAGAAGTGGGTACCTGGTCACCGTGCTGTTACTCCTTATTCAGTTTTGCCTTTACTTTTATTTTTCTTTGTACCTGGTTAGTTTGGATCCTTGATTTCTCTAACATTTCATTTGCTCTCTTTGTACACTTTGGAAAAATGGATCAGTGGATACTACCAGCTTTTGAATCTTCCTTTTGGCTCTCCCAGTCCCTGTCACTGATGATTCTTATTATAATAATATCTATTTTTTTTGCATATCACAACTGTCAATTTCTAAGGAAGGATAATATTTCATTTAATTTTGAAATGGCTTTTAACAACAACAAGGAAACCCAACATTTGAAATATTTCCTTTTCTCAGAAATAATTTCCTGCTTAAGAAATATAAACATTTGGCCAGTAATATGTTGTGGTTACTTCTTTCAGGAAATCAAATAAGTAGGTGTTTGCTAATCTGATTATGTAATAAGTAATATTTAAAAGTGAAAAATAATTTCTGCTTTTTTTTCCTTGGCAGTTTATTTATTCCGTAACTGGCATGTAAAAATGAGAAAGAAAATGCACTTTCTATGCAAGTTATAACCACAGGTCAGAGTTAAAAGATCAGTGAACGTATAAAACAAATTTTTAGTTTTTAATTTGCCAATTATTTTTAAATCGGTCACTGTTTCTTTCAAATTATCACTCTAAGAAGGATTAACTGTTATAATGATGAGAAATTCCAGTGTAAGTTCAAAAGTGTACTAAGGAAGCTGAAAACTTAGAAAGTCAGATATACCCTGGAGAGGTAGGGGAGGCCGATCAAACAACTAAAAAACTTCAAGAGGCGAAATGTGAGTAATAAAAACGTATGATTTTGGATAACTGCACCTAAAGGCACATTTTCCAAATTATTCTACTGTTATTGCTTACCATAACTCTGCTCAGCCACAGCAATAACACAAGCAAGAAGGTACCATGTGTCTTCATCCCCCCACACCAGAGATGCCAACGCGTTGCAGAAACCTTAGCCTTAGAAGATCCAACTTCATCTTCTGATATTCTACCCCTTGCAAATTACCTAAGTTTAACTTCTCTGAACCCCTTTTCAGTCGTGTAGCTCCTTCATAATTCTCTGGCTAACGTCAGCTGAGGGTATTGTACCAGGGTGTCTCACTTATATGGGTTTAGGACCAGTCTGTGAACGCTCCTCTCGATACCTCTTGATGACAGTCAGCATGCCGCTCTCAGCAACTGAAAGCCTGCATCTGAAACTGTCAAAGCAAACAGCCAAGAATAGCATCATCCTCTAATTTTTTTTTTTAACATTTTATTTCTTTATTTGACAGAGACAGCCAGCGAGAGAGGGAACACAAGCAGGGGGAGTGGGAGAGGAAGAACCAGGCTTCCAGCGGAAGAGCCTGACATGGGGCTCGATCCCAGAACTCTGGGATCACGCCCTGAGCCGAAGGCAGACGCTTAAGGACTGCGCCACCCAGGCGCCCCATCATCCTCTAATTTTATTTTATTTTTTTTATTTATTTTTTTTAAAGATTTTTTATTTATTCGACAGAGATAGAGACAGCCAGCGAGAGAGGGAACACAGGCAGGGGGAGTGGGAGAGGAAGAAGCAGGCCCATAGCGGAAGAGCCTGATGTGGGGCTCGATCCCACAATGCCGGGATCACGCCCTGAGCCGAAGGCAGACGCTTAACCGCTGTGCCACCCAGGCGCCCCCATCCTCTAATTTTAAGCTGTGTTCCTAACATTGAGAGACAACTATAGTATAATACAAAAAGCAATGTTGTGGACTCAAGAGACCTGCCTTTACATGCCATGTTAGCAGAATTATTTTAAATGAATCAAATTCAATTTTCTGAGTCTCCGTTTCCTCACATGAAAAATAAGAATGCTAATATCCACCACTGTTAGAGTTAATTCATATAATACCTGAAACAATCTCTTGCAACAAAATATTGAAGAGAAAATATTTATAAGGTTAAAGTCATCTTCAAACAATGCATGCTTTCTCTAGCATGAATATCTTCTTTGAATTCTCCTCTTTATGGTTACTGAACAATTCAAAAACACCCCCAAGTCCTGAGTTCTTCCTATGGCCCAATATAAAACATGTCCTAATGTTCAGTGGACATCAGTAAGCAATGGCAGAACAGCACAGGCAAAAGGCCAGGAAAGAGGTGGCTAAACCCCAAAATTCCATTCAGATGATCCTACCTCAACTGTTAGCATTTTTGAGAGCAAACCTCAATACCCTGATCTTAGACTGAGATAACAAGCTTTGATATTTTGAAATGTTTCTTTGAAATAAATGTAACTACTTTTTAAAAATGCCAAAGAAATTTACTAAACATATTGAAATTTAGGGCAAAATATTAAATGCCAAGTCATATTCTTACATTTCAGTGTGAGAGCTGACGACATAAAATAGGAGTATATCGTAAATTATAATTTGGTATGGGAACTACCAAGTTTGCTTCTTTAATTATATTCACTTGACAAGATGCAATCTGTTTTTTATTTTTTTATAATAAATATTATGTAAAGATGTCTAAGTTGATGTATCATATAGTCAACAGGAGTATATGCCGTCCGGGGACACAGGGGCCTACATCTTTACTATAATATTGCTAGGCCTCAACCTGTCTCCCAAGATTCAGATGCATGCTTCGAACTGCCCATTGAATTTTTCTGCCCAAATAATTCACTAGCACATCAAGCTCAACAAATTCAAAACAGAATTCATCATTTTTCCTTCTTAACCTTGTCCTTCTCCTGACATTTCTACTCCTGCTGATATCCTTCAATGCCCAGGAACTTCAGCTTCATTTCAAAGACCATCTATTAGATCTCCAATCTCTGTATCAACCTTCTCTTTGTCTCCTGTATCAACGCCTTCTTGGCATTCTCACTACCAGGGCCCTAGCTCAGTTCTGTACTGTCCCTTATGTAGGGTAGATCAGATGCAACCTCATCGGGTACTCAGGACGAGCCTCCTCCCGGCTTCGATCCATCTACGTTGTGGAAGACAGCCTACGGGCCTCCAAAGATGTTCCTGTCCTAATCCCCAGAACCTGCAGCTGGGTCACTTGCCATGGCAAAAAGGAACTTTGCAGATGCGTTTAAGGTTAAGGACCTTGAGATGGGGAGATTATCATGGATTTTTCAGGTCGGCCCAACCTAAGCATAGATTTGAAAAATCAAAGGAATTTTTTCTCATGCGATCCCAGGAGAATGTGACTAAATGAAAAGGATCAGAAGGACATAAGACTGCTAGTTTTGAAGACAGAACAAGGGGGCCATGAGACAAGGAATGTAAGCAACCTCTAGAAGCTGGGAAAGGCAAGGAAAGGACAGGGAAACATTCTGTGCTGGAAAGGAGCATAGTCCTACCTACACTTTGATTTCAGTTCAGCAAGACCTGCCTCAACTGCTGACTTCTGGAACTATAAGATAATAAGCTTGTTTTAAGCCACTCCGTTTGTGGTAATTTGGTGCAGCAGCAAGTGAAAACGAACACTCATGCACTGTTAGGTTAATCATTCCAGAACATCCCTACTCCCTTATTCCCGCTCAAGACTTTGTAGCGCCCTGTTACCTGCCAAGTATAATTCAGATGCCTCTACCTTACGTACACAAGATTTTAGCATTTCATTGCAGACATCTTGTACTATTTCCCTTCACCATGACACACCAAAGAAATGTCTAGAAGCCATTCCACATAACAGTTCTTTACTTTCCCACCATTGTGCCTTTGCCCATCTTTTGTCTGAAATGTGCTTCCTCTTCATCTCCACTTGCTAACGTTCTGGTTGTCCTTCAGATTTGCGATCCATTGCCACCTCTTCCAAGTGGCCCTCTCTGATTTCTCTAGCTGGAAATGAATCATTTTTCTCTTCTGTGTTTTCTTTACCATTGTATGTATCTCTTAATTTTGTCTTAATTTCTTCTTTATGCAAAAATGTTGCTTTGTCCTTATTACACCTATGAACTTTTCAAAAATAATCTTGACTTTTATCTTTGAATCCCTAATACTCTGATTTCAGGTCATTGCACTAAATAAATACCAAGAATTCTTCTGTCGAACCAAAGGAACAATGAAAGAATGAATAAATAAGTGTAGAAAACACACTAATTTTATTTCATCTCCTCTTGACCAGTTTACAGAAGATCTGGTGTAATATATCTGATCTGTTTTAAAAGGAACACTTCAGGGGCGCCTGGGTGGCACAGCGGTTAAGCGTCTGCCTTCGGCTCAGGGCGTGATCCCCGCATTATGGGATCGAGCCCCACATCAGGCTCCTCCACTATGAGCCTGCTTCTTCCTCTCCCACTCCCCCTGCTTGTGTTCCCTCTCTCGCTGGCTGTCTCTATCTCTGTCAAATAAATAAATAAAATCTTTTAAAAAAATAAAATAAAATAAAAAATAAGAATAAAAGGAACACTTCAGATTTTTAAAACCAATTTTATTGAATTATCTTTATGGTACTAAAGAGTAAATATTATATTATGGTCTTCAAAAGGCAGCTATAATAAAAATCTTCTGATGCCACAGTTATCGTGTGGGTCTATCCAAAACATACAATGCAATAAATCTTGTAGATAATCTTTAGACCATGAACACAGTTGCAGTCTGAACAATTTCCCTATGGTTGATATGATTCTTTAAGGATGTTCCAATGTTTGTTTCTCCATCCTCTGATTTGCTTATTTTCCTTATTTTGAAAATGACAACTTTGTTGTCTCTAAACAATGTCATCCCAGAGCCCTAGGCAGACAGAGTAAGACAAATGTGCCAAACAGATGTATGACAGGGGAATGATTTTCCCAGAATGATAACCACATGGAAGTTCTCAGAATGCCCTCCTGGGCTGTGGGACTTTTTAGCCAAAGAAAATGCAAATTGTATGGGCTGAAGTAGGAATCATATAAAAAGAAAAAGGATAAGGAAACTGGTTCAATATTTTTAGAAAAGAGAATTGCTTCTTGACATGCAAAATATCTGCATTATTATTAAAGAATACTGACTGTACTTCTAAAATGGAACTGTTGGAATATGGTATTTTCATGAAAGAAAAATCACTATTGTTGGAACTAGCAACACTTGGAGACATAAAGGGAGTAGCAGTTAAATTGTACTGCAGAGATCGTTTATTGAATGTCTGCTCTGCAGGGCACTAGACTGGGAATTGGGCACACCAAAATTAATACTATAAGGCTTTGCCCTCAAGAAGCTGAAGTTCTAAGCCCGTTCAAACTTGGTTAATTCACCAAGGAGCTAACCGGTTTTGATGATTTGTGTCCAGTGAACTGACCTACCTCTGAGAACTTCCAAGAATTTCTGAGAACTGAGAATATCATAGTAGGAACAGATAATTAAATGATTTTAATTAAGTGGGATAAAGAGTATGACAGAAATTTTTACAAGATTACTTGATGGTCTCAAGAAGAAGCCTCTCCAAGTCTTGCTGGCAGAGGGGATAGCTAAGTCCCGAAGAAGGAAATAACCAGACAAAGGTGAGGCATCTACAAGAAAAGGATTAGAGAGAGGACAGGACATGTTTGAGGAGCTCTAAGGGATCAAACTCGCTGGCACACACTGTCTGAAGCAGGATGTGAATGGTGAGAGCTAAAGGAGAGGTAAACACCAGTCAGATCACAGTCTCATGCCCTCTACCCTTGCATTTGTATTTTGTTTTTGACAAACCCAGGAGAACTATTGATAGGATTGAGGTAAGATCAAATGGAAGAAAGGACGTTTTAAGATTAGATCACATGGGGTTGGAGAGAGAAATAGAGAGGCTTGGTTAGTGTTTAAGCTTCCGCAGGGATGTGGTTGGATCACTCAGTGTCATGGATAAACTGGACTGGAGAGATGGAAGGCAGGGGAGTCCCCTAGGAGGCCACCGCGAGAATCCTGCAAGAATCAGAAGGCAGTGACAGAGACCTGGAAGGAAGGAACCAATGCGAGCAGTATTTTGGAAGTAGGATTAATATGATTTAGAGACCCGTTGGGAAGGAGGGAGGAAGAAACTGTAGATGCCCCAGTACCTCTAGCCTGGGAAACCGGGAGAGTGAGGGTGTGGCATCCACGAAACAATGTCAAACCTGCTGAGCCGGGTGAGAGCTCATGGTGGGCATGGGCAAAGAAGCACGTTTTATTGTGTTGACGCACACGGATTAGCCCAGTGTCTTCAGAAGCTTAAAGTTTTCCAAGAGCTTAAACTTCATAATTTATTATGAAGGCTCATTTAATATGTTTTCTAGGGCACCTGGGTGGCTCAGTTGGTTAAGCATCCAACTCTTGATTTCGGCTCAGGTCATGATCTCAGGGTTGTGAGTTCGAGCCCCTCATCAGGCTCCGTGCTGGGTGTGGAGACTGCTTTAGATTTTCTCTCTCCCTCTCCCTCTTCTCCCCCCTCCCCCATCATTTCACTCTCTCCCTCTCTCAAAAAATAAAATATTTTCTAAAATTTTGCCCAAACATGTCATTAATACATAAAACAAAGTGCACAAAAATGGCCTTTGTACCACGCCCTTAGAGTGGTTTCTCTATGTTTTTACTGAGCTATAGGAAAAGACAGTAATATTTACAGAATACGTACTATGTACAGGCACTCTTTTAGAGTATTTTTGCATACTCTGTTCTCTAATACTTACAAAATTTGAAGAAAATGATATCCAGGAAAGGTTAGGAAACTTAGAGGTGGTAATCTCTGCCATCTGTAGCCTGAACCTTAACATTGTAAGTTACTGGCTCTTTGTGCCCCAGGTCATAGACCAGCATTTCTCATTTCTGCACTCATATCTGAGTACAAAGTAGGCCATGAAGTGATACTCCATACTCTGAGAGCGCTTAGCTTTGTACATCGTTGGGAAAATGGTAATCCATTTGATCTTGCGTCCTGTGATAAGTTAAAACTGTAATATATCTTTTGGACACTGGATGGCAATATTCTAAATAGGCCGAGGTCTACTTCCCTGCGTTGGGGCCCGTGTTACATAGGGTTTGCATCGCAAAGCTTCATTTCTGAAATCCTATTTAGTCTCTGGCTTTCTGAGGCTTGGAGAGGGCTTTGCCAATAAAAACTAGAAAGGGTCATTTGGCTAAACCTGCCAGTCTGTCTGTCCAAATGCTTGCAATGGGTCGATCATACAATCCTTAAGGCTGGAGACAGTATATGTGGTAGATTAACCCCAGAAGGCCAAGGGCTAAGTTTTCTTATAGTGAAGTTAAGAATCTGAGCACGTTCAAATAATTTCTGTTCCGGTACAAAACGTGAACGTCAATAATTCTGCAGCGTCCACATATGATCAGCATATTCGGAACTGGATGTGGTCTGGGTGCGAATATGTGTCACTGGCCCCCAGATTGGAAAATCTGTGGAATCTTTTATTATGTTGGCCTGTGTGGGAAATCATGACACCAGATTAGGAATCTGAGGGGGAAGAAATGAGGAGAACAGTGTCAGCTGGCTGGAATTTGGTATTAAGACAGAAGGCAAAGGATTGCATGTGGAAATAAGGGAAAGGGGACCATTATCTGATAGATCTCCACATGTAAAGAACAAACAAAAATAACTAAGATGTTCCCTTATTCAAGAGAAGGAATATAGAGCTATGTGTATTTTGATGGTTTTTGTCCCTTGATTTCTTTCTGGAGATATTCAAGGATGTGACTTGCAGCCAGACTTGCACAATTCCAGAAAGTTTTGCAGGAGGTCTCTGGGCTGGGCAGTTAGATGGGCTAAACTGTAGGAAAGCTCCTCACTTCCTCCAACTCTTCAGAGCTAGACCTTTACAATAGATTTGAAATCAAAGCTAACAAATAAATTACCGAAGCCAGCCATGTGTCTGAAGAGCACGGATTTGGGTCATTTCCCTGGGCAGTGTCTCAAAATGGTAACAAGGAAAAGCAATATGAGGAATTACACTCAACCCGAAGCACCTAGTGAAGCTCACTCTCCAGACGACCGTCAGAGCGGAGCCGGCTTCGGTGCAGGTGTGTCCTTGGGCCAGAGGGGATTATTCTCATCTGTGACAGCTGGCTCTGCTAGACCCCACTGCCGTTCTCTTTACAGTACAAGTGACATTCTGAAAGACAGGAAAAAGAATCACACCTTAAAACAAACAAAAAAGTGCAGCAGCAGCAAAAACTTGTTCCCCTGAGACAAGTACATAATAGATGTACAGCACTTATGTGTTGTCTTCTGCTTTACACCAGGATTTCTGCGTGAGTTGACCCGAGATGGCAGAAAATGACAGAAGATGCTAAAACGTTAGAGCAAAATCACTTACAGCTTAAAAGGAAAATATCAGGAAACAAATATATTTTATTGGATTTCAATCCCTCTAATTTCTAAAACAGGGTGGAACTGAGGACACTTCTAACTTCTCTAAGTAGCTGACTGTCGGTTACCAGGCAGACAGCAATGTAACAGCACTATACTAAAGAAAAGGATTATATTTGGAAGTAACAGTGTGTGCACTTGTTTGAGCAGTAAGGGAAATAAAAAATCATATCTATAATTGCATGTATATTCTCATTTGCATTTTTACATATGTGGTTTCCAAGAAGCTTGAAAAGGGTGCTATTTCTAGATTGTTTATTTTTGTAGAGAGGCAGTGATGAGGATATTTAGGCAGGTAGGTGTAGAGGGATGTTCAAATAGGTTGCTACGTACAAATCTGGTGGATCCTAAACTTGGCCCAATATTAGACATAAGTGGGAAAGTCTTTTAAAAACACATATTCTAAGCTACATCCTAGCTTTCATGTATCAAGATCTTCAGGCAGTGGCACATTCATTTACTGTTACTAAAAATTACAAGAGAGCCCCGTGTAGTTCGAATGCCATGGCCCAGCAGGCAGCCCTCTGGGATAGGCTCCTTTTAAGACAGCTCAGACCTATCACCATCCTAAATGCCCCATTATCTTCAGGCAATAACATGCTTTATTTCCCTACCAGTGGGCAGTTTACCCAAAGGTGGACTTCTTTCCTCAACCTGCCAGCTTCCCACTTTCAGAAATTTCAAGGTAGGAAACAATCACTAATCCTTATTGCAATGGAGACTCCCAACCACTAGGAAACATGACCTGATACTTTGGTCAAGGGCCATGGCTACTTCAGCACATAAATCTACAGCCCAGTCAATTCCAATACATGCCCACCCAATTTCTACAAGTGTTTCTTGACTTAGAGACTGCCATTTGGCTGAGAAAAGAAGCACCTTCTTCTTCTCTCTGGGGAAAAAAAAGAACAAAGAAAGTCAAATATTTTCTACTTCTATAAATTTCTTTAGAAAATCAATCTCTCTAAATTATAATTTTCTCTTCTATATGCTGGAGATAAATCCTGCTACTTGGGGAGACAAGTTCATTCACCATGCAAAAAGAGGAGATAAATTTAGTAATTCTCTTTAGAATGTGGGAATACTTATCTCTTATTGTTTTCAGCTTTCAGCTTTAGCCAACATTCAGGATGTCACTTTTAATATCCTGTTCCACAGATATTTAAACTCAGTAAGCTGAGTTCAATAATAAAAAGATTGTGATGATTAATTTTATGTGTCAACTTTGACTAGTCACAGAGGTGCCTAGATATCTGGTTAAACATTACTTCTGATGTGTCCATGAGAGTGTTTCTGGATAAAATTGACATCAGAATCAGTAGACTGAGTAAAGCAGATTGGTCTTTCCTAATGTGTGTGGGTCTCATCCAATCCACTGAAGGCCTGGTTAGAACAAAAAGGTTGAGTGAGAAAGAATTCTCTCTCTCCGCATGACTGTCTTCAAGCTGGGACATGGGTCTTCTATTGTCTTCTGACTTGGACTTGGATTGAAACTTACATCATTGGCTCTCTAGGTTCTTACAACTTTGGACTCAGACTAGAAGTACCATTGGCTCTCCTGGGTCTCCATCTTGTCAACCGCAGATCTTGGGACTTATCAGCAACATAATTGTTTGAGCTAATTCTTTATAATAGAGAGAGGGCAGGAGGGAGATGCTTTTATTGGTTCTGTTTCTCTGGAGAACCCTAATACAGATATGTAATTATTTCTCATCACTCCCTGCTAAGTTGATTCTGTGGGCCTGTTCTCTTGCTCACACCAACCCCCACCCAAGACTCCATTAGGAGAAACTTATTCTATAGTTTTTCTTTTTTTTTTTTTTTAAGATTTTATTTATTTATTTGACAGAGAGAGACAGCCAGCGAGAGAGGGAACACAAGCAGGGGGAGTGGGAGAGGAAGAAGCAGGCTCCTAGCAGAGGAGTCTCATGTGGGGCTCGATCCCAGAACGCTGGGATCACGCCCTGAGCCGAAGGCAGACGCTTAACAACTGTGCCACCCAGGCACCCCTATTCTATAGTTTTTCTATTCTCTCCTTATTCAAAACTGATCTTAACTAGATTATACCAACACAATTACATTTTAAATTTGTCTATTATTCAGAGATTCTTGACCCTGGTTGTTAAAGCTTTGGTAGCTTGACATTGGTCCTAGTGGGAGTAGTTAGACCACAAAATTGGTAAATGCTAAAAATCAGGGTTTTTTTGGAGAGGAGATCCAGTTTTACCAATAACAGTTGGGGGTAACAATAAAAAATTTAACTTAAAACTATCCCCTCCCTAAAATCTGTGCACTGTAAGTATGAAATTTACATAGAATAGATGTTAATAAAAAGGTTTTTAAAAATATAAAGTAAAATAGTAAAAAAGTTAAAATTATTCTCCATTTCTTTAAGCCCAAGACTAAAGCTAGCTTGAGACCTAGAAGCCTAGAATGGGGGAGAGGAACAGAGGAACATGACTAGTTTCTTTTCTACCCTCCTTTCTTGTCCTAATAGTCTTTCTCTCCCACTTAGTACTGCTGTTACTGAACTTTCTAAGGTTGGGCTTCAAAGGAGAGATGGTTAGGGAGAAAGCCAGCTTTAAGCGACTGGTGCAAACGTAATCCGGCATTGGTTCCCGCTGACTATGGTGACCTCATAGTTGCTATGCTCTTCTCCTTCGAGTTCCTCTTGCGGTCAGAGTTTTCAGGCAGGGGACCTCCAGCTGCTGGTCTCTGGATACTTCCCTGGCTGATTGCTTAGGTCACTCCCTCAGCCTTTGGACTTAGAGGGTCCAGTCTTCTACTGAGGTTACATGGCCCTTCTAAGTAGTACTCTTAGATGAGATCCTTTTACGATGAGTCTTGGTAGGATTTCTCCCACCCACCCACATTTGCCCTTGGTACACATCTTTTCCCTCAGAAAATAGGCACTTGCAGCCCTCTATCAGCTCTGTCACTCAAGAGTCTATTGCCCTTGACTTTGCAAACGTGAGTCAGGATCCCTGTGCCCTCCAAAGTCCAGATGACACAGGTCACAATCTCTCAGTAATTCTCACGAAGCATCCTTTCCCACTTGGGCTGATGTGAAGAGGAAGGATCCCCCAGGTTCCCCTCTGTGAGGAAAGGAATCCATAATCGAAAAATAATGCTCCAAAAATGCTGTTCCCCAAGTTTCTTTTTATAGCCTTGTTATGGATAATGAGCCAACAGTGGCTTCTAAGTACATTCTATATAGATAATTTAGTACCCTGCTTTACTATGAGGGGAGGGCTTGGTACCTATTTTATTGTTCTAGGCTTTTGGAACCTCGGCAGAAGTTCTGAGATAACAAATCATATTTAACATCTTATTATATATGTATCTATAAGTATGTTTGAATTTATATATAAAATATCTTGGGCAATGCATATACATATTACAACTTAACTTTTCGGAGAAAAGCATTGGGAGGATGCATGTGTTTTTACTATAGAGTTTTCTGTAGTATTCAGTTTTTTACAGTATAGATGTATTCGCATATTCTTAAAAAAAAAAAAAAGATGCTTCTGGTGCCCATTCAGGTTTGAGAACCACTGACCTCTCAGTACCCATTATTTTATTTAAGCCGCTTATTGTAACTTGTAATAGTTCTACTATTTGTGTGTATTTTTACTGTCTGCCTGTCTCTCTAGACTGTCAAGTCCAAGGGCTGTTTGTATTTGTTACTAGTGTATCCCTGACACTAAGAAGTTCGTAGATGCTCTTTCTTAGAAGCAAAAATTAGAAATAGGGGGGCGCCTGGGTGGCACAGCGGTTAAGCGTCTGCCTTCGGCTCAGGGCGTGATCCCGGCGTTATGGGATCGAGCCCCACATCAGGCTCCTCCGCTATGAACCTGCTTCTTCCTCTCCCACTCCCCCTGCTTGTGTTCCCTCTCTCACTGGCTGTCTCTATCTCTGTCAAATAAATAAATAAAATCTTTAAAAAAAATTAGAAATAGAGAAACAGGAACTAATAGAAGTGGTTACCTGCAGTGGGTCAGTATGGGATGAAGGGAATCAGAACAACACTTTTCAATGTATATTTGTTTATATTTTTTGAAGTTCAAACAATGTAAATACATTTTGAGTTGTAAAAATGTCTGTCAGTGGGCATCTTCTGATCGTGTGTGCTAATTGCTAGGCTAAAATTTTGCTTTCTTCTCAGAAGTCCCAGACCCTATCCCAGCCCAGCAAATGTTGTGCCTCCATGTGGGGAGCTCCATATTAGCATGCCCAATCAGAAGATGCCCAGTAAAAGACATTTTTACAATTCAAAAAGCATCGTCAAAGAATAGGTCACATAAACACACACACCCACACGTACAGCTGTCTTTTAAATTTCATATAATTTAAAGATATTCCTTAACTAGAAACATTTCTGGACTATTCATCAAGTGAACTGGGATTATTATCTCAAAAACTCAGAATTTTAAATGGGGCCTAAGCTTCAGAAAAACAAAACATCTACTTAAGTTTGATATTAATAACATGATCTGTATTGTACAATTTATTCAAAGAAATTAATACATAGAGCAACCTGAAGAGTTGCATTTTATGACTTTCTGCAGTCCAAAAACATGTGCCTGTTTTCCAGCTTAAGTAAGATTCAAATAGTAGGGAGAGAGAGAAGCCCTTAAAGAATTTTCCTGGGGATCTAGACAGTTCAAATATTTTTTATAAGTTATAATGTAAAACTCAATTAAAGAATTTTTTCCCAGGAAAATCTTTTTTCCTTATCTGTTTTCTTATTCAATTACCTAATATCTTAATAAAGATAGTCTTTAAACTCAGGATGTGAAACAAGACAGAAGAGATGCATAAAGGCTCTTGAGGTATAAATGACCTCGAGCACAGATCAAGAACATTAGAGCCATTATTATCAGAGGAGAATGAAATGGGCTTCCTAATCAAATTTGTGAAGAAAAAGAAATAAACTTTCCACTGCCAAACAGATTCAGTATTATGAGATAAACTCACCTTCTAATTTGGGTGTAATGCGAATCATGGTCAATTATGTAATCTGAAAACTTACCATAAAGAAACAGAGTAGAATCAGTGATCACTCATTTAAAAAAAAAAAAAAAAACACAACCTAAAACTCAACAGAGAGGAACTTATCCTCTTGATTCATTTAAAGTGTTCGATATACATTACATTTTTTTGAATAATAGCAAATATCTAATCAGTCTAAATAGCAACTCCTTGAAGATTCAACCATTTCTCATTTCCTTCCAAGCAAGCATCCAGCTTCAAGGTCTTTTGCCTGTAGAACAGATGTGGGCAAAACTTAGTGACAAACGGTCCAAGGTGTGATACTATTCCCTATTTATTAGTGCATTCAAAATACATGTCGTAAGTGCAGAGTGCATACCCAGCTCAATGGTATGAAAGACCTCTCCTGTCTCTGTGGGGCTTACCAAATGGCAAGGGAATGGTTCATCAAGTAACATAGTAGAGTGTGTTAAGTTGCACAATGAGAGAGGCACAGTATCCTATGGAAGAACATGGCCAAAGCAACCACGTGTCATAGGACCTGTGGATGTGGAAGGCAGCAGACTCCAAGGAAGTGATCTGAAAGCTGATGTGTGGCTCTCTCTCTCCCTCCTCCATCCATTTTCTTCACCATCGTCTCTCTTTCCTCTTTCTTACCTTATTCCAGATATCGTTCTTTTCTTTATTTTCTTGCCCCAACCTGCTTAGTTCCTCTACTCTTTCTGAAGTTGAATTGACATAGGACTTGAGCCATGCTCCTGATAGCTAAAACTCACTTAATTCATATCCAAATTCAGTTTCTTAAAACCACAAAAGACCTACAGCCTTGAGGAGTAAGTGAACACGGAGCTCGCCGTCGGGAGACCAGGGCGCTAATCCTGATTTTGCCAAGTAATAACAGCTGTGTGGGTGAGAGCAAACAGCTTCTCGAAGTCTCAGTCTTCGTCTTCAAAATGAACCCACCTTACAGGGATGTTGAAAAGGGAAATGTGGTGAAAACATTGTATAAGTAGCACAGTCAAACAAAATGACGAGAAGCCACTCTCTTCTGTAGTATGTCCAGACAGCGAGTCACCTTTTATCAGAAAATTTTGGAAGAGTGTGTTATACACATATTTTATGAAACAATTTTGTCCACTTCACTTTTTCTAAGATAATTTAAAAATTTCCCTTCTTTGGGCAAGGCAATGTTCAATTCATGGCATTTCAGGGAAACTATGTACTTGTCCTCTGGTTGTTGACCGATTCAGTCACTCTGAACAAATGTTTATTGAAGAATTAGTATGCACCAGGTAACTTCCAAGGGTTAGCCCATGTCACTCTCACCACAACTCCGTGAGGTACGTAATATCCTCCATTTTAAGGGGAAAGATGCTTGGACGGGGACAAGCCAAACAAAATTCTGTCAAAAGCATACACAGGCTTTCTATCATCATGTCTTCATGGAATTAGTTTGTCCACGTAAACACACTGGGCAGTCAACACAATACCTGTTTTGAGCTGGTTCTCAGTGGCACCCTCTTCACTGTGGAAAGGCACTTGGGACTCACGGCGTCTTGGCTGAGAATGCTCAATTAGATTTTCCACAGCTCACCGCCAGCGCTGCCAGGATCTGGAAGAGGGCGCAGGAATCAGCCTCCTCCCATCTAGAGGATTTGCCACCTGCTGGCAAAGCTTAGCAAAAATCCCTGTTGTCTATTAAGACCACTTTCTTTCAACAGTACTTTTCCGAGCTCTAGATAGGGATGCAGCTACTTCCAGCGATCAAGACAGACACATTTTCATGGTAATAAGCTAGTAGGCCAACATCTAGGCATGACGGGAAGTCTCTTCGGTTCTCCCTTCCTTGAGGAAAGGGCAAAAGTGCACCTCTCCTTCAAATGCTGCTGCCTTTTGAGAAAGGCGTATCCTCTGTTCGCCACAAAAACAGCCTGCAAATAGACATTGTAAAGAATTTAGTGGGCTGAATAAGAATTGGGGTGCTTATGGATTCATAAATTATCGGCCCTTCTGTTTCTCTGGCTCTCAAACAACGTGTTGGCAAGTACTTTACTCTTTGGTTTCCTGCTTTTTTAACGATAAAATACAGATTTCAGTATTTCTCACCAAGTGACAAATGTGAAGTGTTTTGGAATTTTCAGAGGAACAGTGTTTCTGCAGACACTGCGGTTTGCCAAAAACTCTGCAGTTGAAGTCTGAAAAAGTATGCGACTTTAATTAAATGACCAGGCAAGAAGTGTATCATTTTTACATCGTGCATAGGTATATAATTTTTTTAAATTTTACATTACAATAGAATTCTGCCGCTGAAACCTTCACAGTATTGCAATGTGGGGCCGGGATGAGACTTTTGTTTGGAGTGGGAATGAACGGAGTCACTCATTCTCAGATAAAATGCACACAGTCGAGAGCTCCATGACTATCTGTGGGACAGATGGGAACTCCTGATGCATACCAGGCCACTGTTCTTCAGCAAAGAAAACAAAAACCCAGGTGCAGAATGTATTGGAACAGTGCAGATGGGCCTTCCAGGGTGTTCACTGTTTACAAGAAAAAGGAACAGAGCTCTCATCATTGAGTGACCACTCTTCCCAGGGATCTATTTCCCCCAGCTGGTCTCAAGCAGAATATCCCCCCAAAGGCCCAACCAGCAGCTGTCATTGACCTCTGCCCCTTCAAAGAGAGAGGCTGGGTGGCCGCTCTCACCCTGTCAAGATGTGCTAATGGCGTGAATGCCGAGAATCAGAGGCTACATACTAGAACAGTGTTTCTATAGCGGGGCTGCCTCCCACACATCTTTCTCCGGCCCTTAAGTGTTTTAAAGGAAAACAGTTTCCATCTGTTTCTTTACAGATTACTGGCCTCTTTTCCATCTAGTTGTATGTTATCAGCTCCCACTTATGTCTCAAGTATGCTATTATTTGGGGAAGTAAAAAGTCAACTGCAGGAAGGTGGATTTGGTAGGAGAGGGAGGCCGCTCTAGCTGGCTCTCCTGCGCCAGCAACATGGCCTCCACTTACGAGCACGACTGCATCTGGCCATCGCAGTAACCCCTAGAGGACACTCTTCTTCACACTGGGCAGACAAGGCAACTGAGGCCAGGGGACACTGCTGCTCTTTATACTACTCTCCGGTCTCTCCTCTCCCCATTTCATCTTCGGTAATACCTAGGCAGTCTTCCTAAGATGGGGTTCACGTTGTTCTTACTCCAGTGCCCTTCCCTTGGCTAGCCGGTGACGTACAAACTCCTCTGCCTGTAAGACGCAGTCCCAGCCTGACCTTCCAACTGCATTTTAAACTCCCTGCCGACGCAAATCTCTCCAGCCATAACCCAGTTTTCTGCCCTTCCTCCTACAATTAAGACTTCTCTGACTCATCTCTCTTACCCTTTCTTCTTGCCTCCTTCCGGGGAGATCTGACCATACTTCACAGATCAGCACAAAGGTCGTCTCTCTCAGGAAACCTTTTCCTGCCTTTTATATGTGTTAGACCCATTATAACTCGTCATGTTAAACTTGAGGCTCATCAAAATCCATTAAAGATGATGCTGAGCCGTGTATGTTCACACTGAAACCATCACTAACATGCAGTATGATAATGATCTCCACAGAACATTGTATTATGCATCATGGAAGGAGAATTAGAGGAAAGAGGTAAATTTTTTAAAACTCTTCTGAGCTGTCTTGAGAGAGAAACAGAGAGAGGAGAATGGAGTCACATAAAATACTATAAGTATGGAGATAATAATATGAAATTGAGTTTCTAAGTAACAATCAATGGTCATTCTGTTTCATAGAGACACTCTATAGAGATGGCTCAGGTGAAGGAAAATTAGTATTGCATCCCTACAAATGACGAGAACCTATTTATTAATCTCATCCTACCAGTAGCAGAGATGTACTAATAAATGTTTACCAATGGGCTCTGGAAAGAAAAGGGGCCTTGATCTGTGGTCTCTGCCAATTTCTTAGTGTAAATATTTTCATTACTAATATTTCAATCTGAACCTACTAATCTGACATCTCTGATCTTGAAGCTAGAAGAGATGGGCACTTTGGGCTCTCATGAGTTGGTACAAGCCCCTCCCCCCAGCACCCTACTCTACAAGCCAATTATTATCCCTATTCAGCAGATGAGGAAACTGAGTCAGAGGTTTTATAACCTATACAAGATCACATGGTAGACATATGGAAGACGTATGCTGTTAGTCTGACCCATTAGATTGCAAATCCCATTCTTTTCTGCTAGAGCACATTATCTGAACGGTGTCAAGGACTTAAGGAAATTGAACATAGTCACTCTTGAATCCCCTGATGCTTCTACCAGGAGTAGGGAAGCAAAACACAAAGGGATAGTTACATGGTAGACAGGTCTTCAATAAAATATGTCAATGGGGAGACATGTCTGGTAGCGTCTAGTGATGATTCTTAGAAAGATAGAGAGATGAGTGGGAATAGAGCTGTTGCCTCTCACATGATCTTCCCTCTACTTACCCAAGCCCTCACTCTCACCGAAAACACTGCTTCCCTTTAGCCCTTAACACAGCCACACAATTCATTTATCCTTGTCATTTGTACTTTTCTCCATCTCTCTTTTATCCCTTCTTCCTTCAGTCTTTCCTTCCTTCTACTTCCTTTCTGCCTTCCATGCTTCCTTCCTTGTCATCCCCCCCAGTACTACTTTATTGTTGTTCTTTCATCATCGAGGCTCTGAAATAATACATGGCACTGTTTGCCAATGTTGCCCATCACACATAATTTATCCTGCGTTGTCTGGAAAGTCGTTGGGTCAAATAGGATATTAAAAAATAGTCCCAGAATCAGGACTATTAATGGAATAGACAAAAGTGTGTTATGAGGGTCAAATGGATTTATCCAGAAGCATAAAAAACACTCCTATTAAAAGTTTGGAGTGAGAAATTAATTTCCGGGTATCAAACTGAATTTTGATTCTTCTCAGTATGCACAATACAAGGTTAAGTCTAAATGTTGATGCATATAACTATCAGATCCCAGTATCTTACAGAGAAAAGAATTATAATACTATAAAGCATGGACAAAGTACACTTCCTCTTATTCCCATAATGATCTTTCCTGATATGCCATTTAATGCTAAAATGAATTTCTAACTTAGCCTTCATAATAAAAAAGACCAATTCTCTGGTAGTTGACAATGCACATCAAAAGAAATACAGAACAAGTCATGACAAAAAGAGGCATTCCAGTTAAATCAAATGAGGCTTTTAAAAAGTCACATACTCATGGATCACTTTGTAGCCCTTAGCTTTTGTCTAAAATATTCCCAAGGGGAGAATTAGCCTCCTCTCCCACCCACCAGCACCCTCTTTACATCTCCCATTTGTCAAGCCATTTGTCAGCACACAGTGGTGTCCAAAGTGCCTGGACTTTGTCAGACTCTCATCTGGGAAACACAGGAAAGCTGTCTAAAGTCACTTGCACAGCCACCGCCTTACAATGAACAGAACCCAGCCGATGTGCAACCTGCCACTCTTGACCCACACTTGCAGCACAAAGCACTTTGAGTAGCTGTGACACATCTATCTAGAGGACCATTAAAAAAAAAATGGAGTAACAGAAGGAACAAGAAACAGGACTCAAGACCTGGCTCTGAGTATCTCCAGGCCTCAGTTTCTTCATCTGTAACATGAGACAAGAGCCAGAGGATTATAAGGTTGTTTCCAGCTGATAAACTCTATATATAAATAAAAATATCACCAAGCTGGGGTTTACTTTTTTAGCTGCATAGATAAGACTGAAGAATAGAGAAAATTTTTTAAAAGAATTTTAACCTGGGGGCTGTTCGCCCTAAATAGAGAAAAAGTGGGAGGGGCGGCTGTGTGCTTTGGAACTTTACTTGGTCATCTTGAAAATTCTGAAGCAAAGGGATACATAATAAAAGATCTTAGGAAGGAGGCTACCTGGCCATGCATGAGAGTAGGAACTGACATCCATTCAGTACTCACTGTGAGTTAGATGCTTACGCTAAGTACACAGAAGAGACAGGGCCTCTGAAGGTGGTAGCATCTTGGTGGAGTCACTATCTTCTATGGTCTAGTCCTGAGCATTCATAGTTCAGAGCATTTTGACAGATGCCTTGCTTCTTTTTGAGATGAATAGGTTCCAAGAGCCTGCCTCACATTGATGAGGTAATAATAAGTGCCACACAGGGACAGTGGTAGTACTTTCCCTACAATATCTGCCCTCTTACAAGCTGAGGAACTGAAGTTCAGAAGCGTTGAGTAATTTGCCTCAAAATCATAAGAGTTTAGGAGGTAGAGCTCGTATCAAACCCTGATCTCACCAACTACAAAGTTCTATTCCCCGATAGTCCAGGACACAGTAGGGTGTCGTCTGAAGACTACCTGCATCAGAGTCACTTGGGATGTCTAGTAATAACATAGGCTCCCTGACCTCAGGCCAGATCTTCCAAATCTCTTTGTGTGTGTGTGTGTTGCAGGGCAAAAGGAGCAGAAATCTAGTCTTTTTTTTTTTTTAATGAGTTTCTTTTTTTTTCTTAAGATTTTATTTATTTATGTGTCAGAGAGAGAGCACAAGCAGGGGGAGTGGTAGGCAGCGAGAGAAGCAGACTCCCCGCTGAGCAAGGTGCCTGATGTGGGGACTCGATCCCAGGACCCTGGGATCCTGACCTGAGCTGAAGGCAGATGCTTAACTGACTGAGCCACCCACACATCCCCAAACAAGTTTCTTGAGTGATTGTTTTATACATTCAAATTTGAAAAATTTGCATAATGCTATATGGCCTTTCTGAGTAAAACTTACAGGAACCCGATATGACCCAAAATGCAATCACAGAAAGAATTATAACAAGAAATCTCAACTCCAGGAACATTGTGATACTCAAGGTGGCTGGCCAGTCTATTCCCTTCTCAGCACATGAGAAACCAAACTCCTCTCAGCAAGGGGCCTAGTGAGTAAGCACGGAGTTAAGTGCAAAGGGGTTTGGATGAACTCAGGAATAAAGTTAGTCTGTCTCCACAAGGGGACTCAACCTGACCAGGAGAACCAGTTTGCTCAGTACTGCTTAAGGCATCCAGATCTAATTTTACACTGATAAATTCTTGCTCTTCATCTCCACGGGGCCAATTCCAATCTTCTATTGATACACTCTTCACCAATCAGGAGTGATAGCATTGACTAGGCTATGGTTCTTGTTTTTAGCTTCTGAAGAAATGGCTTAGATACTTTGATTAGAATAAGATACTTTCGTGATTGCACCCCTGCCATCTACTCCATCAGGGAATAGGTTTTCAGATCATTTAAACAGGTAGCACTTATATACACTGTTCTAAGAACTTGACTTGTGTTATCTTTTTTTTTTTTTTTTTTAGATTTTATTTATTTATTTGACAGAGATAGAGACAGCCAGCGAGAGAGGGAACACAAGCAGGGGGAGTGGGAGAGGAAGAAGCAGGCTCATAGCGGAGGAGCCCGATGTGGGGCTTGATCCCATAACGCCGGGACCACGCCCTGAGCTGAAGGCAGACGCTCAACCGCTGTGCCACCCAGGCGCCCCTGACTTGTGTTATCTTAATTAATCTTCACAGCACCCCTCTGAAGGAAGTACTGTTAATTGTTCTCATTTTACAGATGCAGAAACTGAGGCACACAGAGGTTAGGTAAATTTCTGAGGGTCACACGGCTGGAAGAAGCAGAACTAGGGTTTGAACACATGTAGCTGAGCCCCAGATCATGCTCTTATCTACCCTGCCATTGCTTCTAAGAATATCTCATATGCTTATTTTTAATTTTTTGATGGAACACAGATCTCTACATCTAGGTAACATTTTAAAGAAAAGATTGTGACTGTAACAATTAAAATACAACTGGCTCTTTATTACATTTGTCACACACATAGGAGACTGACCTGGAAAAAAATGAAATTGTCTTTATAATATCCACTTGTCATATTTCCATAAGCATAGCATTCACCCTCATTCAGTGATTATCTTAAAATTACTATAAATTCTACACATAAATTATCACTGGGAATATAAAACCAACTGGATAAAACAGCATGATGTAAGTGTATCACTTCTTCCCCCTAGTTCTCTCATCCTTCCTGATGTTGTCTGGATGTTTTTACTGATAAATTATTTCAAAATCACCAGAACTTGAGTGAATAGACGTTCTGTGTCATGGTACTATTCTTACTCTATTACTGGTGATTCTGAACATGGTTTTCAAGTATGCTGAACTCACACTTTTTACATTTATTTTAAAAAGATTCCTTTGAAGATCAATGACATCAGGAGATGAGGTCTGCAAGAATGATAACAGGCCAGATACAAGCTCTGTTTCTGCTGTTTCTTCTCTTTTGTGTGAAGACACAACTTATACAAAGTCCTGAAATTTCAAATAGAGACAGAGTTATTTGAATTTTCCAAAGAGTGATTTAGGAAGCTAGAACCTCTATCAGAGTTTGGAACCAGACGGTGTTTCTTCTTGAAATGTTTTTCTTATTGTTATAAACAAATTAAAAGAACAAGAATTGGGGCACCTGGGTGGCAGAGTCGGTTAAGTGTCCAGCTCTTGGCTTTTGCTCAGGTCATGATCTCAGAATTATGAGATCGAGTCCTGGGTCCGGCTCTGCGTTCAACATGAAGTCTGCTTAAGTTTCTCTCTCCCTCTCCCTCTTGCCCCTCCCCACCATGCTCTCTCAAGTAAATAAATAAATCTTAAAAAAAAAAATAGTACCTAAAAATATAAAAGAGCAAGAATTTCTCTTTTCCCCTTCACATTACTTTGATTTTATATTTGATTGCTAAATAACAACCAGTCTTCAATATTTTACTTTAAGACAATCTCCAGCAAACTTATCCCAATTGAACAGGCAAAACATACTATAATACTGCATCAAGTTTAGATTAAAGTTAATTATAAATAATACAAAGACCATCTTAGACTTCCTGCTCAACCAGGTAAGTCAAGCATTCTATCAATTCATGTATTACCAAGAGATTAAACATTACAACCAAGTCAACAAAAGATTAAATGATTCCGTTTTAGATGAATGACTAGATGAACACCAATACCACCTTGATCGAAGAGTATCAGACAGTCTCTCATTGCAGAGGAAGAATATCAAACACACATCTTATGCAGAAGGCCCACGGTTAGCATCCTGAAGAGCGTGTGTATGATACTGACTCTCCCAAGGTTTTCCAAGCCAACCCTGATTTCAAACATCCTGCCCCGCTCACCCCAGGAAATTACTGAGTGGCTCCTATGCACCAGACTATTTGTCAAGCTCTGTATCCTATTTTTTTTGTTTGGAAAATATGGTCAGAATAGGCTTTTGCTTCATTTACCATCAGTGGGCTTTGTGAGGGTTTCCTTCCAAAATGTATCTCACAGAATTTGAACTTGAAGGAGTCAATTACGAGAATTAATGTTTCTGAAGCCAGGCTGCCTGGGTTCTTAACATAGTCCCTATTTGCTACGCACTTGCTGTGTGAGCCAGGGAATGCAATTTGGCCCCACCAAGGCATAGTTACCTCAACTGCAAAATGAATACTAATAATAGGCCTCCTATTGGGTTGTTAAGATAATTTAGTAAGACAATAATTGTTAAGTTCTTAGAATAGTCCTTAGCACATACTAGCTTCTCAGTAAAAATTAATTATTTTATCTAAGCTATTAATCAATTTAATTGTTAGATGAGATCAATACAGAGATATTGCCATTTTTCTTCAAACACGGCTCAATACTAGAAGCGCCTGACTCTTGGTTTCAGCTCAGGTCATGATCTTAGGGTCGTAGGATTTAGCCCCAAGTCAGGCTCCACTCTCAGTGGGGAGTCCGCTTGAGAATCTCTCTCCCTCTGCCTCTCCCACTCATGCACTCTCCGTCTCTGCCTGTCTCTCTCTCTCTCTCAAATAAATAAGTAAATAAATCTTTTTTTGAAAAATGGCTTCATGCTATAAGAAAGGTATACAGTCTGTCCTCAAACTATGGATTTGTTGATCTAATTTAACCCATTCCTAGAAAATCATCTAACCTTCTACCTTGCTTTTAATTTATAATATATAACTACTGTATTGTTGTATAAGTACCTTAACAATGTGAGAAGACATTCTTGTCAATTTCTTGTTGCCAATATTTTATTACTTTAGTTCCTCATTAAAGGAAAACCCTTTAGTATGGCATTATCACATCTGCCTTGTTATCTTTCTCCATTTATTTTTAAATGAATGGAACTGCCTTTTATACCGGGACCAAATGATTTCAAATATTGCATCAAAGGTATGTTTGTTTGCTCTTCTCTTCTTGGGTCTGTCATGAAGTATTCAGACATATTTGATATCAGATATCCTATGCTTAATGTCTAATAAAAGGTTGGCAAATAAAATGTCAATATGACATATTTTTAACTTGGGATAGGAAATATTTATACGTGAATTTTTCCCCCCAAAGACCACCTAAATAGAAGGAATAATCTGGAAAAGCGTATGAGCAAGAAAATCTGAGTCCAACAAATAAGAATCAATTAATTCTTGAGAAGTCATTGTTATAGTAAGCAACTACAAAGGTCCTCACTGATGCTTGTAGAAAACCAGTTCTCACGGGTCCGCTATGGAAGAACAGATGGTATAACATGTGGGAACCAACTGTGAAGTACTGAAGTCAAGTCAGAGCGTGAAGGGGGAAAGAAGTTTATTCAGACATGAGCAGAACAACCGTAAAACACACAATCAAATATAAGCACATCCCAGTCATACAACCAACAACACTCACTCATAGTAGGAATTAAAGAAATCTGAGCTGGAGGAAGAAATCGTGAATGAGTTTGATCCCGAAGGTATAAGGAGGTAGAAAATGCAAACTAATGTGTTATATGGGCTTTTTGTTTGTTTGGGTTTTTGGCATAATGGCAATGAATTAACCTACCTCTCTAAACCTCAGTTCCTTCTTTAAGAAAATATATATAGTAATAATATTATAAATTAATGCTCCTTCCTACCCCAAAGGGCTATTGTAAATCTCAAATGAGAATACTCTGGAATTTACAAATGCTATGCACAACTAAGTAATTTTTCTTTCACTTCCTTGAAGAAAGTGAAAAGTCGCTGGTCCATTTACACAGATGTTGTCCCTCTCAATCTACGCGTACATATCTACAGGTGTGGGGATGAAGTTAAAGGTAGAATGGAAAAGGGAGAAATAAGGATTCTTTTAGAAGGAAAATGGAGAATCTTCAATTATCTTTCCCTGTGATGGTTTAGAGCGATTGTCCGCAGAAGCTGTGAAGGGAGAGAAGGAAGTCAGCATTGTTTTCCTCTATAAATCGAGCACTGGAGGGTTGGTATGGAACAAGGTGTGGCCCCGGAGGAGAAAGGTGAGAGATAGCAGTTGCAACAGTAAGTTGAAGAACAGTCATCGCAAGTTCAAGTGTGAAAAGCACTATTAGTCGAACAGGGCTATTTCAAGCTTCACTTGCACTCCTAGCAAGCAATGTGTGAGAAATGTAGTCCCCCCTTCTGAATGCAGAGGGAAGACTGATCAGAAAGGGGAACCACAGAGTTTCCTGTGTTAAAATATTAATTATTTGTGGGTGGTACTTTTTAAACATAGCCAGGAGTTGCTATTGAAATGCAAATGTGTGTTTATTGCCCTGAGGGAGATGTTGTAAAAAAAAAAAAAATAGACAATACCCAGAGCTGGAAATTGCCCCCTGGGCCAAGGGCAGATGTTGGGCAAGAACACAAACATGCAAAGAGGACAGGAAGAAAGGAGGAGGGGCAGGGGAAAAACGGATCAGAAAGAAGTAGAAAAGGCCAGGATGGACATCCCACGAGAGCTGATTAAAAAGACTATGGACTCTGAGAAACAAACTGAGGGCTTCAGAGGGGAGGGGGGTGAGGGTGATGGGTAGTAAGGAGGGCACATATTGCATGGCGCACTGGGTGTTATATGCAACTAATGAATCATCAAACTTTACATCAAAAACCAGGGATGTACTGTATGGTAACTAACATAATATATAAAAAAAAAAAAAAAGTCACAGCTGAGCCCAGCCTTTGTCAAATCCAAGGAAGGATTCACAAGATTTAAAGGGTAGAGTAGTCAACTGGTGAGGATTGAAAGACCCTTCCCAATAGAAGCAAATACAGTAAAGCTGGTCTATTCTGCCTTCACAATGGGAAATGATACTGCACCTGGTGAGATAAGGACCAGCTATTCCTTCCCCTAATAGTAAACGTTGGCTTAGAAATAAAATAGCCTTAGAGCACCCAAGTACAGAGCAGGATAGCAGAATCACTTAGAGATGCAATAGAGACAGAAAAAGCTGAGTTTATGAAATACTTAGTGGAGAGCTTTCCACTCACCTTTTTTTGCCCACTGAATGGTGGAAGGAGAGAAAACCAGAGACTCACTAGGAGCAGTCCTGGAAGAAATAGGAGGAAACCAAATAATCAAACTTGCGTTGTTTCAGCACTTCCCCGCTTTAGCCATACTGGAATATAAATAAAAACAACAACTAAAATGAACAAACAACTAGATATATTCGTGGACTTGGAGGCACTTAGTCAACCAAGCACCATTACTATTCCTGGACAACTTAATATATAAAGGCAAAATGTTCAGGAAACTTGAATCCATTACAGGTTGGCTGGGAAGCAGAGCTGGAACTAAATTCATACCTTCATGTCTTCTTAGACTCAAAGCACCTCCATATGCGATTCCAGTAGGGTGACATGAAGTGTTACACCCAAGTCAAATGGAATTTAAAAATCAGTTTTTTAATTGATTTGTTCCAAAATGATGCATGAGTGCTTCCTTATGCCCCACGCCCTACTGGGTCCTGGGATAGAGCCATAATGGGAGAGCATAAACTTTATGGCCAGATCATAGAAACGTGAGGCAGTTGATGAGATTCCCCTCTAAAGTTCATACCTTGAGTTAATCAGGCCTTGATCCTTAATCAGATGGATGACAAGGAACCATTAAATGTGTTCTTATCAAAGGAAAGGCAGAATCAATTTATACTGCAGGAAGACTGTGGATCAGGTGTATGCAAAATGGATGGAGGGGAAGGACAATCAAAAATGTGAAAGGTTGGAAAACTGTTTCATGAAGTTGTTGCATTAACTAAGTTCTCAGGACATAGAAATATGAATCAGAGTGGTGTCAATGAGAATATTTTTAAATGGATCAGATCTTCAACAGAGGAACTGGCAAAAGTTGGAAATAATTAGAGGATACAAGAAGGGAAGATTGCAAAATGATGAGATGTTTTTCAGTTACAAGAGTCCACACGATAGAGAATTATTTCTTAATGTAAATGACCTAAGTCATTCTAAGAACCATAGAAAACCAAGCAATCAGTAACTTTTCCCCAAACCAGTGGTAACTGATAAGACATGTCAGAATGCTCACAGCTTTCCAGGCACTGGGGTCAAGAGTAGTTCTTAGGCCTCCATGTTACTTATCTTAAATTCATCAGTAAGATCCTTAATGTTAACATATGCTGCATTAGAGCCAACAGTTTGTTTTACAATTGGTGGAGATAGCCTTCATTACACCAAAAAAAAGTAAGTGTTGGAGGAAGAAAAACACATTTGAGAATGACCCCTTATTTATTCTTGAGGACATGGACATACTGACAGACTCACCACCTTTCACAAAGCAGAGGATCTCCTTGTCAGAACACACTAGGTCTTAAGGACCCCAAATGCAATGTTAGATGGTAGAGATTAAAGATAAAGTGTAAATAACCTTGGATCAGAAAGAACAATTTTTTTCCTAACCCTGCCCCGCCTACTAGCTCTGTGCCTTGAATAAAAAAAGCCATGAGCTATAGTTAAATACACACACACACACATACACACACACGAGAACTCGGGTAGGACTCATTCATTCATTCATTCATTCATTCATTCATGCGTTCATTCATTAACAGGCTTTTATTAAACATCCTTTTTGTCCTAAGCGCTGTCCATGACCCTGGGGAATGACTGAGAAGAAAACAAGGTACTAACAGCGAAACACAGGACAGCACATCGTGTTGGGATTTCCATCAGAGGAGACAGTCAAACTCCCCTTGGCTATGGAGGGACTTCACAAAGGAAGTAAAATCTGAAATCTCTCAAGGGTTGAGGAGGAATTTGCCGTATGTACCTTGCTGAGGATGACTTTCCTAGAAGAAAGAAATGACTAGTAATCAGCAAACTAAAAGCCTACTGGATTGGCATTCAAATGTGACATTTTGAAAGGAATCTTATAAATCTTAAACTTATAAACTTAAACTTATAAAACTTAAAGTATTTTATTCCAGAGAATAATACCTATTCTTTTGAGGAGTAAGAGCATGTGAAAAACTCCCCTCCTTGAGAGAAATTAAGAAATTTTATGAAAGCCTTTAAAAGAGGTGAACAAGATTCACATTCTCATATTATCTGAGTAACTTAGATAGATAAGGGATGTTTTAAAATAGTGACTTATTAATTCAATATTTTTACAAAAATATATTAAGTTCTTACAGGTTTTTTCAGTTGTGTTTCATTCTTTTTCAGTTCTACTGAAAAGACCTAATGACTTAAAAAAAAAAAAAAACACCAAGGATTTGTACAAGTATTTAGAAGCTTCTTAATGTTTTTTTTTTTAAATCAGTGTTTTGCTCCTATGATTGGGAGAATCAGGGCAATAAGAGTTTGTCTTTTGAAATGATAATTAATTGATCCTGTTCCATAATTTTATTTATCTATATGTGAGGATTCACAGACCTAATAGGCAAGAGTTTTTGCCATATATCCTCCAATGTTAACATTCCAAAAACGTTTCCTATTATTTCTTTTAGATATAGTATACAACATGTATTTTTCTTTTAATTTTTATTTTTATTGAAGTATAGTTGATATAAAATATATTAGTTTCAGGTGTACAGCATAGTGATTGACAATTCTATACTCTGTGCAATGCTCACCACTCTAAGTGTAACTACCATCTGTCACCATACAAAGTTACTATGCTATTATTGACCAAATGCCCTTTGCTGTGCTTTTCATCCCCATGATTTAGTTATATTATAACTGGAAGTTTGTACCTCTTATTTTCACCTATTTCATGTATTCATTCACCTGTTTCCTGTATTCCATTATAACGTATTTTTAAAGGTACCTTTTAGAAGTGATGTATAGGAACGATGTAGTAAGATTTGCATTAAACGATTTTTAAAATAGAATGAAATGATACAGAATCTTGAAAAAGATCTACAACTTGCTGAGTTTCTTTGTGTCAAGTACATTAGATTATCTTATTTAATCTTTATAATAGTCTTAAGAAATAGAGTCAATTCTTTGTTGTTCACAATAGTCACCTTCTACAAAGTCACTGTAAATACGGTATTGGAGACTATGGAACCAATGTTTCTGGGGAAAGAAATACAGGGTTAGGTTCCTGAAAGCTTCTGATCACAGTTATTTTCATTAACCTACCGACACATAGCCTTGTTTTATGTGTGTTTCTGTTTAAAGACACCTTATCTATTATATATTGTTGATTTATTAACGCTGAACTCATGGCTAACATTCAAGCATAACTCATGCCTGGTAAAGTTTATATAACTCCTGTGTTTCCTCCATTAGACACATCAAGCCTTCTCATGCATGAGAACACTAGACAGCACTTGAGCACCATGCTTGGGGGCTATGGGCGAGGCATGTGCAGGCTTTCTTGGTGAATGAAAAAGCACAAAAATATGAAAAAACATGGCATCCAGTATTTAGGAAAAGGGTACCTGTTTATAGTATGAGAGCTGAAATAAGAAGGCAGAGTGTCGTCTTGTCCAACTTCGGCTGGGAATGTGTACATTGAACAACTCACATTTTTCACTGCTCTGCACGTGTCCATGAATGACTGCAAAGGTGCCAGATATTGATTTTGAGGATACAAATAAATATTATCAAGTAGGTGAATTTGCACATATAGAATCTGCAAATAATGAAGATTGATTGTAATGACTGTTACTCCTATTTAATAGGGAAACAGAGACGTAGAGAACTTAAATAATTTGCCCAAGGTCATCCAGTTGGGGAATAACTGGCTCAATAATTGTTCAAAATTTGCCTCATCTAGAGACTTTAACCTCAACTAATTTTTCCATGTGGTCAATGTACTAGAAGGATGAGGAACATAGTGGCTAGGCTCAAATCGTACTTCTTCTATTTACTAGTTGTTTGATGTTGGAGTCTTGGTTACCACCTGCAACCCCACCAAGCCCGATGATCTCACTGATGAAGTGGGGACAATAACAATTGTTATTAATTGGGTGGTTGTGGGAATTAAAATGACTAGCACAGTTCTTAGCCTGTGAATGCACTTAGTGACTATTAACTTCTTAGACTCTATTAGTCTGTTGCCACCACATATTGAATGCCAACTGAGTCATACACTGAACCAGGAACATGGTATTTATGTATTCCTTCCAACAACCTAAAACAACAGTTAAAACACATTTTATAGATGAGTAAACTGAGGCTCATAGAGGGTTAAGCTAAGCTTAAGCTTAGTGCTAAGCTTAGTACAGAAATCCAGATTTGAACTCAAATCTGACTCCAACCAGTTTGTTCCTAATGCCTTCCCCCACTGCCTCTTTGGTCCATCATTGCAGGATCTGTATTTGAAGAGTAATTATGTAACAGTGATTACATGTACCATAGTCTGAAATACAACCCTCTTACATCCACTTTGTGCTTTTATATACAATTTCAGATAAATCAGAAAGTCTCTACTTGCAAATACACTTACGTCAGCACTCTGAAGTATTATTCATATTTCTATGTCAGTTGGATAAAAATAGCTCATCTTCATATTTTGTGACCTGAAAAGTATACCAACAATATTCATATTTTTCCTTAATTTCTTTATGAAATATCTCCATTGCTTCCTCAAGATTGTAATGCTATAGACATCGAAATTTTCAAGAGGCATTCAAAGTAAGGTGATTGTGATGATTGATTTCATGTCAGCTTGGCCAGGCTAGGCTGCTAACTGTTTCATCAAGCACCAATCTAGATGTTGCTGTGAAGGTATTTGTGGATGTGATTAACAGTTACAATCAGCTGACTTTAAGTAGACCAGATTATTCTCCATGTGTGGGCCTCATCCAATCAGTTGAAGGTTTTAAGAACAAAGGCTGAGAGTTCCTGAGGAAGAAGGAATTCTGCCTGGAGACTATATAGAAATTCTGCCTGACTTCCCAGCCTGTCAGCCCTATCCTAAGGATCTGAGATTCAAGACTGCAACATCAACTCTTACCTGAATTTCCAGCCTGCTGGCCTGCCCTAAAATCATGTGAACTAAATCCTTAAGAGAAATCTCTTGATTGATAGATAGATAGATAGATAGATGACATAGATAGATAGATGATAGATGTGTGTGTGTGTGTGTGTGTGTGTGTGTGTGTGTGTGTGTCCTATTGGTTCTGTTTCTCGAGAACTCTGACTAATCCAGTGACCAACTATCCTAGTTTGCCCAGGACAGAGAGGTTGTGTGGGACATGGACATTTCAGTCCTTAAGTCAGGATAGACTTGAGCCAACCACGACATGTTGGCCACCCTATATTAAAGTATCTCTCCCCTGCAGCAAATTCCATGGCGAAAGGGAACATTAGTGTTACACAGATTTGTAGGACCCTTCCAATTATTGTTGGCACAAGTCATCCAGCCAATAACGAGTCAAACCAAGTTAACTTTGCACTGCATTAGGTTGTGTTTGTGCGTGGTAAAGTACACATAACATAAAATTTACCATCTAAACCAACTTAAAGTTACACACCAAAGTGCAACCATCACCACTATCTACTTGCAGAATCGTTGCATCACTCCAAACAGAATTGCATACCCATTAAGCAGTCAGTCTTCCCAGCTCCTGGCAAGCATTAATCTGTTTTCTGTCTCTATGGGTGTGCCTATTCTAGATATTTCATATAAATGGAATCATACAACACAAGGTAAAACTTATACACGGATGTTCACAGCAATTCTATTTCACAATAACAGAAACATAGAAACAACCCAAGTGTCCATTGGCAGGTGACGGGATAAACAAAATGTGGTATACCCATTTAAGGAATCTTATTGGGCAATGAAAAAGAGTGAAGTACTGAATATATGCTATGACATGTATATGCCTTGAAAACACTATACTAATTATACTAGGTCTTATAAAAGAGTACATAAAACAAGAATTAAAACAAAAAGAAAAGAATTAAAACATTTTTTAAAGTTTCCATTCAGGACCACAAGATAAATTTTATAAAGATCCTCTCCTAACCATGCTGCTCCCTATAATACTGTGCCCCCCATGTGCAAATCTTCGCAGAAATCACTTAGCAACCCTCTTCCACTACCAAAGATATTTAGAGATTTGAGAGAATGGTTTTATTAATTCAATCCTCCAAATAATTTAGTAATATTATATACAAATGTATGTATGTGCGATACATAGAGAACCAAGGCTTAGGGAGGTTCAGTAAATTACCCCCAAATCCCAATTAGATAGGCACAAGACTAGGGCTTGGTTCTGACACTTAGGCCCATTCTCTTACAGATAAAAAAATAATAATAAACCATGTCAACTCACTTTTATGCAATAGCAACGCAGGGGAATTAAATTCAAACTTAAGTACAGAGTCTAAATAGAAGGACAAATGCAATCAGGTGGGCTCAGTTAAGGAGGCCATCGTGTTAAGCATGCAGTGTATGCCTGATGATGTATCACACTGAATTAAAAGGTCGCCTGAAGGAATTAAGTTTTGAGCCAGACTTTGACAACTCAAGGAACACAGATTATGAGAGAGAAAGAGGAAAAGCGTTTCAGGATTTAAATCATTTATTCATGCATTCAGCAACTCTTTATCAAACAGTTACTATGTACCAGATGCTTTTCATGGTTCTGAGACCATAACTGTCCCTACAGTCAGAGTTTACCCAGAGGGCAGGCCACTAGCGGCAAAATGGTTCGGTGTATTGAGTTCATGGAAAAATGTAAGCAGAAGAGAAGCTGATGAAAGATAGAGGCCCTTGAATTTTGGACTGAGGAGTTCAAATGTTAAATACGTTAGGCCCTAGACAGTCACTATAGATTCCTGGAGCATAAAGACATCAGGCCACACGTGGCTATTCTTGGCTTTTTTCTGTGTGTGGAAAGAGATAGGGAATGTAACCAAGCGATTGCTCTAAACTGGCATGAATATGAATGCAGTCTGTCATTGGACAGGAGGATAATAGTTTTCCTGTGGAGATGGAAAAGAAGGCCTTCCCACTTTTTCACAAGATTTTTAAAAACTCCTATCAAGACTGACTTTGAGCAGGGCTTAGTTTCAGCTATTACTACTCTCTGATAAGAAACGCCACCAAACACCCGTGTTAGGTAATATATGCCAACAGTATCTCCTCTAGATCAGGACCTAATCTATACTCATCAATATTTAGCAGGACTTCTACCATGGCCTGGTAAATAGATACAAATAGATACAAATAGGTCCACCTCTCTGCAGAAGTAGAGATAAGTACTCCCACAGAATATTACTATAAGATGCTACTTGGATCTCTTTTACAGTCCTGTAATAAAACCAATAATAACACTTTGTACTTATGAACCGCCTCACACTGAAAATCTCAAGTGCTTTATAGACCATAAATTCTCCCAACACCCTTCAGGAGATAAAGAATAATCACTCTCTCCAATTAACAGTTAAACTAGAAACTAACTTAGCTGAATGACTTGTCCAAGGCCACTGAGGTAAGACAGAAGTCCACTTGTTCTAGAGACTAAAACAGGGCTGATCCTCCATGAAGGAGTGAGGGCGGCGATACTTCATCCCAGGTCCCATTTCCTCTTCCGCTTTCTTTCTCTACCTACTTCTGGCAACTCTTCTAGGTCTCTCTCAAGGTGTTAACTGACCCAAATTGATAACCCCAAGGCGCTAGCCTTCCCAGGAATGTCTACCTTTTACTAGGGGGCTCTTGGAAGCTGGCTGAATTTCAAGAACCCACAAATGGAGCTCTTGACTTTACTGATGGAGAGTCTGTTCTCTCCTCAGAGCTCACAAAGTGTACTACCCCGGGGGTCATTCACCCCTGTACTCTGCCACCTGGAGAGTACTCTTCATCCGCAGAGAGAAGCCTCCCCTCCTACTACATCAACCAGTACACTGAGGTTTTGCTTTGTCTTAAGGACAGAAATGGAAATGAAAGTCATCTTTCTGCCCAGAACTACCTAACATCAGGACCCAACTGTTCCTGCCTGAGCTTTTTGTAACTACAGTCTTCGTGCCCAAATATTGTTAGCAAGTGTATTGTCTCTTGATGTGTGCTGGGAATACAATCCAAACACTGCCACCAGGTGGGATCTCTTTCACCTAGCAAGACAGACATTTTCCTCAGCATTTCCAAGTTCAACAACGTTTACGATCTCTCCCCATGTGGAAATGGGGGAATGGAACAATTTGAAACCACCGGGAAATGCCTGGCTGCCATTGCCCTTTGTTAGGACTTATATCCAATTTTCTGTAATTTCACAGAGCCACTCTGTCACACATGATTGAAGAGGAAAGTGGGAACTAGGAACTTAGGACATGAGGTGTGCTTGCATATCTTCTATGACATGCATCACTTCAAAGCTCTGGAGAAGGCAACCACACATTACGTGCAAGGGCCGAATGCACAGAGAAAAATATGGAACATTTTCCCCTCCCAATTGTTACACCATTGAAAGAGCAGTAGTAGTGGTTTTTGCTATCTAAAAAGGAAACAAATTTCTATCAACTTGAAGTTCCGCTGTACAGCTCTGTTGAGGCTGCAGAGATGTAATAGACTATGGCCAGGTTAAAAAAAAAGGAAGCCTCTCTTTTCATCTTTCTGCCATCCTGGTGACAGCATTAGGATGCCACTGATTTTGCCTATGTGTTCTTCTGTCAGCTGCTATTCTAAAGGATGTCTAACGAATACCTACTGTAGGCAAAACGCTATCCCAGGTGTTATGCATGATTCCTACCCTTAAGAAGCTGCATTTTGAGCGGGGATGCAAATATACACAAATGCCCATTTTATATGGTCAGTTAACTTCTCATGTGTTTATATATCAAATGATAATGGCCTTGAGCCATCTAAGAAGGTTTTATGAAAACATGAAAATCTGAAGTTTGCTGATCTGGAGAGAATAAACATTTTGGTTTTGGTTGTGTGTCATATGAGGAGGAAATTTGCACCAGAGTCTTTTCAAACAAGAACAATTTCTACAGGACAGCATTCCTTGTCGATTCCTCAGAATTCAAAAATACATACTGACCTAGCTATAAAAGTCATCATAAATCCCTTTTAAGTTATTTACACTTCCTCCAAAATAGGTACTTCAATAACAATGTGTTGCATACTTAATATAAATGTGGGAATTACAAAAATGGAAAAGAGGCAACCATTGGTCTCATGGAGCTTAGCATCTGTCAGCTTCCATTCTAACTTAATTCCTGCCCAGCCAAATTCTACTCAGCTCACCCAGCACTGTCCAGACACTCCTGCTCTGTTTACAGCTCAGCAATGGTTACTACGATTGACGACATGGATACTTGAAATTTTATATAGCGTTTATGCAATCACTCTTCATTGCCCAGTAAGAGAATTGGTTTGCAGGACCTGGCTCCTTGCCAGAGTTATCTAGATCTTAATTTTATAAGGCAAGAATTTACCCTAGAGTTCAAAAATTGAAAAACAGGGCGGAGGAGTTGTTGGTGATCATTCATGGTCAAAGAAAGCAGTTTGCTTTTCTGTGGGCAGATATCCAGGGGCAGTTTAAAATGACTTCCCTCAAGGAAGAAATACCAGAAAAACACCTGGAAATCCTGAAGCAAAAGTAAAGAATAAAATTAGTTCCCAGTGGTGATATTTATCATTTCTACACCCCATCTGTCCATATTTTTGGAGCATTCGTCACCATACCTAAACAACTGTAATTATTCCTGTTAAGGTTTTACATGGGCCATCTGAGCAGCTACACCTGGAAATCTACAAGGTGAAAGAAAAGGCAGATGCTTGCAAGCATGACGATCATTGGCTCCCTGGGTTGCGAAGGTGACAGATGAGATCACCTCCCACCAGTGCCTTTCAGCTCCAGGTTATTGGAGGGTCAGTAACCTCTTCCATCCAGTGTCCCATTGCCAACCATCTCCTGGGCTGTATTTGAGGGAAGTGGTGGTGGGAAGGAAGAGGGACAAAAGGAAAGTGGGAGAAGGTAGAGAGGAGTTTGAGCTTGAGAGCAGGAGATAGAGGAAGGAGAAATGTATTTCAGCATTGCCAGCTGAGGGAGTTTGGAGACCTGAGTACCTGGGAAAATGCTATGGAAATAGGAAGGGAAATGTTCATTGAATTGTGTATGGCACCATTGCTTGGTCACAAAACCATCTAAGTGTTATGCTTTTAGAAACCCAATTTAGGGGCGCCTGGGTGGCTCAGTCAGTTGGGCATCTGACTCTTTTATTTTTTAAGATTTTATTGATTTGCTTGAGAGAGAGCACAAAAGAACACAGAGGGAGAGGGAGAAGCAGGCTCCACACTGAGCAGAGAGCCCAATGCAGGGCTCGATCCCATGATCCTGAGATCATGACCTGAGCTGAAGGCAGATGCTTAACTGACTGAGCCACCCAAGCGCCCTGGGCATCTGACTCTTGATCTCAACTCCTGCCTTGATCTTAGGGTCATGAGTTTGAGCCCTGCTCTGGGCTCCAAGCTGGGTATGGAGCCTACAGAAAGAATGAAAGAAAGAAAGAAAGAAAGAAAGAAAGAAAGAAAGAAAGAAAGAAAGAAGAAAGAAAAGAAAAGAAAGGGAGAGGGGAGGAAGAAAGAATTCCAACTTAGGAAACCATCACCAAATGATGAGTCAGAGAAGAGAGATAAATTTTAAGAAGAAAAGACTTTTTTCAAGTAACAATTTTTCCCAAAAGACAAGAGTCAGACTCAATAAACTGCCAGGTACAGAAATGGCTAAGTCTGCGAGACAGAAACTTGCTGGTAAAAAAAGAAGGATTTAGAAGGCCATAAGAATTTAAACACAAATTACAGGGGAAGGATGCCACCTGAACTGCCTGCAGGAAGAAACTGCGGAGGGCGGCAGGGAGAGCTCCACATGCAGATCCTACAGACAACACGGGGCAAACAATCCGAACAGCTCCCAAGGAGACACTCCAGTGAGCAAAGCACAAGGACTACATTAACAGCCAGTGGAAGAACAGCCTTCAAGGTGGGCTTGCCAAATTTCTCATGCTGTGATGCAAAACATTCTACTGAGGAGAAAAACAGCAGTTGTTGTAAGTAAAATCCTTTCCATTTTTCTGGGGGGTGGGGGATAGTCGTCATGATAAATTCTCACAGAACCATTATCGGTAGAAATTTTCAGTATAGGTGGAGTTGAATAATACAAGAAGTAGGACTAGGCATGTCAATTAGTTGTATAACCTTAGTGTGTGTGTTGTTCTGATATGATCATCATGAAGCAGAATATAAAATAGCATAAAAAAAAGGATCCAGTCACCTCACAATATAATTCCTTTTTAATTAAACAGGAAAGGTCAAAATACTGTATGATCATAAAGATATAGTTAACACATGGAAACATTCTATGTTCTAGGCATAGAAAAAGGGAGACTGAGAAGATGTATCCCAAGATGCTAATTTTGGTTTTGTTTGTTATGACTACAGGTATTATGAAAATATATAAAATACAGTTTCTGCCCTCAAGGAGCTGAGTAATTCTTATTCCTTATTATATTTGTTTAGTCATCTTTAATTATAATGTCATTAAAGTTTTAAGGAATGTCTTAGTTGAGAAACAATTAGAATAAATACAGAAAAGAAAGAAAATAAGCAAAGACTAAACCAAACAGGAAGATAAACATATTTTTTATTCTGTGTATTTGTATAGGACAACAGATTTGCTGGTGGGAGATATTTGATACAACACCCCTTCAGCTTATCACTATTCAATTGAATTCAGTTTCACATATGCTTGTTAAACACATAATAAGGTATAAGGATATTAGGGGAAGACAATGGGTATAAGAGATGAATGACTGTCTCTGCCTTCAAGATTCTTGCATCTAATAAGTAAGATCAGTATGTTACTTCCACCTCTTCCTAACCCCAAGTCTGTGCCTTAGATTCTTGTCTGATTTTCTTATTTAGGATAGAGAATAGAGCCAAGCCTTGGTATCCTCGATCACTGGACAGCGCTGAGCAGGCTCTCCTTCCCAATCTTTTCCTAGGGTCTGGAACATTTTTCTTCCAGACCCTCTTAAGGTTGACTTTGCCATTACTCAGGGCTCAGTTCAAATGCTGGGTCCTCAGAAAGGCCTCTCTTGACCACCTCACCTCCTGGACAACATTCCCTTCCCCATATCCACACCATTCTTGATCCTATTACTTTGTTTTATTGTCTCCATGGTAATTGCCCATTTCTCTTGGGATATAAACTCCATAAGGGTAAGGATTTCCAAGTCTGTTGTATAGCTGTGTCCCCAGCTTCTAGAATTGTATATGGCTTATGATGTGTACTCAATGAATATTTATGAACAAATGAAAAAGAAAATACCTGCCTCTTTGGGTCTTACTGTCTCGACCCTAGAGTTTCTTTAAAAAAAACAAACACTTTGTTCCCAGCTGCACCTCCAGCACCTGCAAGAATTACTAATACCTAATGGATGTTCAGTTAAAAAAAATTGTTAGCAAAATAATGACAGGACAGGAGCCAGGGGAAAAAAAAGACCCAAAAAGCAGAAAATCGAGAGCAAAAATATTGTGTAAGCCAGATTATGGAGTTGTGTGCTGATTTCCTTGTGTTTATTTCCATGAAACTTTTGTCCCTTGTTGTCTGGAAGTTCTAGGCTTGCCTCAGCCTATATGACAAAAATCAAATATTAAGGATGAGCTGTGTGTGAAAACTTAGCCAGAGTAATTGAGAGAGGAGTAGCAGAATCCTTTAGTGCAGTGCAATAGTAAAAATCAGAGCCAGCCAGAGAAGGATCGGACAGATGGAAAAGCTCTGGGGATGGAGAGTGAGACAAGATGTCCAACCCTTCTTCCCAGGTGGGTGTCCTCCCATTACTGCCAACCCCAGGGGAGCCTGGTTTTATTTGAGAAGAAGCCATTTCTTTATAAAAGTAAACAATAGCAGCATATGATAGAATCTCTTAAGTGCTAGGAAAGGTCCTAAATGCTATGAAGATTTAAAAGATTAAGAGCTCACAAGCCATTAGACTGATTAGGAATCACTTCATGAAAAAGGTAGCATTTTCAGATGGGTCTTGAGGAGCACAAACCAGGCATATGAAAATGGCAATGAGGACCATCTAGTGGAAAAGGACCATCTAGTATGGCTGGGGCGTAGGGGATATGTGGGAAAGAAGACAGAGTCACAAGAAAATTAGGTCAAGGGCAGATTATGGAAGACCATGAATACCAAACTGTGGTTTGGTTTTGTTCAAAATTAGTTTGTAATGAACAACTACTTACTGCTTTTTGAGACAGCTTAAAATACTACTGAACCAAGTTTTAGGAAGATCAATCTAGTGGCAGTATTTAGATGATTACTAGGCTAGGCGGGATTCTAAAATGACTCTCAGTCATTGGCAAATCACCTCTATCTTCACTATAAGAGGGAGCTGTGGATATGATGGAGTATCGCTATGGTGATTAGCTTATGTTATATGGCAAAATTGAGCTTAAGAAAGGGAGGTTATCCTCAGTGGGCCTGAACTCAGGCAAGTGCCTTAAAAGAATGGGAACTCTTTGGGGAGAAAGAGATTAGAGATACTATATTTAACATGTACGATGCTCTCCACTGGTGGCTTGAAGATGAGGAAATGGCAGGTGGCCTCCAGAAGCTGATAACAAGCCCTCATAATACCCAGGAAGATGATGAGAACCTCAATCCTAAAACTGTAATGAACTGGAGTCTGCCACCAGGTGAATGAGCTTGGAAGAGAACTCTTACTCAGAGCTTTCCAATAGGGACACTGCCTACGCAATACGTTGAATGTGAGACCCTGAGCAGAGAAGCCAGGTGAGCCCACCTGGACTTCTGACTCATAGAACTGTGAAATAATGGGTGTGGTTTTAAGCCCCTAAGTTTGTGGTAACTTGTTATACAACAATAGAAATGAAATACAGTTAGAGTGAGGGGGAACTGAGAACCATTTGGGAGACTATAAAACTAGTCTAGGTTAGAATAAACTAGTAACTTAACGAAAGAGGTTGTAATAAAAATAAAGAGGACAGATGGGAGAGAGATCAAAGAGAGACTCTATGTGACTTAGTGATGGATTAGCTATAGTGGTCAGAGAGAGGGAGAGGCAGAATGTGAGTCTGAGAAGGGGAACCTGGATGGCTGAAAGGATAATGGCGCCATTCATAGAAGAATGGAAACCAGGAATAACAGGGGGAGGGGGATGATCGGTTTCATTTCAGACACACAGAATTTCTGATGCCAACAGCATATCCACAAGTTTATAAAAAATGGGTGTCTGAAATTCTATAGAGAAGCTTAGGTTCGGAATGTCATTTTTGGAGTTCCTAATAAATAAATAAAAATGCATAGCTCCAGTGAGTTAATTGAGAAAATTATTGGAGAAAATGATTGGTATGAAGTTGGACGAGGATCCCAGAAGAAAGGCCCCTCTCACTTCTATGCTCTTGAAACTTCCTCTGCCTGAAATATACTATCTGAAATAGTCTTGGAAAACCACCTACTTCAAGCATCATCTCCTCCTTGTAGCACTTCCTGCCTTACACCACCATTTGAAATTATCTTAAGGTTTCTTAAGTGACAATATTCCTATCTCCCCAGTAGACTAAGTCCTCAGGAGACAGGGGCCATCTAATTTCATCTTTACATTCTTGACACCAAACCAAGTGTCAAGAACACAACAGACACTAAGTATTTGTTGAGTGAATGAAACAAAGATAGGAATTATCAAAAAGATAGGAGGGAACCAGAATAGTGCCACATACATAAGATAAAAAGGGAGAGAGTTTCCAAAAGAGGATGGTAAATAGTGTCAAACGTTTCAAGATAAAGAAGGATGAAGACTCGGGGGTGCGGAGCAGTTGGTTTGGTGATTAGAAGTGTAGTGCCTAACACAAGAACAGTATGAGTACCAAGATCACATTACAGATGGTTAGAAATAACATGAAGTGATGTGATTTAGAGATAGTGAGAAAGTGAAACGTTAGGTGAATTTTTAAAGAAGTTCAAAGATCAAAGAAAAGAAAGTGACAGGATGATAGTTTGTGAAATAGATAAGGAAAAGGGTTTTGATGTGTGTTTTCGGTTTGGGACTGGAGAAAAGCTAAACAAGTTCACAAGCAGAATAGAAAATAACCCATAAATGGGTTGAAAAGTCACAAACTGTTCATGTTGGACAGGTCCTTATGCATGACCCTGTTACTCACTTTACATTTTCATTGCCCCTTCTTTCTTGACAACTGAACTCAGATTCTTCTTGCAATGGCAATGCGCTGAGGCCCAGACAAGACACTTAATTTCCTAGTCCCCCTTGCAGGTAGAGGTGACTAATGTGACAAAATTTTGACCAGTGAGATAGAAGAGATACCTGCCAGGCTCTGAGAGTGCTTTTGCTTCTCCCAATGAAAAGAAAGAGGTATAGCTGGTGCCTCCCCTCCTTCTCCTTTCTCCCTTGAGAAAGCACAAGAGGCATGTGGTGACCCTAAGGCAGCAAGAAAGAGGGAAATGATAAGCGAGTCCCATCAACACTATAATGACATTCGTCAAGCCACTGAGGAGATACCAACAGCTCCTTAACTGCAGACTTCCTGCAGCAGGAGGAAAAAGAAACCCTTATGTGTTTAAGCCACTGTGAATCAGATACACACAAATAGATATAGACTTTGTATGTAGATATATATTTATTGCCCCCAAATAAGTTTGCAACTAAAAAGACGTTAAATATTTTCAATCGGCCTGCCAATATTTGAACAACCCTAAACTGTCTTTAAGTTGTCATCTACCTTATGTGTATATAATTCCAAAGGCAGGACATTTATTAGTTACTAAAACTTTCCAGACTATTTTGGAGAGTTCTGACATTAGAAAGCCCTCTCTTCTCAAAAACTTTCTAAAGTTGCCTCCTTTCCCCTGATCTAGCATTCCAGGTCCTCCATAAACTCATTTCACCCTGCATCCCATCTCTGTCTTTCCTATGTTCTCCAGCATATATACTCTATAAAGTCAGGTCAGTCTTTGTCCCAAGGGACATGGCCTCAGTAACAGGGCAAGCTCAAGCTTACTTCTACGTCTTTAACCTTCTTGCTCTTCTTTCCTAAATTACAAGTCTTTTATTCTAAAATGTTACCCATTTTTCAAGGCTAAATAAAGCCCCACCTATTCCGAGAAATCTTCCCTGGCTATCCTATCTCCTACTGATCTCCTCCAATTAGCAACACAGAAAATTGTGACATTGTCTACAAATCCTTCTCCCACTATTTGTTCATTGTCCTGTGTGGGTTTCTTTGGCACACCTACTAGAAGGTAAACTCCTCCAAGCCTAAGACACATTCTCCTCACATATTCTCCCCACAACTGCTAATGTAGCCTTATGCACATACTCAATAATAATTTGATGGGAGTTTTTAAGAAGTAAAGGTATATAGTGCTTAAGGGAACTAATAAAGACACACAGAATACAAATTAAACACACAGGATTTTGTGGTCAAAGTAGAGCTCAATTCAACAGAATCCACTAAAATTCCAAATTAGTGTTTGCTTTATAAAAATGTCTTTCTTAAACTCTCCTTTCTTTTAAGAAAGAGACTGATAAGTATCCTCTGATTCACTGATGGGCTGGAATGGTAACACTTATTCTCTAGCATAAAATAGGAAATTCCTGTTATTAAAATATAAAGCAATTTTAAATTAACCAGACCCAAGAAGAAATCAGACAGAGGCACTTGTACTGTCATTATACTCAATTCTGAAGTTCTTCTTCCCGAATAGCTCTGAATCTTCCATACATCAAGTAAGCCAGATGCTCAGAGAGGATTAGGAGTCCTATGATTTATTCCTTGGTGGGGGGTGGGGAGGCGTCTAAAGATGCCAGCATTCGGAGACTAGTTAATCCATCCAGATCTAAGCTTCCGTGGCCTTTGATTAAAGAAGCGCTGTGTTATGGTCTTGAAGTATCACAAGATGGCATCTCCAGAAGTTCTGATGAAGGGACTTTTAATTCCAATTCAGTTTGTGCTCAATTCCCCAGCTGGTCACTCAGAGGGTCTGGCATGGGTGCCATTTATTTGTCATTGCTATACATGAGGCTGCCGGCTTCATCTGTTTCATCCCTTGCTCCATCTTGTTGGGTGTAGGCTAATTGCAAATGAGCCTTTTTTGGTCCAGGATTTGGTGGCCACCAGTGTTCCTTAGCTTGCTGGCTTTTCATCTACACTTTCCTTTCCTTGCTCTTATAGCTGAGAGTCCCCGCTAGGGATTATTCTACCTGCTTATCATCTCCTAGTTACTTTGTTTATTCTGAATGTGATGGCTGGTCACTGAAATATAAAGGTGGATATGGCTTGACCTCTGCTTTACACAAAAACATACAAGCAATTATCTTAGCTCGTAGATGACTCTTCTTAAGCATTTGCTTTGTGATAGGCACTGTCCTCATCTCCTGACGCAGACTGCCCAATGATTCTCTACAACAACCTTGTGAGACAGGAACTATTCTTTTGTACTTATGGCTACCATAAGAAAATGGAAGAGCCAGAAAGGGTAAGTGCAAGGAGCGCCTGGGTGACTCAATTGGTTAAGCATCTGCCTCTTGATTTTGGCTCAGATCATGGTCTCAGGGTCATGAGATTGAGTCCCAAGTCCTGCTCCACGCTCAGTGGGGAGTCTGCTTGAAGTTTTTCCCTCTCCTCTCCCTCTGCCCCTCCCACCTGCTCACCTGCATTCTTAAAAAGGAGCGGGAGTATATACATCAAGGAAGAAGTGAATGCAGACATTGAAAACATGCAGCCAACCCCAGCCCCCACAGCACAGCTTCTACAAATGAAGAATTATGTGGAATGAGGAGTGGCAAATGTTGCCATAGAGATAGATACCAGAGCTAAAGGAAGGGAAATCTCAGGGATGGTGACAAAGGGGAGGAAGGTGAAATTCTGGCAATGCAGAGGGGGGCTGGTAGAGACCCAGGACTGTATAAATGTAAAGGTCAGAGGTGACCACCAAAGCAGAAGAGTTTTCTTCTCAATTTGGCATCTTCTGGGGCTGAATATAAAGATGTGAGGAACATTGGAGGCAGGCCTGGAAAGAGGAGGCAGCTCACAGAGCTGAAACAAAGCAGAAAGGAGAGGGAAAGAACCAAAGATTCACAGGGAAAAATCAGAGGGAGAGAGTTTCCAGGACCTATTGAATTTTGCAATTGGGTCTTCATTATTAATCACAAAAGCTATTATGTTCTTTCTGCCAAGCAAAGCTCACACACATGATCCCATTTAATCCTCACAACCACCCTTGAAGTATGCATGATTATCTGCAGAACAGTTCTGGGGGTGGCCGGGGGCAAAATCCAAACTGCAAGGGGTTGGGAAGTGATAGAGTGGGGAGAATGTAGTCTGCCTTTGGGATAAATTTGGGATAAAAAGGGATTGAGTCCCTATTAAAAGCTAGTCGGGGTGCCAGTCATTTCAGCACTGCTTTCCAGTCTCATCCAAACAAAACTCTCAAAGAGATGTGTCCTTATTCTCCTTCAAAGAAAAAAGTGGGATTTGGAAGCCCAGTGTGACTGGGGAGCCTATCTTCCTTTCAATAAGCCCCACTCTACTCCCACAGAGGTGACAGATAGCTGCAACAGAGGGTCACTAAGGGGTTTACTGCACCAGGCCAGGCTCCCTGCAAAGAACTTTACATAATTGTCACATTGAAAAGTCAGTTTAAATGTTAATTTCATTATTAATAGTGTGGTAAGGGCCAGGAGTCAGACTCCCTGAGCTTGGAGCTCAGCTGTGCCATCCAGGGGGTTGTCCTTTTTCCTCAGTTTCCTCATCTGTAAAATGGGCTTCCTTGTGAAAATTCTTTAAATACAGATGAGGGGCACCTGGCTGGCTAGGTTGGTAAGCTTGCTGTGCTTGATCTCGGGATTGTGGGTTCAAGCCCCACCTTGGGGGTAGAGGTTGCTTTAAAAAAAAATACATGTGAAATATAAAGCACAACGAGTGCTTAGGCATGAGAAGTGTGGGGTAAAATGTTAACTAATAGTTTAACCTCCATTTTACAGCCATAAAATGAGAGCGTGAGTAAAAATGAGACAGTGAGTAAAGATCTCAGAATTAACAGCCATAAGAGCATGCTCTGGACTCCTGGATCTCCCAAAAGCCCTTGTGTTTCCTTGCCACCCACCATCCTGCAGAGAAACCCCTTAAAGGGGAATGATGTGGTGGAGTGGGTGTTGTGGTGTTTGCTTGTTTATTTGTTCTTAAGAAGGATTGACTCACACAAGTTTGTTTTTTGTTTTGTTTTTTTTTTTTTTTAATTTTCCTGGGAGGAGATACAAAGTGAAGATGCAGAAGAGAAGGAACCGTGATGGGTGAGCCCTCCGAGAGACAGGAAGGGGTGGCAAGCAGGCACAGGTGCAGGTTCCACAGCTTAGATAAGGAGAGGCTCAGTCAAGGAAGCAAGGGTGGTGTTCACATCTTGATTTTGTCTGGTATCAGAGGAGAAAGAAACTAGGAGGACGTTTATTTTCCTCTGTCCTCTTAAGGCCGGGACAAACCAATATTCTTGACGGGATTTAAAAAATACCGCGTTCCTCCTACCCTTTCTTCTTAGATCTTCTCCTTTCCCCCTCCTCTCCCAACCACCCCACCCCTACTTCCTCTTCTCTCTCTCCCCCTGCTGGTTTGCTAGTTACTTCCCCCTTCCCTTCTCCCCCGGCTATAGCAGGGTCCAGGCTGCCTGCGAGGCACAGGGCGAGATTGGCTGCGGACTGTACAGATCAGCCAAAGAACCAAGTAGCCTCTCTCTCTCTCTCTCTCTCTCTCTCTCTCTCTCTCTCTCTCTCTCTCTCTCTCTCTCTCTCTCTCACACACACACACACACACACACACACACACACACACACAACTCGGACCTGCCGCACCACTCCAATCTCTGGAAAAGGCAAGCGAGCGCCCTCCGGACCGCGGCGCGCACCCGGGCTCCGGCACTGCGCCCGACGCAACGCTAGTGCCTTTCCCCAGCGCGGCCGCTTCGGCCCGGTGTTCTGGAAGATAAAGAGGGGAGGGAGAATAGAGACAGATCCTGAAAACCCCCGGGCCACACACGCCGCGACTTAAGCTCGTTCTCGGCGTACAAGTGAGGACGGCGCCTGCAGCGCCCTGCCCTGGTGAGGTCCGCGCGGCTGCCCGGGAAGAGCCCACCTGCCGGTCTGCGATCAGCCGGCGCAAAAAGTGCGGCTGGTCGGCGTCCTGCTCAGGCAGCGCCTGGCGCTCCCGGCGCCCTCGCCCCCGCTAATTCGAAGTTCAACGCTCCGCTCTGTCGCGGGCCCCTCGCGGCCTCGGAGTGTCCCCTCGCCACGCGGGGAGCGGACGCGCGGCGCCGGGAGCTCGCTATGGCTGGGGCGCGCAGGCTGCTCTATCTGTGGCTGGGCTGCTTCTGCGTGAGCCTGGCGCGGGGAGAGACACTGAAGCAGAATTTCCCGGAGCTCCACAAGGCTGTGCCAGGCGACCGCGTGGCAGGTGGTGGCTCGGGCCCCGTACTGCCCCCGCACGACAAGGTGTCGGAGCACATGCTGCGGCTCTATGACAGGTACAGAGGCGGCGGCAAGGCCGAGGCGGAACGGACACCGGGGTCCTCCGAGCGCGGCTCGCAGCCCCTGCGCCCGCAGCCCCTGCGCGAAGGCAACACGGTTCGCAGCTTTCGAGCCGGAGCAGCAGGTGAGTGCCCGAGGCGCCCCGTTTCCGCAGTGCAGCCCCAGGTTTCTCCGGGGACACCCCCCCCCTTCCTCGTCTGCCCTCCGCTCTCTAATGCTACCTGGAGACCTTCTCTCACCCTGTGCAGTTGCCCCCGAGCCCCCTCGGTCCCGCGTTTTGCCAGGAGTAATGCCAGTTTTAGAGCCCGAATTGAGAGGGAGATCTGGAGAGAAGGGGGCCGAGCAACTGACTAGGTCTGGAGGAACTGCCTGGAAAGGGGGAAGGGGCTACCCCCATGCCCAGCGGAGCCCTCCTGCGCTGGGTGTCTGGAGCACCCCAGAGGTACCTCAGGCTGATGATTCTTAAGCCAGCCAGCGGCAATTCCCTCGGACTGGGCTTTAGCCGTGTTTACCTAAAGACAGATGCCATTTTATGCCAACCCCGAGGCACCAGAGAGAAAAGTCACACTTTTCTCGCCTTTTAGACGGTCGCTTCCCCAGACCTTGCACCCCCTCTGAACTCGCCTCCTCTGTTACTGTATTTGACACTTACCATTTGATAGTCCCTTGGTGACAAACACACAAACTAAACCAGGTGGTCGGGTGTTTTGATTATTTAAAACCCATCTGGGCAAGTAGGGGTTGTACCTATTCCACGCTGGGAGGAGTTGAGGGGGGTGGCCGGCGGTGGATGTAAACACCTCTTGGAATCTGCCGATGAAAATCTGCTCATCCCATTTTTCAACACACAGATCACTTCGGACTGAAATTCATGGCTTAACAAGGTTTCTCCTGTCCCCTGTGGTGAAGCGAATAACTAATGCTAACAGCCTGCCTCCCTTGTGCTAACAGCTTGAGGGAAAGTTTCCTGGACACTGACTCAGTTTCTATGCTTTGAAGACGCATCAGGCTTTTTTGTTCACTACATTCATGATAAAGGGAAATGTAACTGCAAAGCCTGTCTTCAGTGAACCGTTGAAAAATAGCCAAGAATCTTCAAGTAAGGAGGCCTTGCCTCATGCTCTATCAATTCTGTCAGAATCACTAGAAAGAAATCTCCCAGAGCTTTGATATGTAGGACTCCTGGAAAAAGGAAAACCAAAGCATCCATCAAGGAAAGCCCTAGGCTGACACTGTAAATACACTCTAGAGCTCGTAGGCTTGATGACATTTACAATAAATGTGAATTATGCTTTCTAATGCAGAAGTCTTTAGCTAGCGTCTGAGCTGAACCAGATTTCACTTTCTTCTTAAAACCATGAGCATAATCTGTAAGGAGCTGCCCTCTGCTAAGGAAACAGAAACCTGCTCTGGGTTATCCACAGTATGCCAGCCACATGAGGAGGCTGTCCTGACAGCTGACCACACCAGTGAGAGCCCTGTTTATTTCAGTGCCACTCTGAGGGCAGGCTCAAGGAAGGAGCAGTGTGGGAGCAACAAGAACTGGAAAGAAGTTTGGTGGGCAGGGCAGGTGGCAGTAATGAAGATGCTCAGATTGCTCTTATCTTGATGGCATTTTCTTGGTGCTATTCCTAGGGAGTCGCTAAAGCACCCAAGAGACAAATAGTATTTTTTGTATCAACAAGTTTCGTTGTTAGTATGAATCACAAGGTTGGGAGGTGGAATGTGAGTTTGTTTCACTCACACCCATTGCCTAGTTGTTTGTACGTTTGCTTGGGCTGAGTGAACCATGCGTGGGAGATGGATAAGGATTTGAAGAAGGTGGGCCCCCAGTACTTTGGGGCTTCAGCTCATTCTGTGCATTATAATTTCTAGTGTCCCTTCTCAGCCTCACTGGTCTTATACCAGCAAATGATAAACTCTGATAGGGAGGCCAGCAGTTCCCTGGAAATGATGAATTGCAGCTTGAAGCCTATATACAAGGCTGTGTGCCCTGATAAGAAAAGTAATCCCTTTAGCATCCTTGAGACCGTCTTAATGACTTATTCATCAAACGTAGACACTGGTTTTTGTGGAAGCTGAAGTGTCATGTTACTGCATCGGATGGAGACTCCTGGAGAGGTGGTTCGTGTTGGAACCTTTCCAAGAGTGTTTAGTTACTAGCACACTAAAAGGACCTTATTATAAGGCAGTTCTGGCTCTAAGAAGGGCACGACTTCAGGAAGGTGCTAAGGCTTTCATGTGTGTCCCTCTCCTTTATCCATATCAGCGTTTCCATAACACCCTTTGTCTTGTGACATATGTTCCGATGTAGGTGAAAGATGCTGTCTGCTTTAATAAATCAGATATGTTTTCTAGTCCGTGGTGTTTAGGTTTCACAACATATGGGCTTCTCCATAGCCACGATGTTACAAATGTTAGTGGAGGGTCATGGGGTTGCTGTATGTATGGGGTGGCTGCTGATCCGGCAGACTTTCCGAGTGCTTATCCAGGCTGAGTTATAGCCTCAGAGCCCTATTTGCTCCTTGGAACGTACCTGATTAAAATTATTTATTGTTCTAAACCTAGAATATCTTTGGTTGAAATTTAGCTGCTGTGGTATCCCTCTGATTACTTTCTACTTAAACCATTACTTGATGGTGGGTGGCATGCATCCTAAGTACACTTTCTGCTAACCCCTTTTCTCCTCCCTCAATGCTATGCAGTTGGTGTGCCAAAACCGTACGTTTGGAACACTCATAAGTCTTTTTGTGATGTGTGAGGGTTTGCATAAAGATAGGTTTTATCTTCCCCTTTGTAAAAGGTAATTTACAGAACTATAGATGACAGAGAAATTTAGCTTTATAAACATACACCATCTTGAAGCAAGACAAGAGGCATATGAAATCAGCTTTTATTTTAATCTTAGTTTAAGTTGTCCTTGGCTACCATGTAATAAAAGAAGAGTATTTTACATGAGGTTTTCTCCTGGCCTGATCCTTTAAGATACATACTTCGTGTTCATTAGTTTCTCATCATTCCCATAGTCACTTACTCTTATTTTTCTTACTCATAAATTTTACTCCTTTAGGAAAAGTGATTAAAGCACACATATTCTTACTAGGAAAGTATCGTTATTTTGATTTACGACATATAGTGACAAAAAGATTGTATTCTGGTGAATATTTGTCGCCTTTAAAAAAAAAAGTCACACAGACTTCATAGATAAAAGAAAATTGACGTAACCGGAACCCCAGAGTGAATCTTGTCATTCAGTGAGGAAGGGAGAGTCTTTCCTATGATAACCAAAACTCTTTAAAAATAAAGGATTATCATTTGATGTGTTTCTGAAGGACAAGGCAAAAATATAAGGCTTTGAGAAAGACAGAGTTAAGGGCAGAATAAGCATTCCAATAGGATAGAATGAGCATTCCTGTCAAATACATGGGCCAGTGAGCGAACATCGTTTTTGATGGGTTTAATGGCTAGAGAATATAATGACTTTATTAAAGCATAGTTACCTTAAAATCTCTGGCACCTAGAAACTAGGCTTGAAATTAACGAGTACCCAGGTTATCTAATGTTTTCATTCAAAGGACAATCGTACATCTGGAGAAGGGGAGACTGGGTATGCAGCTGCTTTGAATTACACACATCTTTGAATACATGATAGCCCTTAATGAAGTTTTTACTGTAATAGGCAAGACAGCTTTACAATCTCTGACATTTAAAAGTCCATAATACCATGAATTCTTGATTTCCATCCTAATGGAAAAGAGAATGAGAATGAGTTACATGAAGAAATTATTTAAATCTAGCTTTTTAGTACAATTAGTCACACTCAGAGAGACCAAGGGACCATGAGGGTCAATGAAAAAAAAATCCCCTAAGTAGATAATTCATTCAGGAAATATTTATACATTAAAAATATATACATAATTAAGAATATATTAAGAAGGTTACATACATTTTATTTAAGCAGTGGAAGTTTATAAGCACTTGACTGACCCAGTTCAGATATCTCTAAAATTTAAATAGGGACATGAATGTTAAATGCTCTCTGGGGTTTTGGAGTTCTGTAAGTTTGTATTTAGAAGAGGCTTTAAGGAAAGCCAGCTCAATCCCCCTTATATGGAAGAAGAAATGGATGTTGTGATGTATTTACCAATTTTTCAAACATACTGAGCTCATCTTGAAACCTAGTATTTCTGATAGTCTAGTCATTTTCTAGGAGAAAATTTTGTAGAAAGCGGTCTTTGGAAGATATTAACAGGTGTTAGGTAAAATTGAGTCCCATGGTCAAATAAGGTTTGGAAAAAAATGATCATTTTTACTTGCTGTGGGAACTTTCAGGGCCTTTAAATGCTAGTGGGTCCCCTGAAGAGTGGATCATTTTCTCCCTGAGAGAGCATTTTAGAGAAATGTGGTTCTAAGATATCTAGTTGGGAAACCACTGGTTCGAAGCCTTCCTAATTTCTCAGAAAAGGAAGATATATAAAATTGAAATAAATATCACAACTGAAAACTGTCTCATTTCTCATTTCCCAGCAGTACCTATCTCAGGATGTTTACTTACATTGTTACTGTGTGGACTTGGGTCCAATTGGCACTGTACCACCTTCCTGCTTCCATGTTTTAAACTCCTCTGGCTGTAATTGTAGAGTCTTTCTGTCATTAAATTTCCATTTCTCCTGTGTCTTTATGAATTCTCCGTCACTGTTTTCTTTTTCTTTTTTTTTTTTAAGATTTTTTATTTATTTATTTGACAGAGATAGAGACAGCCAGTGAGAGAGGGAACACAAGCAGGAGGAGTGGGAGAGGAAGAAGCAGGCTCATAGCAGAGGAGCCTGATGTGGGGCTCGATCCCGTAACGCCGGGATCATGCCCTGAGCCGAAGGCAGACACTTAACCGCTGTGCCACCCAGGCGCCCCGTCCGTCACTGTTTTCTACCATAGGGTTAATATTCATTATTTCATAGCTAGTATTATGCTTTTAAAAGAAAGGCTGCCTTTTTGTGGAGAAATTCACTAGAGCTCATACACATCCCTTTGTTTTATCACCATTAGCATCTTGATTAAAGACACACTCAACACACCTATCAACTGTCTTCTATAATCACCAATGTTTGTTGTATTTCTTCGACATAATAAAAATCGTGCCTATCAAAAAGACTAGTCGAAATTATTGAGCAACCTTGCATATACTTTCTATATGCTACTCAGGATTTTTTTTTTCTACAACATCAGAACTTTTCTCCCCACATTTGGATGGTTTTCCCATCTATTCAATTTGTATATCCTAGTAATCCGTATCTTAATAACTTGATTTTGGTGGGAGTAGTGGAAATAAGTTTGGCATCATCACAAATAGTCTCAGCTTGAACTTTCCTATGCCAAGTTTCAATTCAGAGTGCATTGTTACGATTATGTTACGAACCCACGAACACAGAATTATGTAATGGAAACACTGACATAGTATTAATCAAGTGACACAAGTATACGGGGATAATATCTCCTTTGGACAGTAGTAAATGAGACAGTGTAACTGAAGAGCACTCATCTATGGAATATATTTAGAAATGGATAAAGTTGCTTGTCTATTCACATGCTAATAATGGCTGTGTCCCAGCTATTGGTACCTAAAGGAGTACTTTCGGTAATAGATTTTTCAGGAATGGTATGTTTAAAGGCATAGAGGTCTCTATTCATTTAAAACATCTATGTACGTAAGTCATAGACCCCATTGAGCATGGTGTGTTTACTGACTCCTTCAATGATGGACCTACCTTTACGACCATCATTTCTTGGCAATAGAACCACAGTAAATGCAGTGCCTAGATTTTCTCTGGGCACGCTATGAATAAAATTTGTGCACAAACTGATGCTACTGTATTACCATCGTCAGTAAGTACTTCGTACTTTACTGAGTGAATTCTAGTAAATATTCCTTTTATAAAATAAATGCATCTGATAGTTGTAGACATACAAGCTCCTTTGTCTCATCCTCTGATTTTACGCTTAAAACAACTGAGACCCAGCATGATCTTATTTGCTTTTTCATCAAAGAGTATTTTAAAATTAAAATTGTGCATGGAATCAAGCTAAAGACTATTTGAATTAAGTGTAACTGCTACGCTTAGGCATGGGTAAAGGAAAATGGTTTTGAAGTAAAGAAGAGATTCCTGGTATTTTAATTTTTCTATTACCTGAGGCTGAGTTAAGAAATCTAATGGCTAATCTTGGCTGAATTGCTAATTAATAAAGACACCTACTATTGTTAGGCTCAATTTCTTCATCTGTCAAATGATTAAGTCATACCTACTGTGCCGGTCTCACAGAAAGATGGTAAAACTCAACTGAGATAATGCATGTGAAAATTCATGAAACGGTTAGAAGCTCTATATAAATGAGATATTCTTAATATCTTAAAAGGTATCTCTCTCTGGGGCGCCTGGGTGGCACAGTGGTTAAGCGTCTGCCTTCGGCTCAGGGCGTGATCCCAGCGTTATGGGATCGAGCCCCACGTCAGGCTCCTCAGCTATGAGCCTTCTTCTTCCTCTCCCACTCCCCCTGCTTGTGTTCCCTCTCTCGCTGGCTGTCTCTGTCTCTTTCAAATAAATAAATAAATAAAAATCTTTAAAACAAAAGGTATCTCTCTCTAGGGGCACCTGGGTGGCTTAGTCCTTAAGCGTCTGCTTTCGGCTCAGGGCGTGATCCCGGCGTTATGGGATCGAGCCCCACATCAGGCTCCTCTGCTATGAACCTGCTTCTTCCTCTCCCACTCCCCCTGCTTGTGTTCCCTGTCTCGCTGGCTCTCTCTGTCTCTGTCAACTAAATAAATAAAATCTTTTTTAAAAAAAGGTATCTCTCTCTAGCTTCCCACAAGCCTTAACCATAGCTAAACTGTTGATCACGTGCAATTGTTTGTAACACAAAGGATACTGCTTCAGCAGCAATGTAACTATAAGGAGGTGATAGTCCCCTTATAATACAATCTATGATATTCCAAACCCACATTCAAGAAGTTACTATTTCTGGCCTGACCTTGGTGGCTGAGTGGAGCAGAGTTGCACCTTTTTACAGCGATTTCTTGAGGTGAATTGTTCTAAGGTATGATCTCTGGGTTAGCAGAATCAGCTCACGAGGGAACTTGTTGGGGATTCTCCAGCCCACCCAAGACCCTCTGAATTAAACTCTGGGGGCGGGATGCAGAAACCTCTGTGTTAACAAGCCATCAAGGGGATTCTGACGCATGTTTGAGACACACTTGTCAAGCTCATGTCCCTCAAGTTTTGAGGATCTTATAACCAGCGTCCGAAATCTAGGACTGATTAGTGTGTAAATCCTGGTCTCGTCTGGTACTTTTCTTGGGCCTTTTCACGGACAGGTGGTTTATTACCTTATATATAATGGTAAGCCGCTCTCACTGTAGAAGGTATATCACCGTCTTTGCGGCAGTTTTTTCTCTGCAGTGGACTTCAAAGGAAGTTAATAAAGCCTTCTTACTCTTCTTTCATAGCTGCAGAGAGTTTGGGGCGTAGCAGATTTGGTAGAAGGAGGTTATGGGACAGGGATCTATAAAGCACGACCCCGAAGCGCAGAGAGCGTATCTCATTTCGTTCTTGTGTTCCGAGGACCTGGCGTAGTTCGCCACGTAGCAGGCACTCAGTGAATATTTCAGTTGAGCTGAATTCGATGTCCAGGGGACAAGATAAGAAGAGATAGTAGAAAAGCTATCAGCCAGCCAAAGGATCCTTTAAAAATAAACTTGCCACGAATGAAGTTCCCGGAGGCGTTTTATCATGTGTATATCAGATCGCAGCGCTAGGCTGCTCTCTATACAACTGCTCCAATATTGCTTCTCTTCTGCTGAACTGAAAGGAAAAGCCATTTGTACCTCTACCCAAGAAGGGCTTCTGCTGACTTTGGAAAGTTGAAACAACTTGAAAGTATTTTCACTTTGGTGTTAAGTAGGAAACATTTTTGAATCTGGTAAGTTTACACAGTTGTGCATTCAACAAATTTGACAGATATTTTTTTCAGGGTATAAATACTCCGGACTGTGCAAAGTATGAGGAGTTCGAAGATTTATTGGGACATGGGTCTGCCCTCCGAGAGCTCACAGTCTAGGAATGCCCTCAGGTGGAGGCTAAGAGTAGATAAACTGATTAATGGACATGTTGTTATTCTAGAAAAACATACATTATATCATCCTTGGCCACGTTTTACTTTGGACATAGAGAATGGTTGTCTTGAAATCCCATAAAACCCAGTTGTTTGACTGGCACTCTGCAAGAAAAACAAAATTCTGTGACTTTGTGTTCTATTTGGAAAGTCTCTATCTTGCCTTGCCTGAGAGCTCAAGGTGGCCGAGAGACACTGCCTTCTGGACTCAGTAATCTGCAAGCGTTCAGCCCGTGACGGGGGCGGGGGGGGGGGGGGGGGGGGGTGTTTGGAGAAAGAAGTAGGAAAAAAAAAATTTGTCCTGAGTTACATATTTTCTGTATGACTAAAATGTTTTCCCTGCTTTCTGGGGATTTAACTAATCATCAAGATTTCATTTAGTCTATTTGTTTTAAAATCAGACTTTACATAGAAAGCTTTCCATTGTGTGTTCTAATTCCCTTTGAAAACATTCTGTGTGGGCCAGCACGAAGGTAAACTTCCACTTACCACTCCCTGGGCACCGCCTCAGCGGCTCCGTGCGGGGAGCTGAACCCTTGCGATGGCACGGCCGGTCCTAAGTTAGAGTTTCCTCACTGCGTCCTTGGTTTGGCTAGGCTCAGGTGCTTTGTTTTCAGTTGAAAACAGAAATAAATCTTCTGCCTTTATCTATGAATCCAACTCCGAAAAAAGTCTATACAGTTAATAGAAGAGCTGGGCTCCTCTCCAAAATCAATGTTAACTCGCTCGGCCCCAGTTTTGCATTTCTACTGTGAATAGGTTGGACTCAGTCTGTTTATTCATGAAAGAAGCATTTACTGAGCAGGGTGCTAGAATGAAGCCCTGCTTGGGGCTGAAGCGTCCGATATAGTTACTGCAAGATCTTCCTTTAAGACGTTTATGGTCTTAGGAAGAAGCAATAATATGATGAGAATCATATTTGAGGCAGAGCTCCAACCGAAGGAGTGTGTTGTCATGACAAGTGTGCCTGGGGGGCGGGGGGGAGTGCCTCCACTTTGCCTTTAAAAAGCAAGTCTGATTATCAAGGAGAGCAGGGATGAAGACATTGCAGGGAGGAGCCACATCCTGACAGGTGTGCAAAGAGGAGTGTAGCTTGAAACTCACCTGATGTCTGAAGCTTCTTTAAATTCACGGATCTTTTGACTCTATTTTGAAAACTCAAAATAAGATGATAATGCCAAAGGCCAATCCTAACTAGACTGCAGTTGATGTATTCTCAGCAAGGAAAATCCAAGCTCCTGGTAATGCCAGCAAACAGTAAGAAAACAGCTCCACCTATTGGTAGTTACATTTTGGCATCAAAACCTTTCCTGAGGAAGAGCTGAAAATGCAGCCTGGGGTCCTTCCTTGCAAGGGATCTGAGAGGTTACCTAGTGCATCTCTCCTACCCTCCATACCGTAAAAACAGCCTCCTGTAATAGTCTTGAATTAGGACTATCTTATGTTTGCCCAGTCCCCCAGACGGGTCTCACTGTCATACCAGACACTTAGAAAGTCATTCCTTACGCAGACCAGTCTGGATTCTGCCTCTGCTCTCAACGATCACTTTTAGACCTCAGCCTCATCTCTGACCCTGAAAAGAAAAACCCTTTGATCCTTCTGCAGCCCCTAAAGTATTTGTCAACAATTTTCATGTCATCGGTAAACCATATTTTTTCTTCCTTCAATCCCTGTGTTCTCTATTTACTCAATTCAAACTTGAAAGATGTAGTTTCCAGACCCTTCCACATGTTGGTTACTGTCTCCTGTATCAATGAACTGGTTAAAATGAGGGCACCCAGAATTGAAGCTTGCAGCTCTAGTGTAATTCTGGTTAATGTCTCCTAGTACCTGAACGCTACAAACAGCCTGAAAATGCATAAGCGATTGCTTTTTAACCTGATAAAACCCACCATTGTTTTTTATCTTATTATTACGTCAGTTTGTTCTTATTAATTGGAAGGTGTACCTCAGGTTTCTAATTCAATAATTCCAAATGGGTAAGTATCAGAATATTTCAGAAGAAAAGGTGAGCACTATAGCATTTGTCGTGCACTGGTATTGGAACATATACACCTGTGTCTGGAGATAAAACTGTACTAGTCCTGGAGAAGAGAGAGAAGCTACTGCAACACCCCTGTTCTTACCTATGTGAAGACTCTCATTTGGAAAGTTAAGTTAATTTTAAAAATCTATCAAATAAAAAGCATGAGAGTAATTGAATAGGTATTATCACTTATTTCCACTTGCAGGGAGGTATCGATCTCCTTATTTAGTCCTTTATACTCAACTGCTCAACTGCACGCAGCTCTCTTATTCCTGTTTTCATCCATTGTAAATACTCACTAAATATTTGTTAAGTCCTTTGGAGGGAAAGAGCACTAACTTGCACAGAAATTAAGTATTTTAAGGTAAAAGAAGGCAAAAATACAACACTGGGTTAGAGAAGTCAAGAAATGCTTTTGTGAAATGGTTGAGACTTCTGGCTTATTGTTAAAGTGGAAGAGGAGGTCATCTAGAACAGCCGGGATAATGGGCCCCCTGGCCTGGGGAGAAATGGCAAAACGTCAAGTGCTGAGTGAGACCTAGAGTTAGGAGCTAAATGTGAGTTGGCCATTCCTTTTCTGAATTCAGGCGGCTTAGATGTCTGTTAGGATTAGATTAATTTAAGACATTTTAATAAATTTATCTTTAAACTACTGGAAATATTGTTATGCAAAAGCCCCCCCATACGCAGCATTGCATACTGCCAGAATGGGGTCCTTCCATTTCCCCACCCCCAACATCCCTTTTTCCCTTCATTCTTAAGGTCTGGCTCAAAGGTTAACTCTTCCCTGTGTATCCTTCCTCTGACTCGGGCAGAGTTCAACGCTCCCTTTGGTACTGTTCCAAGAACACAGTTAACACCTTTGACAGCAAGTAGCATCGTCGTGGCCTAGCTACCTGCATATTGCTTCTCGGTCCCCACCCCACACAGCGTGGACCTCAGTGGGCGTTTGGGCCGCCCTGAGACCCAGTCCAGGGGCCAGCCCCTAAGAGGTGTTCAACTCATAGTTGCTAAAGTGGAACATTTGTTTTGCTTTGGTTCTGGTTCTTTGTTGGCTGTAGTGGATGTGTTTGTGCACTACCCAAGTAACACAGCTGAAGCTATGTATAGAACCGCTCTGCCATCCGGCGCCAGGGCTAACCTCCCCATTTAACCCTCAACGCTGTCGTAGAGCGATTTGTTGATCTCAGACTTCGGACTGCGGACTGCACCGATTAGCCACAGCTGGAGGGAAAATTAAAAAGCAATCACCAAAATTATCTTTATCAAATGTTCTTGGTAAAGGCAAGTCTGTTGCATTCCAAGAAGGAACTCTCTTGCCCAACTTAACTTTTTGGTTTGAGTATTCGTGTTTAGCACAATCCTAATCCTTCTCTGCACTTGGAAAAAAAATAAATGCCTCTTTTCTTTCCTTTTGGACTATATGCCTACAAAAGTGGTGGTTATCCTAGACTACCACTGTCCAGTAGAAATGTAATTTGAGCCACAAACGTGAGCCACATATGTAATTTAAAATTTTTTGTGGCCACATTTAAAAATACAAAAAGCAATAAGTGAAATTAATTTTAATCATATATTATTATCCTGAAAATGTTCTGCACCCAATTCTGATGTGGGTGAAGTGGGTCAGAAGTTCCCCACACCAACAAGCAATTGTCAGACACCAGCTGGGCATCTGAGACGTCAACTCAGTCTCCCTGGAGATAGCGTCAGATTCCACAGGCAGAGGGCTCAGTCCCACAAGACCACTTCAGATGCCAATCCCCGGCTGTCACCTGGAGGGTAGCTACAGATTGGAGGTTCCCATGAACCCCCTCCTTGCGTTTCGATTAATTTGCTAGAGTAGCTCACAGAACTCAGGAAGCCCGTCTGCTTACTAGACTACTAGTTTATTATAAAAGGATATAACTCAGAAACAGCCAGATGGAAGAGATGTGTAGGGCAAGGTGTGGGGCAAGGGTGTGGAGAGTCCATGGCCTCCCCAGGTGTGTTGCTTTCCCCAAATATTCATGTATTCACCAACCTGGAAGCACTCTGAACCCTATTCTTTTGGGGTTCATATTAGAGGCATGATGGATTAAATCATTAGTGATGGCTTCAATCTCCTGCCCCTCTTTCCGCCCCCATCAGGGATGGGGCTAAAAGTTCCAACCCTCTAGTCAGTGGGTTGGTTCCCCTGGCAACCAACCCCTTTCCCCATTGGTCCTCTAAATTCACCTTGTTAACATAACAAAAGGCACCTGTATGGATCTCTTAGGAAATACCAGGGGTTTTAGGAGCTCTCTGCCAGACATAGGACAAAGACCAAATGTCTATATTTATTATAAAATCACACTATCATAGTATTTAACCCAAGACATCCAAATACTATCATTTTAGCGTGCAATCAATGTAAAGTTCTGTTCATGTGATATTTTACATTCTTTTCTGTACTAAGTCTCTGAAAGCCAGACTGTATTTTACACTTAACAGCACATTTCAGTTCAGTCTTAAGCGGCCGATCATTTTGGACAGTGCAGTGTTCGTTAGCTAACGTTCCCTGAGCTTTCTCTGTGTGCAGTGTGCTTTACCTGCATTCTGTCAATTAATTCTCACACCCCTGCGGTTGATACTCTTGGGCTCTTTCGACACAGGAGCAAAGGGACTTAGAGAGCTTGGGTTATCTGCCCAAGGACAGCTAGTGGGTGTGGTGGAGCTGGGCCTGGCCCACAGGCTGCGACTTCAAAATAGTGTACTGAGCTCAAATGAAAGCCATCACGAGAGGCCGCATGGCAGATTCTGAAGCATTTACAAAAGGATATTGAAGATTAGACACAGGGGTGGAGGCTATTTAACAGCAGGTCACAAGGTGTCTGGAAACATGTTTGAAAGAAAGAAGGAAACTTTTTTTTTTTTTTTAGGAGGAGGAGGAGGAGGAAACATTTTGAAACAAAAATGTTGGGGGAAGGAGCACTATTACTTTACCCATTAGGACACTACCACCCAGATCCCTTGTAGTTCATGTTTTTCCCTGCCAGGATGTCTGTTTGGCAACCACTCGCTTGCCACATACTTAGAACAGAGACTTCCCTTCCCTCCATCTTAAACTTCCATCTGCTACAAGAAGTTTGGGTAAAAGTATATGCTATGGTGACTGGTATGAATTAAGGCTCGGGTCTCTGAACAACCCTGATGCCACGGCTTTGTTATAAAGGTCTGTAAAATATTATCCCGGTGTCATGGATTATACAAATGCACACAAATGGCAGTTTCCTCCTTTTCCTTCACATAGTGTTAAAAATGAGTAAAATATGTTTCCCATTGCACTTCCCTTGTGCTTGGGGACTCAATGAACTCATTTTAAGTTTCCACGTCTTTATAACAATGTTTTGTTTTTACTGAAATATGTTTTTGATCAAGAACATAATTTCACGATTGCGTGTATGTTTCTGAAACCAATATGTATATGAAACAAGTGCATGGAGGAGGGCTCGGGCTCTGGTGACGGATCCCAGGACTGGGCATTCTTGAGTCTAACCTCAGCCTTACCACTAACTTGGTAGATGATCTTAAGAGAAGGAACCAAGCTCTGCCCTTACTAATCAATCTCTTGTTCTGTTTGTTCCGTTGCTCTCTCTCATTTTTGAAGAATTGAAACACAATTGACCCATTTCAATAATTTCATCCAACCACATGGAAGAAATTCAACTCTTAAGTTCTTGGATGTCGTAAACTCTGGGCAAGCTCTACAACGACATTAATTCTTTAGGATAATTTGAAGGTGCGGCTCATCATTTCACATAAACCTACCTGAATATTGAGCTATATGGTCTTGCTTACCTGTCCTCATCCTGCATCGTAAACTTTGTGAGGCAGGTAGAAGAAGATATAATCCCGTAATACTGTCAGTGCTAGCACTAATAACAATGATAATTTATATTTAAGAACCACTTGCTGGGCGCCTTGTGAACTGCTTTACACACATCTCATTTAATTCTGATGGCAGGAGAGGTAGGTATGGTCTCCACGTTATGAATGAGAACACTAGCTTGCCCAAAGTGGCTGAGCCAGGGCTTGAATCAAGGTGAGTCTAATCCCGCCGAGGCTTGTAACTGGTAGGCTAGCCACTGCCACGGATAAGAAGCTATTACAATCCTGTGCCAAATTTATAAGATTGGTTCTTGGTAGTCTTATAATGAAAAGCCAGAACTCTCAGCTCTCACACCAGTAAGTTTACTGCTGTGTTACAACTTCTACACATCCGTAGTGCTTCAGTAAAGGAAAAAGCAAATTAGTAAACATGGCTGATCCTTGCTTTACTCTTTCTCTAGCTTTTAAAATTACTCCTGTAATCTTTTTTGTTTGTTTGTCTGATTGAGGTGAAATTTACATAACATAAAATTAACTATTTTTAGGTGGACAATTCCGCAGCATTTGGTACATTCACAGTGTTGTACAACCAACAAGTCTACCTAATTCCAAAATATTTCTATCATTCCAGAATAACGCCTCCTACCCAATGAGAGGTTTCTCCCTATTCTGCTTGCCCCATCCCCTGGAAAACATCACTCTGCGATCTGTCTCTATGGATTTACGTGCTCTGAATATTTCATGTGAATGGATTCATACAATCTGTGGGCTTTTGTATCTGCCTTCTTTCATTTAACATAATGTTGTCAAGGTTCCTCCACATGGTAGCATGGATCAGTTCTTCATTACTTCTTATGGCTCAATAATATGCCACCGCATGGATAGAGCACTATTGTTTAGCCATTCATTCGCCGATGGGCTTTTATGCTGTCTGCACCTTTGGCTATTGTGAATAGTGTAATTACAAATCTGCATATGCGTGTACTTGGTTGCATATCTGTTTTCCATTCTTTGGGCTACAGAGGAGGAGAATTGTGGGGTCACATAATATTTCTGTGTTTAACTTTTGGAGGACCTGCCAAACATTTCCACATCAGCTGAAGCATTTTACGTTCCAGCCGGCAGTGTGAACGTGTTCCAGTTTCTCCACCTCCTTGCTAACACTTCGTTTGTTTTTTATTACTATAGCCAGGCTAGTGTATGTCAGATGGTACCACAGTGTGGTTTCCCGGATTTACATTTCCCTGATGGTTATTAATGTTGAGCATCTCTTCATGTGCATGTTGGCCCTTTATATATCTTCTGTAAGGAAGGGTCTATTTGGTGCTTTTGCCCATTTTTTGATTGATTTCTTTGACCTTCTGATGTTGAGTTAAGAGTTAGTCGTATGTTTTGGATACCGCATTTTATCAGGCATAGGATTTGAAAATATTTTCTTTATCCTGTAAGTTGTACAGACTTTCTTGATTATGCCCTTTGATGCACAAAAGTTTTTTGTTTACGATGAAGTCCAGCTTTTTCATCTTCTCAATTTCTTTCTTTCTTTCTTTTTTCTGCTCATATTTTGGGGCATCATTATTTAAGAATCCGTCACCAAATCTAAAGCCATGAAGATTTTACATGTATGTTTTCTTCTAAGAATTTAAAGGCTCTAGCTCCTATATTAGGGTCATTAATTCATTTTGAGTTACTTTTTTGTATGTGGTGTCAAGTAGGAGTCCTCTTTATTCCTGTTAATTCTTTTTTTTTTTTTTCCTTCCTAGGAACCCTTAGAAGCAAGGGACTGCACATTTTTAACCTGACTTCTCTCACCAAGTCTGAAAACATTTTATCTGCCACACTGTATTTCTATGTTGGCGAGCTAATAAACAGCAGCCTGAGTTGTCCAGTGTCCCGAGGATGCCCACATCATGCTCAGAGAAAACACATGCAGATTGAGCTCTCTGCATGGATCCTTAAATCTGACAGAAACCAAAGTCAACTCCTGGGTCATCTTTCAGTAGACATAGCCAAATCTCACCGAGACTTTGGGTCCTGGCTATCAAAAGACATCACTCAACTGCTGAAGAAGGCCAAGGAAAATGAGGAGTTCCTCATAGGATTTAACATTACCTCCAAAGGACACCAGCTGCCGAAGGAAACGTTACCCTTCCCCGAGCCTTATATCTTGGTGTACGCCAATGATGCTGCCATTTCTGAGCCGGAGAGCGTGGTATCGAGCTTACAAGGACACCGGAATTTCCCCACCGGAGCTGTGCCAAAACTGGACAGCCATATCAGGGCCGCCCTCTCTATCGAACGGAGGAAGAAGCGCTCCGCTGGGGTCCTGCTGCCTCTGCAGAACAATGAGCTTCCTGGGGCAGAATATCAGTATAGGGAGGAGGGGGTCTGGGAGGAGAGAAAGCCTTACAAGACCCTTCAGACTCAGGCCCCTGAGAAGACTAAAAACAAGAAGAAACAGAGAAAGGGACCTCACCAGAAGAGCCAGACGCTCCAGTTTGATGAACAGACCCTGAAGAAGGCCAGAAGAAAGCAGTGGATTGAGCCTCGGAATTGTGCCAGGCGGTATCTTAAAGTGGACTTTGCGGACATTGGCTGGAGTGAATGGATTATCTCCCCCAAGTCCTTTGATGCCTATTACTGCTCCGGAGCATGCCAGTTCCCCATGCCAAAGGTAGCCCTTGCTCTCTGTCCTACCCTTCCTACCCTTCTGTAGAGTAGAGCGACACACTGAGTGTGTGGTTTCATTTACAAAATCCATCTGGACACTGATTTATGGCATTCTAACATGTACTAGGCAATCATGCTTATGCTTGGTTTTTCTTTAATCGTCGGTAACATAATACGACGTCAGTGTTGGTATGAGAAGGAGACGAGGAGAAATGTGCGTGTGAAATACGTTGTTTGTGTTGCTTCCGAACACAGTGCGTATTTAGCGACGTGGTCTGCTGTGCGATGTGTGAATGTGCGCCCGCGCACAGTCAGCAGGCCCCCAACGACAGAAGGCTGATCTTGGAGGGGATAGTCAGAGAACGACCAGATGTCAGGGGGAAAGGGAGGCGGAAGGACTAACGGGCTTGATGCCCGTGCAGAATATTTTTTGACGAATAGTCTCTCATGAGATGAACTGGCCCCACCAGGGTCAGGATCAGTGTTGGGCCAGGTAAACTCGCCCCATGAAATCCACCGGATGCTCATTTCATTTGCTTCCCTAATAAACTTCAAAAAAGGAAGGCAAAATAGGATACGTTGGCTCTGTAAGTTTCTTCCAACACTTAATCCAACCAGAGTTTACCTGTGTCTCTTCCAAAATCAACAGAGGCTGTACTTTCTCATATCAGTACCCGGTGTCCTCAGGAATATGCTCTCGGAGGCTTCCCCAATCCCACCTCTGCCTTGCACAGCAAATCCAAGCGACTCTTCTCTTTGAATTTAAAGTTAGTAAAATAGAGTGGTGCCCTCTAGCCTTCAGTGAAGCTTATCGCTGAAATTCTATTCTTAGCTTATGACAGTTTGAATCTCGGACATACAATGAAATGGGGCTATAGGAATAGAATTCGGAGAAAGAATAGAGTTAGGGTTTTTGTTTTTGTTCTTTTTCTCAAAACTTGAAGTGAATCAACTTTTGCTGCTATATAATAATGGGGAAAAATCTTTTGCCTCCAAGAATGAGTAGCCTCTGCTTATAGCTCTTGAAGGTTTCATGTTCTTGTCCCACTAGTCCCATGATCATTGGGATGTTAAATGGAACACATACATAAGGTCTGACTGAGCAAGGCCAGGTCAGCCTCAGGGCAAGGAACGTGATTGAAATCCTGTTTTCTTATTAGAATATCTCAGAAGGACCAGCTTTCTACATCTTCTAAGACTTGTCTTTCCCGAGGATTTTTGCCAATTCCGTGTTTTGTAAATCTAAACACTAAGTAAAGATTTTGTACATTTACTATGATATAAACAGCCTTATCTTGTCTAAATATTCATAAAGAGTATATCACTGATCAAACAAAACTTGTTCCAACTAGGGTAGCATTTAAAAACACACCACAAAGATGCAGAATGTAACAGTGATGAATTTTTATAGCGTAGGTTGCTTTGTGGCATTGAGAGGCAAAATGAATTCAAAATCTGTCTCCTAAACTCAGGATGACTGAGTTTTCCAAATAATCTCTCACACTCATAAACTGTAACTTCTTCTATGTAGCCCGGGGAAGGAGTTTTCCTTCCTGACTCCAGATTTTAGGACCCAGGGAACCCTGACCATGTGGAGCCATTCAGTGAGTTTTCAACTCCTCCCTGGGGAGCCCTGGTCTGGTCTCTACTCCACCACAGTTACCCCAACTCCCCCCCCCATCCCCTGTGGGCTATGCCTGCCTTGACTGTTCAAAATCCTGCTGTTGCTTCAGTAGATCTTCATGATGGTTCTCCATGATCCAAAGCACAATTATTTCAAAGCATATGAGGGATAAATTAAGAATAGCAGAGGTAGGTTTAAGGAGAGAAGTGTGTTAGTCCGCAGAATGGTTAAATGTGCAAGCTCGTAGCTAGGCTTCTTAACCTTACTGTGGCTACAGATTGCCTCGGGATGTGTAGGTCCCAATCCAGTGGCTCTGGGCAGAGAGCCTAGGTTCTGCATATCTCATACAGCTCCTAGGTGCTGCCGGCGCTGCGGGTCCACAAAGCCCACTTCGAGTAGCCACATTGAGAGTTAAATCCTTTTGGCTAAAATCTTGGTTCTGCCTCTTACCAGCTACGGTTCTGGGGAGAAGTTACTCATACTCTACACAGCTGACCCTTGAATAACGTGGGCATTAGGGACACTGATGTCCTGCGCCATCCGAAATCCACAGATAAGTTTTGACCCAGAATTTAACTACTAATAGCCTACTGTTGATTGATAACCTTATCGATAACACAAACGGTAGATTAACATGTATTTTCTATGCTGTATGTACTCTATACTGTACTCCTAACAATAAAGTAAGCTAGAAAAAAGAAAATGTTGAGAAAATCTTAAGGAAGAGAAAAAACATTTACAGTAGTGTATTTATCAAAAAAAATTCACATATAAGTGGACCTGTGCAGTTCAAACCCATGTTGTATAAGGGTTAACTGTATGTTAGTTTTCTCATCTTTGAAATGGGTACAATAGTACATAATAAAAACAATAGTATCTACATAATAACAACAGAGGGGAAGTGAAAGTGAAACACCTTGCACATAGTAGGTGCTCAATAAATATTTGCTATTGATATCATTACTCATGGTCATTGTTGAGACTGAGGAGAACAGAAAATTAAATGCAGGGGGCTGAAGAAAGACCAAATAGGGAAAGCAATCAAGAGAATAAAAGACGTTAAGACAAGAAAAAGTTTCTTAAATGTTTCTAGTCCCTTTCCAAACATCACAAAGCCTAAAATAGGACTCTCCCTGCAGGTTCAACAGCCTGTAAGCTCTTCCAGTAACAGTTCTTTAGAGAGTAATAGAATCAGGACAGCACTGACTGCAACAACTGAACTCATCATAATATTTGTCAAAACTTGGAATGGCATCAGAACTCCAGGGAGACATAACAGGGATAAGTGTGGAGCTTTCTCTCTAAGCTTGAGGTTTCCCTTTGCCAAGTGGAGAGTGGAAGTTTGGCTGTTACATGGAGTTCTCCATCTCTCATCACCTTGTGAGGATCTGCTTCACTTTTAAGGCTTTCTAGTGGTTCCCTTCCAGGCTCTGTGGCTTTCAGGTGGTACAGTAACCAAACGGATGGGAAACGGGAGCCAAGACAAAGCTGCTACGTGCGGGTAATTAATAAGCATCACAGCTTCCAACATGGTAACCAGAGCAAAGTATTTAAAGAAAAATAGAGTCCACGCAACAGAGGCAAATAAGGCCTCTGACCTGATCAGTACGAACACACGTGGAGTCACGGAGGCGCCAAAGAACTTTCAGGCTTTAGATACACATTTTGCCCCGGAGAGAAGTTCTCCCAGGCCACACTCCTCTGCTTGCCCCCCTTCCTTTTGGCCTCCCGAGCAAAAGCCTGCTCTACATGGCGGGGCTATTTGTCTGCAAAAGTCGACAACCTGTTCTGTAATTCAGAACAGCTGTGTTCTGCCTTTCCCAAATTCCAGGCTTTGCCCTTTCACTGATTCCAATTAGATAGTTTCTGGGCTATCACACCCATGTGGGCTGGACTGGAAGAGTGTGGAGCAAAACCCCATGGCCCAGGTCAGGAATGAAGGCTCTTAGCTGATGACACACTCTCCCCTGCTAATGCCTTCGTAATCAAATTCAACTCGAGGACATCATGCATAGCTTGGCAGGTGCGGGCCGGACCACTGCAGATTTCATTCACAGACACGGCCACGTGGATTTTTCTGATTTCTAGCCCCTACAGCCAATCTGTTCTCCCAGGGAGAGACCGCTGGCACTCTGCCATGAGATGGAAAATACCCGTAGAGCTCAAGCCAAGTCCTATGCCTTTGCTTCCCCCTCACCACCTTCGCGGAGATGGAAAACAGAGATTGCAAATGAAATGAAACTTATTGAGCCATTGTTGCTGACCGAGATGTGGGAAAACCAATAAGGATTAGAGGAATGGAGTTATTTTTGCATGGAATGGTGTGAACGCTAATAGCAAAGACACAGAATTAGGCAGCAAAGGATCTAAACACTTGGAACCAAATAGCCTATATAAAGAAGAAATTCACATTTAATAAGGTCAAAATGATACACCCTCAATTAATTTCCTGGGTTTCCAATTCCAACCTCTGGTCATGAAAAATTACAAAAAATCCTAAATCTTGATGTACTAAGTTACCCAAGCAGAAATTCCCTAAGCTGATGTCAGAGTCATGTTTTACTCTCATTAAAAACAGAGACTAGGGAGAGGCGCGCCTGGGTGGCTCACCTAAGCATCTGCCTTCGGCTCAGGGCAGGATCCCAGTGTCCCGGGATCAACTCCCCTGTCGGGCTCCTTGCTCAGCAGGAAGCCTCTTCTCCCTCTCCCTCTGCCTGTCGCTTCCCCTGCTTGTGTTTGCTCTCTCTCGCTAAAAAATAAATAAAATAATCTTAAAAAAAAAAAACTAAAAACAGAGACTGAGGAGGGAAATAATACAGATTGACAAATTTCTTAAGCTATGTAAAGACAGTCATGAGAAGGGTGATCTGATCTCAAAAACAAACAAAAATTATAGACTGGCCACCTGCTTCAAATGAGCAATTACTGCTTGGATCTTTTGTGCATGACATAATGATGCCCGGTAACGGCAGCTTGATCAGAGGATTCCGTAGTGAGAAAAAATAGGGGAAACTCCCTAGCAAATTGAAGGTTCCTGATAAGACACACCAACCCAGAATCAAGGGCCCATGCCTGAATTCCAGCGAGCCCACCAGAGACCGCTCATAGTTTCTGAATCTATCATTTGTGAGTTAGAGCTTAAAAAAAAAAAAAAAAAAAGGACAGGAATTTTCCTAGGAAACACCCATGAATATTTTCCATATCTACTCCGGGTCATTTGCACAGAACCTTTTTATTTTTGTTGATGGGAATTATTTCCACAGAAATAGGTAAAAGGGAGAGTATGCTATTTCATGTAAGTATTTCGTCCATTTAGCAAGGATTAATCCAGGACCCAGAGCATGCCCTGTTCCAGGCCCCGGAATAGCAATGCATAGCAGTATCGATCACTCAAGGCCTTATCTACTCAAATAGATCCACTTCATATGAAGTTTAAATATTATAAGAGTCATTAAAACATTAAGAATAACAGAATAATGTCAGAAAATCTATGGTTTACAAAAATCCTTTGGGGCATTATTACAAGCCATTTGGATCACTGAGTCTTAAGAATAAATCAATAGAGAAAAGTGGGAAAGCTGGGGGAATTTTCTTTGGAAATTGCCAATACCGATGAAATAATGAACAGTGGCCATGAATCTCTGTTGTACAATACTGATTACAGTTTGTGTCCGTTATGCAGATTTTATTGTAGCTGCAAGGTGCATGATATGCAAAATAGAACACAGACTTCCTTTCCTTGAAGGGAGAATACCTTGCTTTGCAAGGCTAATTGATTGAACGCTAACAATCCTTGCCAACACATACTTCAAGTTTCTAGGAAGAAAGAGGAAAAAACCAGTTGCCTATCATTAAGACCATACTTTAAACACTTTATGCCTATTCACAATAAAGTTAAAGTCAATGTATGGATAATTTCTTTCATTAAAGTTGAAAGATGGGATGAGACAAATTGGATTTGCCCTTTCTCTGCCAAAAATAATCCTTTTTTTTTTTTAATAGTATGCCAGCTTTCTAAGTTATTTACTTCTTCCTTGGTTTCTATGGACCTTAACCTTTTAACTTGTTCCAGTTGTCCATACTGGGAGTTTTTAGGAGTATGAAATTAAAATACCAACTCAGAGGTGCCTCTGAGCCATGAGAAACATGGCTTGAAGTCTTGAAATTAAAAACCTAGAGTTTTGGCCTAAATCCCACTTCTGAATTGACATGTGATCTCTGGCAAGTTACCAAATTTCTGTTTCTAAATACATTTCAATCAAAACTGATTTCACCTGCCTAAAAGAGATGTTGGGGAAAGCTGATGCTGCAAAGGGTGGCATCTCTCCTGAAGAAGGCTGTAGCACTCTGGTGATACCCGAACATCCGGGGCTTGGAAAAGGGCCTGTCCTTCCATGCTGAGCAGAGCTGTGTGGCACTCTAAATAAAATCACGTGTGTCACGTGGGTGTTAGCGGTTCCATTTGGCATTTTCTCAGGAACGGATTTTACCCAGGCTTCTTTGGTCAAACTTCTGATACCCATGGAATAACCTTAAGCCCCCTATTCCCAGAGGATATGGCCCCCTCTTAGAACACTTTTAACCAGACCTCCTTGAAGTCTGAACCTATGGAGCAACAGTGACCCCCAGTGGCCAATGGGGTGGTCTTCGTAACCTCCGTTTGTGCTTCTAAGAGGTGAATAATTACACAGCGGAGTAATTACCATCCAATCCATCCTGGTGCCATCTACCAAATAAATCAGTGTTCCTTGATGTGCTTGGTTTTATTTTAACAGCAAAGTGTAAGCATCACTATAGCAGTGGCAATAATATATCTGTGTTAACTAGGGTGTTTGTTAGGGTTCATTACAATTAGCATAGAATCGAGAACAAATGGTTTTCGTTGCAATCCTGTTATTGAAAACATCTGAGGATGTATTAATCCTCTGGGAACTAAGTTGTTTTTAATTAAGTGATTCTGGTTTTAGATAACTGGATTCAAATCCTTACTCTATCTCTTCCTAGTTATTTGACTTTAGACATGTCATTTGAGCTTTTTGAGCCTATTTCTTTACTTGTAAAATATAAAAAAGGGTAGTTGTGTTGTAAGGATTAGAGATACTAGGTCTAACGCAGCTGGTGCATAGCAGGTGCTGAGTACAGGGTAACCGCTATGGCGGTGCTGGGATAGGAGGCCGTGCCCAATGGGTAACAATGCCAGAGCTCCATTACATTGTTGAAACGAATTGATTAGTTCTATGTATTTTGATGATGAACAGTGAAGAGTGGAAAAGCAGCTCCACCTAACTTCGATGTTCTTCTCCCATTTCTTTTCTAGTCTTTGAAGCCATCAAATCACGCTACCATCCAGAGTATAGTGCGAGCCGTGGGGGTCGTTCCCGGAATTCCTGAGCCTTGCTGTGTGCCGGAAAAGATGTCCTCACTCAGTATCTTATTCTTTGATGAAAATAAGAACGTGGTACTTAAGGTGTATCCTAACATGACAGTAGAGTCTTGTGCTTGCAGATAACCTGGCAGAGAACTCATATGAATGCTTAATTCAATCAATAGTTTATTTAATGGACTTGCCCCCCTTTTTTTGCACTGCCAATGCATTTCACCCCAAAAGATTTTTTTAGAGTTGAAGAGAATGAGCAAATAGACTGACGATTTCCACCAAGGAGAACTGGATTGCGTTTGTTTCTGAATGTAACTCAACACAAGATTTTAGTAAATATGGACATTTATTTCTTTTTTTAAAAAAAATCACAGAAGAAAAATGATCACTCAAACTGTTTTTAGACCTATTAGAGGACACACTGATTTATTTTTGTAATGGGCTTTGAAAATAGGTTGGGAAAACACCAATAGTTTATCACTTATCTCTACTCACAGAGAATAGAAACATTCAGTATTCTGAAGTAGGCTTATTGCCATAGATTCCTGAACAACTCAGCAAGTGCTAAATAACCCAATCGATGTTTATGTTCATCTGAGAAATGTTTAAGACTTGTTTACCTGTGTTTTTCCTCCATGTGCAGTTGTGTGAATAGATGAGCAGAGAGCGTATGTGCCGAGTGGTGGTGTGTGTACGTGTGTCCATTGCCGGATGCCCGGGCCCCTCTGTAGGAAGGTTTGTTTAGCATGGTTTTATAATTCAGTCTGCGCAGAATTCTTTGTTTGTTTCATTTCATGTCCTGGCAAGCACCATTCAATTATGAGAACTTTACCAAAAAGGGGAGAGTGATCCAAGAGCATATGCAGAGAGTTACCACTTGGCCCAGCTATTCGGCTTGAAATACAGTTGACCTCCTAGAAAAGGGAACCAGCTACCCAATTTTCAAAAACCCAGCTGGAATTGCCCTTCTGTCCTTCCTTGTCACAGCTACCTTCATTTGTTCTTTTAAGTTGAATTCAAAAATTCAACTAAAATTTTTTAAATTTGATTAAAATTTTAGTTCTCTTGACATGTCTTGACTTCCTGTGAAGTAATCCAGGCTCAAAACCTGATGGAATAGCAGAGATTTCTTTAAATGATCAAATTAATCACAATCACATGTCGAATATCATTCTTCGGCCAGATCCAGGTTCAGGCACCTTTTCACGTGAATCAAGGCTCAGCCATGGACTCTACCCTTCAGCGAAGCTCACTAAAAATCATTCACCCAAAAAAAAGGAAGTCAAATATAGACACTTCGTTTTTTCCTATTTCCATTTGTCATAAATATCCTCCTATACTTTGCCCTTGAAAACTTGTTCAAAAATCTCTCTTGCTATGTTGACGTGTGACAAAAACTTCTCAGACCACGGCTTGGTGATGCTGTCATACTCGTGGTGAATAGCCATCTCCGTTGAATCTCACCTGGTTAGAGACGACTAAGCCACTACAGAGGCCGCGAGCTATCAGAAGACATGGGGTTTTATTCTGTCTACCTAGAGCTACCTATCTTGGGTCATCATTTAATAAATATTTATTGAGCATTTATTTTGCAAAAGGCACTGTGTTAACCGTGTCTTTAGCATCCTCACTGGTAAAATGAAGAGGTTGACTAGTGGAGCCAGAAGGCCTTTCTGACACGGAAAGCTTGGGCTTATAATACCGCTATTTCATACGCATCTTCCTTGAACGGATGATACCGATAGATCTAAAAACACTGCAAGTGTCCCTGTCCCTAAACCAAAGGCAAGAGCAACCTCGTCTTCAGTTCTTGGGAGTGAGTATGGAATTCTCTGTGGTTTCAGTCATATTTCTGGCTTTCTAACTTATTAGAAATGCATTTAAAGAACATTACCACGAAGAGAAGCTCTTTGATGCTTTTGGAATACACAGAGGTTGGAGCGAGTGTATATTAGCTCCGTGAATGAGACACGCTAGTTCTGAATCATCAGTGAAGCTCTGGGGCCTGAGTTACTGTGGTTTCTCATAGTTCATTTTTTTACTCTGGCAGCACTATGCTAAATATTTGAAATGAGATACGTGATGGAATTACCTTTACTAAACTTTATCAAAAATTTGAAAGCAAAATTATATAATAGAAGTGAGCCGGTATGTGGCCACCCCATCCTGGGCATACCATCTTTCAATAAAGAAAACTTCTTTTTCGTTGGTAGAAATGATGAAATTCTATATTTAGTTTTTTCCTCCAGCAGTTCCCAGCATTACTTTCCAGCCTTCATTCCAGATGTCTGTTTGTTACCTTTCTTAATTTTAATTGATGACTACTTACTACAGATTAAACCCACAATGGCCAGAAAAGCCTCTAAATAATAAAAAATTATGAGTACAAACTAAGTAAAATTTTATTTTAAGTAGCAGTTTATATAACAAAATTACAACACAATTAAAGAGCTTGGTAGTCTTTCAGCAATCAAAATATTTTTTGACCAGTAGTTATTTCTGGGTGGCCCTGTAACCATTATTTCACTACCACATTGAAGAAATGTTATGCTATAAACAGGAAAAGTTTTATTCCCCCCCAAAATAAAGGAAGACTTCTTTTCAATCAAGGGGGTTGAAAAAATGAAATATTTTAACTAATAAAAATTTACTTGAAATAGAAAATTGACAATTTCACAATTTCTTAGGTCCTAGTGTATGCATAATTTTTACATTGACTTTTTATAAATTTCCTGGTATAAAGATGGCAATGGTGTAAGATGAGAAATTATTTTAAAAATGACATTTCCTAAATCATGCATCTCTGTCTGTCTCTCCCTCTTTTCTCTCTCCTGTTCCCCCCTTGTCTTTCCCAACTGCCACTCCACCCCCATTCTTAGGTGTGACGCGCACGCGCACTCAGTCACTGAAAAAGTGATTTTTTTCAATAAATGTTCTCTTAAATTCAGATTCAGGGGCTGCTGATGTCAATATAGTATTTTCAAAGTATCTTATTGTAAACTGGGTAATAATATACAATTTACAAGATTTGGGATTGTGGAATTTAAACTGGAAGATTGGATTCCCCAGATCTCAGGACTATAACACTCCAGATACTTTTTTACCCTCACCTAGCTGTATATTGACTGAGGATCATTTATTCATTGAGATAAGATTTTTTACCTTAATATTTCTGGAACAACTCTTGTCACCTGTTTAATATTTTTATAGACAATCATATGTGTATAATACTATTATCAGTCTGCCATAAAAATTTTTTTTCTATAATTACATTATTCTGTTTAGTCTTTCTGCTTTCACTTTTCTCTGTGCTAACAAGTAACTAATACCCGGTTATTGACTTCTTGTTGAATCAAGTTTGGGTTAAAGAATAGCTACGCACACTTGATGTGTAAGATTGGGTATGTAATTAAATAAGAAAGCTTGGATAAATCTGACTTCTCTGTATAGCTTTTTTCCCCTTGAGAATCCTATTTTAATGTAGTTTATAGGTGATTAAATGACCCCCCTTTTCTAAAAACCAAGCCTTCCCTCAGCTTTTCACACTAGTTTCTGTAAATGTTTTAGTCCAGAATTTAATGCTTGTACAGTTAATGGCAATTTAATATATATATATTATATATATATATATGGAAAACTTTAAAGATGCTTTTAATTTATTTAATGACTGTTGCTTTTCTATAATGGCAATTTTCATCCTAAGATGGTGAGAAAAAATTCTTTTTACTATAGTAATGACCTGCAAAATGAAATTTGGTTCTTTCATCAAATCCACCAACGGGGCCCGTTGCAGTGAAACTGTGCAGGACACCTCACTACTGATGGATAAGCTTTGCCGACTTTGTATCATTTTCTTCCAGTAATGGAGAGCTTTTCATTATACAGTATGAAAATAAAAATGGCTTAATTGAACGCTTCCCCATTCTTTTCTACTATTATTGGGAAAGACCGCATTTTCAAAAGTTTTTTCAACTGTGCTGCATTTCAAAAGAGGTTATAAAGGTTAGGCACAGATTTAAACATTTTCGAATGGTGTCATGGTCAATAAAGCATGATTACGTCATGGAACAACACTGAAATACACCTGGAAGGGGAAAACTTCTCTTCCAAACTGGAGAAACTCACCTCGAATTCTTTTGTGTTTGTTTGGTTTTGCATTTCTTGTTTAACCACAAAGTCCCCATTTCTTAATTGGAGATATTTTTTTTCTGCGAGCCTGACTCCCTATTTTGACAAGAACGTTATTTCATCACTTATGGCTACCATATCCTAGGTACATTTTAGAGGATAAGCGTTTAAATGTAATTGATCATCGAGGTATATTGCTCTATTTTTGTTTAAGCTCTAGTGTTCCCTTTAAGAAAATGAATGACCTGAGTTTAAGAAGTAAAACATACTTTCATATTATTTTTCACTCATTTAATCTATATCAGATTTATTCGGACCGTCAAATTTAATTAAAATCTATAGCATTTTGGAATTATAAAGCACTTTAGAGATCATCTTGAGCAAGTCTCTCCACCTCTCTGGGCCTCATTTAACTCACCTATAAAATGAGGCAATAAATTTCTTGCCTCGTAGGGTTGTTACAAGGTTTAAGAAGACCATACATGCCAATTACTTTGCCAAGTGCTTGAAATAGAATAAAAACTTCGTTACTATCAATTATTTTTATTTTTATTTTTATTTTTATTATTATTATCTAATTCAGTTTTCCCACTTTCCAAATAAGGACATGTAGACATGCTATAGTTTAAACCTATTTGGATGTCTACTGATTATGCTCTCCTCTTAAAAACTGGCTCCCACCAACAGAGATGGTTTCCTTGACACATGACAAACATGGGCATCGGACAAAAGCTGGACCGATGTTGGTAGAGCTGGGAGGAGATGAAGCAGCAATGCTGCCCAGGAGGGTTGTAACTTTCTTGCCTCAGGCATGCAATGTCAAAATTGTCCACAGTCTTAGAGCTGCAGATTAGCTCTATGTAACTATTATCAAGTGAATATCAGCCAGTAAAACTAAAGCATACAATAGGAAAATCACAATGCCGCAGGGTTTTATACATTTAGATCCGCAACACACAAAATTAAGAACCCATGAAACTTTTCTTCATGCTTTTGTTCACAAATAGATGTTCTCATAGCTTGGGTTTTTAAATTGAATTTTTGTTTTGATTCTAATATTTGTATTTTTCAGTTTGCATTTGCTATAATCCTGGATTCTAGCCCTGGCATTTCTAAGCTCTGGGCTTGTGTGCTTTGCTATATTCCTTCACCTTCTCGTGGCCTCCACTTTGTCTTAGGCGGTCTTACAGCATAGGGAATATAGTCAGTGGTATTGTAATGTGGAGACTTGTCCAATGGCTATGCTGTACACCTGAAAGTAATGTAACATTGTGTGTCAACCATACTCAAATAAAATTAAAAGGACATACAAAAACGAGATTTATCTAACACTATTTGTAACGAGAGTACAGCATGGGAGTTAGGAGCTCAGGCTTGGAGTCAGACTCTTTGCATCAGAATCACGACTCTGTCTCTTACTAGCCATGTGACCTTGAGCAAGTTATAAAACCTCTCTCTGCTTCCACGTCCTCATGTGTAAAATAAGAAGGAAACACAGAACCTCCCTTGCAGAGTTGGAAGGCTTACTTGAGTTGTTACATATGAAGCACTTAACAGATATTCACAGTGCAAAGTAAATGTTCTGTAACATTAGCTTTTTGATGGATTAAATTTACTTTGTGTATTTCCACGGATGAGTCCTCCTTTGCCCTGGGAAGTAAGATCTCAGGTATTATTCCCAGTTTATTCATCAAGGAGAATAATTGACTTAACCAAGGTAAGAGCTATGTTGGTGTCAGAGCTGGGGTTCATGTGGTAATGGATTTGCTCTGATTGTCCTATTCTTTTCCACTTTGCTTCTAATGCCTCTTCCTAAAGAAAGCCATCAGAGTAAATATTCCCTCAGAGTTCAGAGAAATATGGAGGAAATACACAAAGGCATCAGATAGGGAGCAAAAAATAAGCTTTAGTAAGGGCAATGTTGGATCAGTGTTTGGATCTGAAGCTGTTTGCCTGAATTGAATGTCCCGCCCAATTGTAGGCCAACCCCAGCGGGTGTAGAGACTGTCTGCTGAACTAAGGTCCTGAAAGATGGAAAAGGTGTGTTTTGAGAAGATAATCCTGAAAACGGAAAAGTCAAAGAGGGGCCCAACTGTGCACTTCCGGTTGCCATTTTCTCCCATCATCAATCAGATAAGTTGCCCCCTTAAAAAGAAAGGATGGAGACAGGAACTGACAATATCGCTTCAATACTTCCCTGGAAGAGAGTACGCAGGACTCTTCTTCCCGGTATGGGGAAACTGGAGGTCAGGTATTACTAACTCTTACAGTGCTATCACAGTGGGAAATTAGGACCTTCTCTATATCCTAGTAAGCATGAAGAACCCGAAAGAACAAGTCTATAATCTTTGATCATAATCTTAAAGCTTAACCTGGCCCCACTGAGAAATATAGACCCACTGGTGGATGGCCAATTTTCACTTTTTCACTATTTGGATCAGCTGCTCCCTTCCTATGAGGAAAAGCCAGAAGAGGAGGGGGAAGCAGGACATGCCTTCTACCACTGTTTCCTCTTAGCAAGTGGGGTAAAATTGAACCCCATTTATGGAAAGGTGAGGAATGGGGTAAAAGTGACTCCCCTAACATAAATGATATGAACTGTCTCCTATCGCTTTTTAAAATTATAATGAACATTTACTATGAATCTAAAAGGAACAAATATGGTATAAGGTAAACATTTCAGTTAGTGGCTGGGATTTGGTTTTGTGAGAATTCCTCTAGCCTGTTTATTATTCCTATTTTCTCCAGGACCATCAAAAGACATGGAAGAAATAATCCAACTTTGGTTGCCTTGAGTCCAAGGCCAGAGTGCCCTTGGTATTTGAACTGCAGGCTGTAGGAGAGAGAAGTCTATTCTGTGACACCATTGGAAGCTGCTGTAATTAACGAGGTTAGAGTATGAAGCACACTCCCCACCCCCACCCCAGTGTTGTCCATTTTAGTTCCCAACAACTTGGTTTTCATTTTGTCCTCATTTCCTTCTGGGACATTGAAATGCTGCTCTGCTCTGAGGGCAATAAGAAATCCAGTCCTAGAAGAAGTTAAAATCAGAGAGTAGCAGGTGTTTTCCTCTCCCACATTTCCTTCACCCCAGCCCCATACCCTGTATGTCACACACACACACACACACACACACACACACACACACTGGCTCCACTGCAATGTCACTGAAGCAGGGAGTGAGGTATGGTTATGTTCCAATCCCTTGGCTCAAAATATTAGCCAGCTACATTTTTGAAATCGAAATACGGGCAACCTGCCATCAAGTTACAGTGAAAACCACCCCCCACCTCAGGAGGGCTCGGGCCAGATGTGAACACAGTGGTGCAGAGGTGAGGCGATTATGTGCAAGAACCATGTGACAGAGCTTTTCCCAAAATGGACTGACTTAAGAGAAACATTGTGGTGTTTTCAGGACTTCAGTCCTGTTTTCTGGAGATTTTCCATCACTATAAACACTGGTATACATATACACGAGCATAGACTTAAAACTGGGTCCAACATATGCAGTTTCATTAAATAATCTTGTTAGAAATGGGAGAAATTAATGACACAATATCAGAATTTTGCCAGTTGAAACAGTCAGACAAATGCTGTATGGAATCTGGAGCCCATATCCTGGTGTCAATAACATGGATTAGAAAACCCAGAGCTGTTAGTAATGTTCGGATGATTTCATAACACAGAAGTAGATGGCCTGCCTGGCTAGGGCTGTGCGTCAAGACGTAACTGAGCCCTTCGGAGCTGTGCTTTCTACTGCCTTTAATTCGAAGCTCACTTTGTAATACTTCCAAGGGATAGCAACATGTTGCAAAGAGAAATTTCAGCTGTGATAGGTTAGGCTGAGAGCATTTTGAAGTTACAGTTGCCTGTAATGTCATCAGCAGTTCCCATTTCCCCTAGCAGAACATTCTAGAAGTTATATTAAAACTTCACTCCACTCTCTCTAATTACGAAACTGAGATCGAGGGTTCATCCTCAAGATGAGCTATTCCTGTCTTGTAGCAGGCAGTTTCCTCTAGAGCATTCTGCTTTGAATCACCTGTGAGACATGTACGAAAATGACCCAATGCTTTGAGAACAAGGAGAAATCACAGAAACATGAGTATGTTGAGTTAAACTAAAATGTCATATTTTAAAGTAAAAAATCTTTATGAATCTTAGACTTCATTATTATTCTTTCTCAAGTCTCTTATAGCTTTCTGGAACAAAGTTTGAATTTGTGAAAAGGCCAAATAGCCTCTAGCATGATTATCAGGCACATAGAGATGATGGACAATGTGCCTGAATTAGGACACAAAGAAGAATGAAATGATTAAATCTACACATTGAACATTTACTCACTGAAAGGGTCTTCCCTTCAGTTTGTTGACTTTATGGAAAATGTCAGAGCCAAGTCCTGGATATTTATAACTGATGAAAAATAATTATCTTAATGGTAAAGCCACTTACTCAAAAAAAAAAAAGACAAAAGAAAAGTGAAAAGGGAAGGGAAGGGAAGGGAAGGGAAGGGGAGGGGAGGGGAGGGGAGGGGAGGGGAGGGGAGGAGAGGAGAGGAGAGGAGAGGAGAGGAGAGGAGAGGAGAGGGAGAAGAGAGAAGAGAAAAGAAAAAAGAAAAGAAAAGAAGAGAAGAGAAAAAAAGAAAAGAAAAGAAAAACGTTTGTTTTGAATCCCTGGGAATCTGAAGACTATTTCATGACAACTGCTAGAGACACAAGGTCCTAGATAGTAATTCATTCATTAATCAACATGAACACCAGTGGCTGAAAGTGGAGGGACCTTAAATAAGAGGCTCTTTAGGTTCCTGGATGACAGGCAGCTTGCAGTTTAGTTTTGCCCAAGGTTTTAAAGGTCTAGCATCTGATAACACTAAACCATCCAGAAAAATCCCCTCACCAAGAGTCAGGAGAGCTTGAATCTAAAGCTGCACGAATACTGTAGCCATTAACCAGATGTAGCTATTTAACTTTAAATTAATTAAAATTGGATAAAAGTAAAAATTCCGTCCCTCGGTCCAACAAACCACCTTTCAAGTGCTCCACGGCCACACATGGCTAGTGGCTATCTGATTGGACAACGCAGATGTAGGACATTTCCATCATCACAAAATCTTCTCCTGCATGGTGCTGATCTAAGGAATAAACAGGAAGTAGTTTCCCTTTGACTCTTCAGGAAAATGTCTATTTTATGTCCCTGGTCGATCAAATAGGAGGTTCATGGCTAACTAAAATTAAAAAATTATTATAAAATGTAACTTAATCCATACTTCTTTAAGATTATATGTTAATCACTCTCTGACCTAAAAGCTGCCTCAGGTCATTCGTCCTGGGACAAGATCCAGTTTTTACTCACCTGCTATTTAAAATACAGATGTTAATTACCATTCAGACCCAGCTGGGCTACTCTTACCAGGCGTTACATTACACAGGGCGGAACGCTCCCAAGACGCCTTTCCACTGACTCTCAACAACTTTGTGTGATAACATTACGTCTGTTCCTAATTCATTAAGTCCACTTTTCCACGTAACAGCTCTTTGCCCTTTCTGAACATTTGGGATACGTATACATAATAGATGATGATGATAGATAGATAGGTAGATGAAGTTAAATACTGTTAAAGCATTTTATCCTGTTTTTCATCGACAGTTATTTCAATTCCTTTTTGATACTAACTGTTCAGTAAGTTTTCTACAAGAAAATGACAAATAAAAAGCATTAATTAAAACATGTAAATGTTATAGAAAAAAATCTCATTATTAAAATTACATTATATATTTGTATCTTATAAAAAGGTGAAGTGCTTCTCAAATATACTACCAGTCCTTCTTCCTTTGAGACAGATTGTTATCAAAATAAGTAATAAACAGTTAAAAATAATTATCTCAGAACGGCGGCCATTTTCAAGGCTAAAATAGAAAGTTGTGGGTATAAACTAGACAAAAACAGTCAGTTTCAAACTCTCTTGTTGCTTCTCCATGTGATATTGGGTGTTTGCCCAGAGAAGCCTTCATTTTAAAGCGGAAAATTTCAGTGTCTATAATCCAGAGAACACACTTGCATTCTGTTTTCTGAAAGACTTAGGCTCCTCTAAAACCCTTTTGAAAAAGTATTTTTTAACTTTCCAGGGTACAAGAGTTTGCATCAACTGACTGGACGTGTTAATGTTTCTGGACTTAGAATGGGATTATATGTGTGAAATACATCTTAGTTATGTTTTCAGACTGTGTGCAGCTTTAGAGTTCTTTTCCTCAGTATCCTATCTAGAGAGAGGAATGGATAAACGAAAATGGGTGCTGAATTATTCATTCCTGTTTATAAGCCAGTTTAGAGTAAAAGATTCGTACCTGAAGTGGGATGTTTTTAAATGGAAACTATGAGCAACGATAAGTAATCAAGATGATAATATAAATACCATGTGGATATATAAGGTTGAAAAGTGTTCGCAAGTTCTGACTGAGCCACTAGTAAATAAGTGGACTTACTAGCAAATGAAAGCCCCTAAGGACCAGAGAGTAAAGAGTTCTAAGCACCTGCTTTGAAACTCTTCCAGGGCTCAGAGTAAGTTGTTAAGATCCTTTGTCTCTTTCATTGAATGCAGGAAGGGCTCTCTCCACTCTTTACCTCTTTCTCCTGTGTGGTGTGTAGTCAAAGAGGCTTGTGTGTTCATACACACACACACACACACACACACACACACGCACACACACAATTACAGAAAGTGTTTCTCCCAGTATTCTCCCCCACCCAACAAATCTACATTAAACTACTTCCAGTCTCTCTGATGCACCTGCATTTTGATTTTCTGGCTACGAAAGAGAGTGGAAACTTTTGGAAGCCATCAAACTCCTCTTAAATCAGCCAGGTAAATGAGTAACATATGGTTTTTAGTGTTCATGGGAACTCCCAAATAATATGCTGAGGAATAAAAGCAATCCGCAGGAACACATGAAAACCTGCCCACGGTTCGTGGTGGATTTCAACATTGTGGATCTTGTGGAAATATTTTGTGTACCATATAATACCATAGAACTTTCAGTGTTTATCGGTTTCTGTGCATCGTATCTATCAATTCATCCTCAATTCCCAATAATCCAAGCCTAATAAACCTTCCTGGCTTTCTAATTGGGAATAAGAATGTTAATATTTATTTTATAAACAAAAAATACATTTTTATTTTACATATAATAGATATGTTGATAACAGAAACACATTCATAAAATTCTAAGATCTTACAGTAACCTTTGATACGAATAATAATATTGATAATAATATCTCTCATTTGTTAAGCAATAGAAAATACTCATTTCTTTTCACAATATCTAACTTACTCTTTTCTTTTAAAGATTCATATTTGATAAATGCACTTTTTTTTTTTTTAGGGGGAGAGAGGAGGAGGTGGGGAGGGGCAGAGGGAGAGAGAATTTTTTTTTTAAGATTTTATTTATTTATTTGACAGAGATAGAGACAGCCAGCGAGAGAGCGAACACAAGCAAGGGGAGTGGGAGAGGAAGAAGCAGGCTCACAGCGGAGGAGCCTGATGTGGGGCTCGATCCCACAACGCCGGGATCACACCCTGAGCCAAAGGCAGACACTTAACCGCTGTGCCACCCAGGCGCCCCGAGGGGGAGAGAATTTTAAGCAGGGGCCACGTCCAGAGCAGATCCTGATGTGGGGCTCGATCTCACAACCCTGAGATCATGACCTGAGCTAAAATCAAGAGTTGGACACTAAACCAACTGAGCCACCCAGGCGCCCCTACCTTAGTCTTTTTTTTTTTTTCTTTTCTTTTGATATGGGAAGGCTTTATTCTTTTTTAAAATTTAATTTAATTTTATTTACATTCGATTAATCAACATATAGTATATTATTAGTTTCAGAGGTAGAGTTCAGTGATTCATCAGTCTTATATAATACCCAGTGCTCATTCTGTCACATGTCCTCCTTAATGCCCATTTTCAAGTTACCCCATCCCCCCACCCCTCCCCTCCAGAAACTCTCAGTTTGTTTCCTATGGTTAAGAGTCTCTTTTGGTTTGTCTCCCTCTCTGATTTCGTCTTGTTTTATTTTTCCCTTCCTTCCTCTATGCTCCTCTATTTTGTTTCTTAAATTCCACATATGAATGAAATCATATGATAATTGTCTTTCTCTGATTGACTTATCTAGCTCAGCATTTTACCCTCCAGTTTGAACCTCTATACTCTTTTCCAGAGTGGCCCCTAGTTTAGTCTTTACAGCAGTGGAAACTGAGACTTGGATAAGCTAAGTTAATGTTCAAATTCTAACCATTGATAAAAGGTAGACAGACTCCATTGGAACTCTGATTCCTCTGAACCCAAAGCTATTAGCATTGCCACTATGATTTACAGACTTACTGTACTAATATTACTTACACCTTATGCCTTTTGGTGACAACTGGCATACCCGATGCCACACCGTGAGGTATTTTTTTCACACTGTGAGATATTTTTATTCCCATTCTATAGATATGGGAAATAAGACCCAAAGATAAGGGAACTTTCCAAATTTATATGGCAAGTTACAATACTCTTTCCAATTTTTATCTTTTGATTTTTATTTCATAACTAATTACTACCATTTTTAAGTTTTTCATCTCACAAATACTTATTGAGATCTGTGTGGACACTCTAAGAACTGGGAATACTCATGTAAACAAAACAATCTTGCTGCTTGCTCTCCAAGGGCTCACAGTCTTACAGATTTAAGAGGAGATTCGGCAGGTAAAACAGAGTGGCACAACAGGACGCCAAGAAGGCCGGAGAAGGTCCTAGCCCCCTCAGAAAGTCCCAGGACATCATCTGGAGAGCAGCAGTCAGCAACTCTACCCTTGACCCAACAGGTAGTAGAGGTGAGGGCTGCTGCCTCTGGCTGACCATCAGGATGCAATTGTCCAACTGCTAGGAAGCTGGGCTTACAGCCAGGAACCACCCGGATGGCGCGGGAGCCATTTCCTGGCATCTGAGACTAATCGTTCCAGGACATCTGGTCATAAATTCGATAAACATTTATTGAGCACGTACTCTATGCCAGGCACCAGCGATGGAAAGTCACACAGCGCACCGTGGGGACGCTGACAGGCAAGCGAGTAACGGTAATGCAGCATAAGTGCGCCCGAGGTGTGCGCTCAGGGCATCAGCAGATGCTCCTGCCCCCCATCCCATAGGCGGTCACGGAGACTCAGTGCCGATAATCACACACCAACCATCATGAACGTTGTCCGGTTCAAGCAGCATGGCCATCTGTCTTTATTGGCCCAGGTGAGTCCCCAGATCACATCTTGCATCAGCATAACTAATACACCCCCCTCTCACTCTCAAAACTGATCTTGCTTGTTTGGTAAAGGATAGGGTCATCCAACTTAGATCTAATGAAGGTTAACACCTGCTTGGCTTCAACATATGGGAAATGGCTTCCTGTTCATTTCTGGAACCCTGACTATGTGCCAAGCCCAGTGCTGGATGCTATCGCCACCTCACCCTTCCCGAGAGTCACATGCGGGGTGTTATGCCTGCTCTACGGACGAGGAAAGTGAAATTTTAGAGAGATCAGTTACTTGCCCAGGGGTCACAATAATGCCAGGATTCAAACACAAGTGTGTCTCGCTCCTTGTAGCTGCTGACGGAGTAAGTTCGACAACAGTATTAAGGACCAGAGAAGAAAGCTATCCTCAGAGAAGCTGTGGAAAACATCCTCCTTGATCAGGTGTGAGACACTCGGGACCTGGACCTTCAGTGTAGAGACAGGAGGTCTATGGACGTCACTGAGCCCATGAACGGCCTGTATCCTCACGCATCCGCACCCTCTCCTTGTCTAGGCTTAGCTCTCCATCACTGTTTCTTCAACTCAGACGATGGATTCTGACCACAGCGCCTGCGCCAGCGCCAGCGCATGGACGGAGGACTGCAGGCCCTCCAGGGTGTGTGCGGGGGTGGGGGTGGGGGTGGGAATGTGTTCCAACCATGCGAACTCTGTTGGCCGGCCTCCTTCAGAGACAGTCTTTGTGTCTTTGCAAGTTTCCTTTTTACCTCCTTCCATATGGAGACTTAATATAGTGCCTCAGGGATACGAGAAGAGAGAATTTTTCACCAGTGAAATGGAACTTTTATGGTCTGTGAAAGATACATCTCTTTTGTTCGTCCCTTTATTTACCTCTGCAGTACTATAAACCGAAGCAGGAAATTATACTTTCAGATTAGGAACATTGTAGCGTTTCATGGAAATTTGTCCCAGTTGCTCAGGCTTTACTCCCATCTTCAATAAAAATTGCTTAATTGGTTTATCTGATAATAAAAGTAATCTATCATAATTGTGGGCAACACAGGCAATAGAGAAAGGTATAAAAAGAAAGTGGAAATTGTAATCTCACCACCGAGAGATAACCACTAGTAATGTTTTAATACATATCTTTCCGGATATTTTTCCAGGCTAATTCATGTACATATGCAATTTATTATTTCAATAAAATTGTGGCATACTTTTGTAAGCTATATTCTCCTTAGCATATTATAAATATTTTTATGGTACAAATGTAGATATAGCCAAATTTTCATTACATTGTAATAGTGTACTACAAGGCGATACCCCAATTATTTTTGTCATTCCCAAATAGCAAAATATTTAGGGTCAGTTGGTTGTTGTTGGCTGTGTTTTGATTTTAGGGTTGTTTTTTGGTTTTTTGTTTTTTTTTTTTGCTATTATATTAAATCCTACAAATGATGATTATTACAAATACATTTCTGTATAGTTGTCCATTCAGTTGTTCTTTTTAGATTCATTCCTGAGAATTGAATATTGTCTATGTTGATTCACGTCTCTAAACTTTAGTCAGATAGATTACATTCCCATCATCAGTGCACAAAAGCCTGATCTCTCCACAGTACGTTCAGTATTAGGGTTCTCGACCCTTTTGAACTTTGCTGCTCTAACAAGAATTTTGTGATTTATTGTTATTAACAATTAACTTTGGTTAACTGAATAATCAGGAATTCACACTAATTTAATTATTTAAAGTTAAACTGATCTATCTAATTGCTGGTAAGCTTAATATAGTTTTTGTGGATTTTTAAACATATGTAGTTCTTTTTTGAGAGTGACCTGTTCACATCCTTTGCTCATTTAGTCACTAAGAGGAGTTATTGTTATTATTATCATTATTCATTTGTAAGAATATGTGCACAAAATAACATTTTGATCTGTTGTTCATGTTCCAAATGTTTTCCCCAGGTGTTCATCTGTCTTTTTATTGATTGTGAAATTTTAAAATTGGCTTTTGCAAGTATGTATGTATGTATATATTTATATGTATTTATCTTTTTTATATGCATGCACACAGAGAATAGGTATGGTCATGGATATAGCCACGGACAGTCACAGACATTTAATATCTGTCACCTCTCACTCCTACTGCCTCTGAGTAGCTATCTGACCCTCACATTTTTGCATAGAACTCTCTCGTGGTCTGCTGGTATGGAACTTTGCACCTCCTATGATGTATTTTTGAAACATACATTAAACTTTTATCTATTCTCTTCAACTGGAAACTCCTTGAGCCCCACAGGCACCCAGCAGAGCGCCTGGCAGGTATTAAATAGACAAGTAGAAGAAAGTCTTGTGTCTCACCTCCTCTCAGACACAAGGAAACTGTCCCACAGATGTCTTGCCCCAGGCACCTGCCCAAAGTCACAGAGCAGAGACAATTCTACTGACACTCCACCCACTACTCTTCCTGCCATCTTCCCTTGTGTCACATAACAATGTAATGCATCTCCCAAAACCATCAGAGTGAGCACACACAGTGTGTGGCCTGCAGGGCCTCGGCCACGACAGGCTCCCACCTAGAAAAGGAGGTGTCAGGGTATCCGATACCAGGACCTAGAGGTTCTGTGCTGTGTTGTTGTTTTATTTAGTCCCCTCAGACCCTCTGACAACAGCAGCCCTCAAATTTCAAGAACAGCCTCGGTCTGCTTGCTTTGGTTTAGTCTCGTTCTGTAAGCAGCTAAATCCCAGTTCATCGTTCTGACCACTAGATGGAGTCCAGTTATTAGCCTGAAGAGACAAGAGGCGTGCTTCAGTGGGTCCCAGCGTCCCTGCCTACCCGGTGACCCTCGGGTTAACCAGAATGTGACCCCGCCACTGTGCAGAAATGGCTCTTTGGGAGGCCTTGGTTCCATTGTGGACAATCCTAGATAAAGCTGGAGATGAAAGGGTTTTGTCTGTGTCTCTGTTGTGAGCTAATTTTCCATTCGTGAGGCTCCTCAGTGAAAATTTGAAATTGCGTTTTAGGTGTGTGCCTAGACCCCTTTCCTTCTCCCCCTCCTCCTCCCTCTCTCTCTTTAATCTTTATTGTCTTTAAAGACAAAGAATATTCTCTGCATCTCTGTCCTCAGTCAGAAATTTCTGCCCCAAAAGTATTCTGAGCTATTAGATTCACCTGGTGAGGAAATGTTGCTGCACTGAAATAGGAAAAAAATCAAGAAATAGGTTCACCTCTTAATTTTATCTAAAGGATGAAATGCTGACAAGATCCAGAATGGAATTCTTCTTGATCTTGTGTGCTCAAGTAAAACCTTTTCGGGAAATAATATTCAGGAGTGCTTTTGTCACATTCTTTATTTTCCTGTCAGTTTTCACAGAGAACATGGCACATTTTGCGATTGCCGTCTTATTCTACGCTTTATATCTTAAATTTGCAGTTTTTAGCAGTCACCTGCGTTTCCCTGAACCATCAAATATAAACACAAATGAGACATGGGTGAAAGTAAGACAAATAAAACAAGGAATGGCGATTATAACCCGAGCACTCCCACTTTTAAAAATTCAAGATCATTCGCTTCACTTGTGTAAAAGTGAATCACCACAGCTTCCCTGGGAGGCTTGCCATCAGTCGAGTTAACGTAACCCTCATTTAGAAATAGAGAAAATATCACCTTACAAACTTATACTAATATGTCGAACTATCTCCCTCTCTAAACAGCTCAAGTTGATAACAACTATGACAGAGTTCCCCTGCATCAACCTTCATATTATTACGATTGAGAGTGATTGAGACATTTAAAAGACAAACTTGAGAGACTAATCAATTATTTAACTGGGCAGTAGAGGAGAGCCATATGTGTGACCTCCAAGATAGAGGAAACTTTCAGGTTAAAACAAAAGTCCCCTGGTATATTTTCAATGCTTTAAAATATATATATATATATATATATTATAGCCTATTCCTGTGGGTTTTCTTTTAATGTGTGCAGTTCAGGCTGAAAAATAATCTAACACCTTTATTTTCCCTCGGGCTCCCTGATACTAACAGTCTCAGGCAAAAACATACAAGGACAGCTTGGGTCTTGCAGCTTGATGTGAAAGGCAGAATGTTGCATAATATTGATGTTGCATAATATTGATGTTTCATATAAAAATGTAAATATGTCATCCCCTGAATTTTCTGCAAATCATGGCATTTCTAGAGAATTTATCTGCATCCCATCGCATTCATAAAAAATAGCATTCTGTGTATCTATACACTACTTGATCTAATACGCTCTTCTATTTAACATACTAATTTGAACATTCTAGGGTCTTTGTTAGGGTGTAGCTCTGATTAAAAAAAAAGCAGTCAAATTCTAAAAAGGAAGTATTTGAGAAATGACCAGATTCAAGCTACACTCTAAGTTCTGTGGTTCTTGCGTTAGGAAACAAAATGTATTCACTTGGAAGTACTTAAAAGTACCAGACAATCAAAATAAATGCAAATTCAAATTTATGATATGGATATCATAGCAATAAAAGAGTATGCTGGAAAAATAGAGTGGGTTAGAGAATGGGAAGATGGAGGCCCCAGTGAAGTCTTGCTAACACAGGGTACGTTAACTATTCTGGGATCCGTTACTCCATCTGTAACTCATGCATTCATCCGAGAAATTCTTGTTGAGAGCTCACATCTGCTTAGCACTGTTCTAGACACTGGGCATAGAGCACCCTGTCTTCATCAAGGTTACATTGTACTGGAGGAAGACAGAAGATAAACAATGCATGTAAGTCAAATATATGAAATGCATATTATCTTAGGGAGCAAGAAAGGTTATGGAACAAAGTAACAAGGGGAAGAGGGATAAAGAGAACCAAAGCACTTGCAATTCTAAGTAGGGTCATCAAGAAAAACCACCTGAGAAGGTGAGGTTTGAGTCAAAAATCTAAAGAAGGGAAATGTATCAGGAAAAGGCATGTATCAGAGGCAGGAGTCAGTGCAAAGACCCTGAGGTGGGAGTATAACCCTCCTATGTGAGGAAGTGCGAGGAAGCCAATGCGGTTGGAGGAGAGCAGGAGAAATAAGTGGGACAGGAAGTGAGGGAGGGAATGGAGGTGGAGGTGGGGTGGGTTGGCTATAGGAAAGGAAGGATTTTGGCTTTTTCTCTGAAAGAGATGGGAAGTTACCATAGGGTCTTGTAGAGAGACATAATGTTTCCTGGCTTATATTTAACAGATCACTTGGGCTACTGTATTGAGAATGATGAAACGGGGCCAGAAGCAGAAGCTGTGAGACCAGCAAGGCGAGGTTTCAATAATCAAGGTGAAAAGATAAAGATTACTTGATCCAGAGAGCAGCAGTATGGGTCCTGCCTACATTTCAAATCAAATTTAACAATTCACATGAGAATGATTTGGAAGTTGTACATTCTTCATAAATACGAGATGGTAATAATGCTCTTATTTATAAAATTTTGACTATTCTTTTGCACATACTATTCCAGATCAACTTTAGAAACAATTTGTGAGTATCATTTGAAAAATACCTAGCTTTTTCTACAAAGAGATTTTTTCCAATTGGATCTTAATTCTTATCTTTTAAAAATTACCTGACAATATGATTATAAATTTTTCCATTAATCTATTTATCTTACAAATTACATTAATATATTTCCAAATAGTTTAGAGCTAAACTCTGCCTGGTACAGTGAATCTTGTCATACGGTTTTTGGATTTGATTTGTGGTATCTTATTTAGGACTTCGCATCCATTTTTATAAATAAGATTGGTGCACATTTTTGTTGCTATATACAAAACAGTTGTGTAGTTGCATAGCATGGTTATACTAGCTAGAGAATGAATTGAGAAGTACTTTTTTTTTTTTTTTTTGTATAGAAAGAGTTTAAGTACCACAGGCATTGTCTATCGAACACTCTTAAATCACCTGAGCTGATTGCCTTGTGGAGAGAGGTGGTTACCGTTTCATTTTGGACTATTCAGGTACTCTACCTCTATAGGAATTGATTTTTAGTGATTTCCCTGGTCTTGGAAATTACTTTTTTATCTACCGTTGTAATTACTTTCTCATTTACATTAACTCAAATCTGTCGTTATTCCTTTTCTTAGTCCTGGCATCATTATTTATGCTTTCTCTCTTGGGTCAAATGTACATGTGTTTTTTTCTGTTATGATGATCTTTTAAAAAAATCAGCTTTTGCCTGTAATAAGGATCTAAGGGTTTTTTTTCTTTTGTCAAGTAATGTTTTAATCAATAAAATAGTTTCTTGTAATTCCCTAGGATTAATATTTTTTATTTTTCTAGCCTCTTGAGGTGAATATGGAGTTCCCTTATTTTCAATTCTTATAGTGTTTTAATAAGTTCGTGGAAGAATAACGATTTTCCTCTGGGTACTATTTCACTATATTCCAGTGGGTTGGAAATGTATTACTCATGTTCTTATTAATTTCTACCATGAAATCTTATATTTTAAAGTCATCTTTAAAACTCAGAGTCATTTTGAAAAACAAAATATCTCATTTCCTACTGAATAGTTGTTTGGGGGTTACCCTACTATTGGTTCTAACTTTATTGCATTGAGTGCTTGATTTTTTTTTTTCTGATCTCCTTTTGAACGCAATAAGCCATTCTTTGATGACTCTCAAGACCCTTTATCTAACATTTAATTTTACATAAAAGTTAGTTTTAATTTGGATGAAGTGCTTTTAAGCAAAATGAAATTAGACACATTTAGACAAAACAGAAATACACATGTGAACTGACAGAAATCGAGGCTGGGGGCAAGGAGAGCAATCCTACAGAGCTCAAACAATCCTGGCAGGAGATGGTGTCAACCTGAACAGAAATGGAGTTGCAGGAGGACAAGTTCAGTTTTAAACTGAGTTTGTGGTGATTTCTAGAAGATTTAGGTGAATACAATCAGTGGCCTGCTGGTTGGGAGCTCGCAGTAAGGTCTGGTCTGAGGGTAGGGACTTGCAGTCACAGTTACACAGGTGATATGAAAAATCAACTAGGAGGCAAAGTCAACTGTAAGGAGTGATGGGCCAAAGGAATTGAGGAGAGTGGTGAGGGTTTCATCATACAGAGCAGCCGGGAAGAGTGAAGCGAGAGATTACTAGAGTCCTGAACAGAGTATTGAATAGGAAGTGCTGAACTTACAGTTGAGTCTTTAATATAAGCTAGTTGGCCTGTATTGCCATGGAGGCCGAGTTTAACAGCTCTTTAGTCCCCTCCATAGAGAAATGAGAAGAGAAGCAAGATTTGGAGGAGAAAAATGAGGACTTGTGTTTTAGACATGTTTAGCAGAAAGTACCCAAACTTCTAATATAGAAGTTGAAAATCTGAATGCCCAGGGGCACCTGGCAGCTCAGTCGGTTAAGTGTCTGACATGACACTTAGTTCTGGCTCAAGTCATGATCTCAGGGTAGTGAGGTCAAGCCCCTTCTTCCCCCTCAGACTTGACGCTCAGCGGGGAGTCTGCTTGAGATTCTCTCTCTCTCTCCCTCTCTTCCTCCCCACTGCTCACTGGCACTCTCACTCTCTCTCAATCTCTCTAAAATACATAAATAAATCTTTAAAAAAAAGAAAAAAGAAAACATGAATGTCCAGAATTTGACTAAAGATTTGTAGTAGTGAGCTTTAATTCAGGTAGTAAAAATGAAAAAAAAAAACATAACAGATAATAAAATCTGGCAAGTGGAAGAGGAAGGTGCGGGGGTATTATGACCCAGTATCTAGTGAGCATACCAGAATTTACTCTTTTATATGAGCGCAGCCCTCAATGCCTGAAGTAATTTCTTTGGGAAGCTTTACACTTATTCCAAAATTTTTGGCATCCTACCCCCTCCTAGTTTATAAGAAACTAAAGTTCTTCTCTTAATAGCAGCACATTATTTTGAACGAAAATGGTATTGCTTCTGGTCTTTATGTTCAGACTTGGCTCATGTGGATTTCAAAGTTGTTTCCATACATCCTTAGGTTGCCCTTTCCATCTAGAGAGAAGTCGGGGTAAAGAATGAACTGATTCATTACACGATTCTGTAGGCGAGTTCCCTGAATGGCCAATAATCGCTTGAATATATCTTTACTACCATTTAAAAATAACCTTTTTCCTTTATTTTCATCCTTGCACACCATGAATGCAAGGCATAGAAGCAAAAAAACCATACACAAAACCAAAAAAAGCCAAAAACCTCTACATGAAAATAGGAGATAAATTTGATGGCCCAATCCTGCTAGGGAAAACCAGAAGTGGGTTTAAGCTTGAAAAAAGTGCCGAAAGGCTAATGGAGGAGCGCTGTGGAAGCTGTATTGGTGTCTGCAGGTTGGGGCTATTCCTTAGAAGGGAGTCATTGCAGACCCTGCAGAAGAAAGACATGATGTAAGTAGCAAGTGCGGACAATCATTAGAGCAGCTGCGTAGAGGGGCTGGCATCCCCAGTGCTGCTGTGTTACAGGGAAAACTACAAAGGCAGCAGAAGCTGAACTTGCAGGAAGAGAGACAAAACCAAAAAACAAAACAAAACAAAAACAACAACTAAGTTTAAACACTCCCACCCTGGTCACACTCCACCATCTAAAACCATAACAACCTTGTTTTGTACGAGATATACGTATTTCAATGGACACCCTCATGCGGTGTGTGCTGGAGAATATTTTTGACGACAGGTGCTCTATCTGGTTCAAGTTCGTGAAGGAAAGGCAAGATCTTTCGTTTTAACTGATCTGGCACCTAGAAAATATACCACCCAACAAGGAGGATGTCAAACTTCTTTTCCCGGTGAATGGTCAGAGGGCCATACTATATGGTAACGAACGAGCCCATTCTTAGCCTCAGCTATGAATCTAACACACACAGTACGTCCTTTAAAAATGTGGGTGGAATAAATGTTTGAAGTCTGTTAGTCCGTTCTTTTCCCTCCAGGGTAAAGTCTCCTCACCTCTAAAATAGTAGAAACGGTAACTCCATAAAGCTGAGGCACACATTTCCAGCGAGATAACATGAAGTATTTAGCACAGCACCTTTCGTATAAGTGATTAAAATGTTAATCCTTTTTTTCTACCTGGGACAGTGTAATCAGCAATATGTAGCAACCCTCCTTAAAAAATAACTGAGCCCACAGCCTGCAAACTGTTTTTAAAAGAAAGGATATATTTTTAAAAAATGATGTTACCTATCTAGACACATACATACCCTTATATTTACATGCAAATATATGCTCACATACATATACCTGCATACATATATTTACTCACCTAGAAGTGTGGAAGCCCCAAGAATCATCCTTGCTCGCTTCCTTTCTTTCTCTCATTCCTCACATCCAATCCTGTCACCTCTCTCCAGACGCTGTCCCACCCACAGCTCCTTGTACGTGACCCATCTGACCTTCTTGTCTGAGCCAGCTTCCATTAGTTTTCGCCTGAATTAAATAATCCAACGGCCTGCTAACTGGGTCTGCCTGCTTCCTTTAGTCCCCAGTCTACGCTCCATCACGGCTCAGCCACCATAGTGATCTTTTGAAAACATAAATCAGATCAAGTCACTCCCCTGCTCCAAAAGGGGGAAAAAAAATCAAACGGCTTCATATTTCACTTGGGAGAAAACCCAGAGTCTTTACTGTGGCCTGTGAGGTTCTCACGGTCTGGTCCTGCCTACCTCCCGGAGCACTTGCTCTACTGCAGACTTACGAGACCTCTTTCTTTTCTCAAACAGGCCAAATTCATGGGTACCCCCATGGAGTTGGTGTTTGATTTTTCTGCCCGGAACACTTTTTTCCAAGACTGTCTCAAAACTGTTTCCTTTCACCGTTCAAGTCTCAGCTCTAATGTCACCCACTCAGGAAAGCATTTCCTTACCATTTATTCAAAGTCACTCTCCCCTCTTCTCAGCCCTGCTCCGTCATATTAGCCTGTTTAATTATATTAATAGAGTTTATCACTGTGATGAAAGTTTACTGCTTATTTTCACAGAGGGAAAATAATTCTCCTCTTAAATTATTAATGTGATTCTGTTTTTGCCTTCCTGAGAATAAATCTTGGTTCTTTTCTAGAATCATTCACCTGCTGATTAGGATTAATTCCAGTAGGGTTGTACGGAGAAAGTCTTAGGTAACATGAAGCTTTTGAAATTCAAAAGCCACGCTTCCGTCCTGCTTGGTTCTGAAAAAGGATTATCTGAATTCCTCTATCTCCTTTAGCTTATAAAAGACCCGGTTCTGTGGAAGAGATCAGAGAACTGTATGTATATAAGGGAAATCCAGACAGAAGAGAAAGGCCATGTAGCCTGTCCTTTTCTACCCCTGGGAACTGTGGAAGGCAAGAGGAAGGAGAGGCAGCCCCTCCTTCCCACACTTGGGTCTCCTCACAAGTTGCCCTCAAGCAAAGCCCCAATAGTAACCTTGGGAGCACAACATCGCCCTCAGTATGAGGCCCAGAGCTAGAGATATCCTGAGTCCCCTTGCCTTCTACAATATAAAAACAGGACCTACAACTCTGAAGGTCTAGCTAGGAAAGCCTGTCAGAGGGCATTACCTTAGTAGGAAGCAGGTGGCTTTGTAATGAGTTCTGAAAAACAGGTCTCAGCTAGAGCTGGAAGGGACCAAGGTCAAGCCCCAAAAGCCTCTAGTGCCAGCAGTAACGGAGAGGAAACCAAGTCATCAAAGGACGCCTCGGGCCCTGTCTCAGCCCAGAGAAGACAGCTGATGAGCTTCCCCCACCATAAACTTGTGCTCAAACATCAATCAGCAACCAAGGCCCTAGCGCTTTGACTCATTCCCCATTTTGGTCAGGGATGTAACTAGAAGAGAGGCTAAATGAGAATCTGAGCATTTTTGTCTGACAGAGACCGGGCATTTTATAGACAGTGCTTCTCATGCCTTGTGGTTGGTTTATCAGAACCACCTGGGGAGCTAATAAAGCCCACAAAGGCCAGGCTTCTAGAAGTGGAATGGGGCCTAGGCCTGGATACCCATTTTAGTCTCTACCACAATCTGATACCCACCGCAATTTGAGAACCACAGCCCTGCAGGGACGGTTCCCATTATTTGTTTGGATTAACTTTAAACTAGAGGAGACTTTCAATGTCCCTCCCACTAACCAGTAGGTGGAAGCTCAAAGGAGATGAGATAGAGATATATTTTTTAACGTACTTTTTTTTCTACGTACATCCGACTTTTATGTTGAGTTCAATTATGTAATGCGCCCCATTTGTTTAATAATTTACTGTTATCCTCTTGCAATTAGAATATATGCTTCATGATGGGAGGGATCCTGTCTGTGTTGTTCATGGCCGCACCCCAGTGTCGGGCACAGAGTAGTCACTCAAACTTGTTGAGGGAATCAGTCAATCAGTTGAATAAATAACGAATTAATTCAGCATAGGCACTTAGCCGAGAGAATTTGGTGTCGGGAGACACTCTAGCTACCGGCAAGGAAGAAGTAGAGAAACAAGGCACTGAAACTCCGGCGGAAGTAGAACCAAATGTTTTTCAAAAACAGCTAACAAACGTTTAAAGAAAGAAATTACCTGCCCCTATCACATGAAAGGCTTACTTTGCATCCTAACGTGTGGAAATACACCAGAATCTAGAGGTAAGGAACAGAGAGAGTCTGTAAACATTTGACTTGAAGGTATTAGGAAGAAGGCGCTGAATCCTGGAGAGGTGTCTCTGCCACGGTGTGTCAGGTGCCTGGAGAGGGAGGTGGCAGAATGACATGTGTCCTTGGCATTCAACAGTCCCTTTGTCCATTGACCTTCCTGATATCTAACTTATCTGAGTCAAATTTATTTTTTAAAGTTAATCTTCTTCCTTCTTATAAGATATAAATCTAATGTATAAAACTTAGAAAATATAGAAGAAAAATATCCATGATCATAATACAAGGATATCATCATCACCGTTAACCTAGTTATTTAATAAATATGAATGTGATTAGGACTGTGATTTTTTGTCCCTTTGCTGTATCCTCAGCATCTATGAGTGCCTGGAACAGTAAATGACTGTTGAGTGAATTAATTAAGATACACATTGAATAGTTTTCTTCATAGTCGCTTTTGATCAGAATAAGAGGATTCCCTTTACCCCCTTTGATCTTCATGGGCCCTCAAAAAGAAAAATATATATTTATATGTTTTTATTAGCCCTTATTTACTTTCTCTGGCTTTGACTCATGGATTGAATTTTTAAATATTTCTAGGCACACTTTATGATCTTTTGACTCTCCTTCCTAAATGCAAAACTGAGCACAGACTTTACAAGAGACAGGCCAAGCAGAATATAGAAGAGGGCAACTTTCCAGATCTTGCATTTTATGATCCATTTAGCAATCTGAGCATCCTCCTGAATTTTAAATAGCAGGGTTGGATAGTTGACTCATAGTCAGCTTGTGTTCTGGTGTGACACCTGGCTTTCTCCCATCCCCCTCGAGAGAAGCTCCATTCGCTCTACTCGGTTTCCGGGATTGATGCATTGCTGGTGTTTTTCCTTTATCACATCAGATTTTCTCCTGCCTTTTTTTTTTTTTTCTTTTCTCAATGCACATCTCCTTCCTCACTGAGGAAGTTTATATGTATCAAAACAAATTTCATGTTACTTTTCATTATACCATTTTTAAGGTAGTAACCAACAATTAAATAAATAAAAATACCTTGTTCTATATCTTTCAAAATTGAAAAGGCTCCAGCTCTTATTCAATTTAGAACTTGCCTATAAATCACCGAGAAAATTGTTATTGCTGGTTTCAACTGAGTTGTGTAGCCTGTCTCTATGTCCACTTTGATAACTACTGGGTAGAAAGGAAGAAAATCTCATTACTTAAAAATCCAAACTAAATAAATCATGTAAGAATAATTATATATTATATATTTTACTAGTTTTGAAATTGAGTGACTTTACACTTTGTCAATTTAGCTAAGCCAGAAGTAGAATGTTTCCCAGGATCCCCTTCTCTATATGGTTCTGAGTTAGGCTTTGCCACAGAAGAAATCCACATAAGATCTGAAATGCAGAAATGAGTAGCAGCCATATTTCTACTCTGGAGGTCATGCAAGACCAAGCTACTCTGGGTGCTAACGCACTCTTGCTTATCGCTGGTCACCTAGCAGCCAGGTCTGTGGTTCCTCCAGCTCCAGCCAGATTGCCCTGTCGGCATCTGCAAATCCCAAGCCAGGTAGACTTGAAGGGTGCCAGCTTATCCCGCAGGCCACCCATATGACCAAGTTGGCAACTGTGAAAGACAGAAACCGGTACCAGTTTGTCCTCCAGAGTCCTGGTTTGTCATCACAACTTGTAGTTTTTCCTCAAGGATCCCAGTATGCCTTCTTGTGTCCACAGATTCTGTGAGTTGGGAACTGGGAGTTGTTTATGGGCCCACTCTGGCTCATGCACTGTCACTAGGTACAATCAAGGTGTAGGCCAAGGTTCCAGCCTCATCTGGAGGTTTAGCTGGAGGCGCATCTGCTTCCAATCTCACTTCCCTGGTCATTGGCAGGATTCAGCTCATCACGGGTTGTGGGACTGAGGGCCTCGCTTCATCACTGGCTGTTGGCCAGAGGCTCCTTCAGTTATGTGCCACATGGGCCCTTCCATAGAGAAGCTCATACCATGGCAGCTGGTTTCCATTAGAGCAAGCAAATGAGAGGGCAGGGGGGTGAACAGGAGAGAAGCAGAGTCACTTTGTAACCTACTCTTAGAAGTGACATCCCATCATTTTGATTATAATGTTTGTTAGAAGGAAGTCACTAGGCTCAGTCAACATTCAAATGGAGAGGATTATAAAAGGGCATGAATGTCATAAAGAGGGATCACTGAAAGCCATCTTTGAAGCTGTCTATCTTACCTTTTCAGATCAAAAGACCTTCTGAGCATCTTAAGTATGTGCTGTGCACACCCTCTCTTTTAAAAAAGAACTTCTAAGAATCATTTTCCCTGTAGCATCTTCACAGGAAGATGTGGAGTATAGTCTTTGTCTAATGGAGTGAATCGTAGACTGATACACAGGAAACTCACAAAGTTTGTAAAGGTTATGTATCATCTTGGAATGAAGAGACAGAGACAGAAAATTGTAAGAAATCATTACCACCAAACAGTTGCAGGCAGGTAACAGGTTAAGAAGTCTACACGGCTGCAAAACTCAGCCATATCTTATAGAAAAGGAAGGATGACTAGAAAGGTAGAACCAGGATTCTACACAATGAGGCCGAGAGCTATAGAGGACTACTTAACAGGGAGTTTGAGCCCAAAGCAGAGAAAAGGTATTATGTCAGACCAGATTTCAGAATTCTATGGACTAGTGACTGCTTCATGCCTCCCATCTTCTCCCTCTCTGAGTGCAAGTATCTGTTGTGGTTATCTTTTGATGGGCTCACCATTCAGTGTTGGAAGTTGTGCTGATCGATGGCTTAGTTACTGAGTTCACAGGCTTCCAGAACTAAAAGAATATATCCACGGAATTACAACTGAGGAGCCTTAGCCACACTGGAATGGATTTAGTTGGACAAAATCTTAAATCTTAAGCCTGAGCATGATGCTGTAATGAAATTATATTTTTAGGGAGGCTCTTGGGAGGGAATGTGTTTATTTTGCATATACAGTAATATGATTCATCTGTGACCAGAAAGTGGATTGTGTTAGTTTTTAAAATTGCTTGCAAGTTCTATGAAACTCTCGTCATTAAGTCTATGTTCCTGTTCCTCAAATCTGGGTGGGCTTTAAGTGTTTCCACCAGTAGAATATGGTGGCAGTGATGTCACATGACTCAAGGCTGGCTCATAAAGGATTACACAGCTTCTCCCTTGTTTCCTGGAATACTTGCTCTTGGAATCCTAAGCTTCCATGAAAGGAGTCTGACTAGTTTAAGAACACCAGCATGTGAGGAATTCAAGCTGTGAAGAGAATATGTGTAGGCACTCTGGTCAGACATCCTAGTCTTTGAGTGGTCTCAGCCTGGGCTCCAGAGAGTGGGTGAGAAGGCTTTAGGTGATTCTAGCTCCCAGCTATTGAATCACCCAGGTCCATGAGTCTTTCCACATGATGTCCCAGATATTGTGGTGTAGAGACAAGCCATCTTTGCCATGTGTCTGAATTCCTGACCCACAGAATCTATGATAATAATAAAATGGTTGTTCTAAGCAACTAAGTCACAGGGTCATTTGTTGTATAGTCCTAGGAACTGGGACCAAGCCATGAAAAACCATAACAGCAAAATTGTGAAGGAAATGTGTATTTGAAGCCAATGTTTAGCTTTGAGGGCAATCAACAGTGAGTACATTTATAATTATTTTAGAATCTTGTGTAAATGAGATAATGGATGTAAATACTCCTAGCACAATGACTAGCAATAAAGAATAAGGGTTTATTATCATGCCAAAAGAAATATATGGATGTATTTATTTCCAAATGATTATTGTCAATGACCTACGAGGAATAATACTCTGGCCCAATGCTCCAAAGCTTTACGTGTACACGTCCAAGTTACAGATGGATAAAGATGTGGTTTGTCGTTCACACAAATCTGGGCAGAGCTAGAATTCAAAGCAAGGTTTCTTTAACTCCAAATCTCTTACTTTTTTTACATTCCTCTCCCTCCAGACATTTTCATATTTAGAGAAAAGATCAAGGAACTACAATTATGAAAAGTTGGCCCCACAGAGAAGAGGCTTAAGAATGAAAACTTAACTTTGCACTTGGAAAAGAGAGAACAGGAATGATTTGATGATTAGGAATATGATGGGTTTGTACGTTGGGGGATTAGGAATATGATATGTTCTGTATTTTTGAAGAATATATTCATATATATTATATCTCCTTAGTTCATAAAAAATTAGAATTAGAAAAGTAGGTGAGCTCTTAATAAAGCACTTCATTTTGGGGAGGATGAACTCTTCTTCATCTTACATACTAAAGTCTTCACTTCATGATTTAAAAGGAAAGATAAATACTGGGTTTAATTGGAATAACTGTACGTACAGATACCAATGATACATAGGTTCAGGGCTAAGTGGTTATTAAGCCCCCTTTAATTCTAATAGAGACAGTGACAGTAGTTCCCACCAATGCAGCGTTAATTATTTCACAGATGTTAGCAAAGGACTCTTTAAGCGTCTTTCTTAATCCCTGAAACAGGCCTCTAAAGTAGGTACTGCTTTACTATGTCTTCTTCTACAGATGAGAAAGCTGGTACTCTACTCAAAGAAGTGAACTCAGTTTACCAAGGTCACCCAGCTAGGAAAGAGTGGAACTGGGATTATATGATGTTTCAATCTGACATTTCTTCGTCTTTATAAAGTACTCTAAAGGTAACAAAGTAAAATCACATGTGGAGCTGACATACCGATATGGCCAATCACAGGCAAAATAAAACCGTAGTACTCTAAGTTGGTTTTTATTTGTATATATGTAAGTCCTTTTTTGAATTACAACTATTGATCTCCGTTGAGAATATCATTGCTATTACAGCTGTATAGTTCTAATATCCATCCAATGCATAAATTTTCTACATTTATAGGTGGGTAATTTAAAAATATATACATGGAAAAACATACAATGCTTACAAACCAAATGCAAATAAAAATCTTTAAAAATCTTAGAAATTCATTAAGCAGGTTATGTTGATCCTATTAAAAATGGTTCGTCTATGTACAATACATAATCTTTAAAAATACTACTCCAGGAAACAAAAATTCTTTGGTTCAGCAAAAGGATTCTCTAAATGTGGAAATTCAATGTGTTAAGGATGCACCCTCTTGGGTTGGGCCTCACTTAACTTGTTTGACTCTTCAGGAAGCATGTAGCTGACTCTTTCTGAATGCTGAAAATATGGGTGGAGAGTGGGTAGAGGTTGCTTTTCCCATAGAACATTAGCATGTGAAAATATAACCAGAAGCTTGAATAATGCAGGAACTTAGATGTTATTTTTACTCTGCCAGATCAAAAATATACAGAGAAAGTCTGCTTCCCATCCATTCGATGGGATCGTGGTTGACGCTCGACAACATTCTCTAGTAAAGTTCTTCGGCGCTGGTATCCAGTGCCACTGAAACTAGTCTATTCATAATCTGGAAGTTTGCAAGGAGGAGACAGGAGGGCACATGCTGGATGTCCCTTTTACTTAAGTCCCATCACTTCCCCAGCAGCTTGCCTACCTTACAAATCTAAAATTATAAACATATCCGTGACTTCAATCTCTTTAAAAAGAGTTATTGATGCAACAGTGATTACAAGGAATCAATGTGAGCCGATGAGATTTTCATTAAAAATTAACTGTGGATATCTATACTCTTGATTTATTAATGGCAACAAACACAGAACTAGCCAAAATATCTCAGTTTTAAAGAGTCAGCAGCCTTACCTATTAGAAATCATTCTCCTCCATATTTAATGGGAAGGAGAAGCCTTCACAATTTTGTGCCTGTGTGTCTTCTACTTTGATTACGAAAATATTTAGCATATAAGATAAAACCTTTCCAAAGGCCCATCGCCTAACCACACATTATAACTACCTTTAACAAGGCTTTTGAAAAGTCTCTGAGGTATCACAGCTGGTCACAGGAGAACGAAAAATATTTTTTGCTTTATTTTTTCCAAGTTCCCCAATGGAATATTATTACTGGCTGGGTGAATTAACTCACTTCCGTTAGGAAGCGGTACCACTGACTAATATTTAAATTTGTCTTTCCCCAGACTAGTGTCAGGAGCATGTTACTATGTTTCTAGGTTGAATGCAGGTGAAAATCAAGAGCTTCTACCGACTACGAAGATTTCTACAAACCACGGCTTTGAGATGCCGTAATGCTTACATGAATTGTTGAGAGTAGGGGAAGTCTTCCAAAGTTTACCCTTGTTCTTCCTTCCATTTGCATGACTTAGTTGCTCAAAGGCAGGACACAATTTACACCTTATTAGGACTCAAAGGAGACAAGTATGATTGGGATGGAGCAATAGATTGCAGAGAAAATGATGTCCCCTCAACGAAAATGGTTCTGACTGTGGAGAGGGGAAGAGAATAGCCTCCAACATTTGAGAAAAGCAAAGAATAGAATACATGAATAATTCAGAGCATCTAAATGAGACATTATAGCTCAGAACCACCTTCATATCCACATTGTCCACCCAGCTCACGGGCAGAGATTCCTCTTCCCTGATGGTCTCCCCAAAGACATTCTAATACTCCAAAGAGAGAGATGATCACTATTGGGTTATTGGTCCTTATCGTCCTCTTCTGGATATAGAGGCAATAATCATCTTTTCTTCTGTCAAAAGTCTTTATCCCAGCCTGACAGCTCATCTGGAGGCACTCCCTTTTCCGGGGGATACTTGTCGAAGTAGCTGTGGTCTGTGGGTCCACTGAGCTAACAGAGAAGAATTAGACCAAAGGTGAGGGTAATGTTGACTAAGCATGTTGTTATATGTGGGTAATGCTTTTTATATCTGAACACAGCTTTTATCCTGCAACCACTGGTAAGTTACATGTAAGGACAAGATGACCAATTACCATTTTTGAGTCACACTCTCAGCCTCTGAGATCTCCCCTTTAGACCAAATGGATCCAGTCACTGCATTACATTCAACAGAGGCTACCTGGCCTGAGGAGGTATGTCCAAAGGAAAAGCTGACAGAAATGGTATCTTTTTTTTTTTTTTTCAGATTAAAAAAACATTTTAAAAGCAAATATTTTTAAAAAATCAAAATCTGGGGCATCTGGGTGGCTCGGTCAGTTAAGCGTCTGCCTTCAGCTCAGATCATGATCCCAGGGTCCTGGGATTAAGCCCCAGGTTGGGCTCCCTGCTCAGCGGGGAGACTGCTTCTCCCTCCCCCTGCTCCTTGCGCTTGCTCTCTCTCTCAAACAAATAAGTAAAATCTTCGAAAAACATCAAAATTTGTCACAACCACCTTAAAACTTTTATATGCTTAATTGACCCATATAAAATTTCCAGAATGCCAAACAAAGGGTTAGTTCAAAACATTATTGACCCTGTTGAAAGAGTGAAACAATTCTGGAATTAAACTATTTTGCCAATCAGGTGGTTTTCAATTCTTTGCTTTCAAACAAATTTTTAAAGTACCTGATTGAATTCTTAGCTGGTAAATCAGTAAAAATACTACTTATGATAAATCATAATGTGTTTTTTGGGAGAGTGGGGAGATCACTCAGAAGGCATTCAAAGCGACATTGCTCGTATAAAACCCTCCACTCCAGTTACTTATTTATGCGAACACAACTTTCAGCACTTAACGCTGTATAATTTTAAAAAGGAATAGAATTGATGTGGGGCCTGATCCCATTTTTTTTTAATAAGTAACATTTCCCCCCGGTACATAAATAATTTCTTTTCAAGAAATATTTCTTAAATACTTGCTTTTAAATTTTGCAACCTATTTCTATTCTTTGATACTCCATGCTATAAAAATGTAGTTACAACTGAATCCAAATAAATATGTGTGTTGTCACAGGAATTTTAAAATTTAGAAAACTATAGTTGAAAGCCATTTAAAGAATAATCAAATATTTGCAGGCATAACAATATTTTTACATAAGATGAAACTTTTTAGGGAAAATGGGAGGGAAATATAAAAATATAAATTCAGAGAGGAAAAGGAATTATGTAATTTTGCTGTCTGTAGATTTTAAACAGCTGATGGGCATCCAATCTCACTGGTATTCTGATTACATTACATATATTTAAGGGAGTAATGTTTTATTTTAAAATGTCAATATTTACAACATAGTAGAAATCACGTCCTCCATAACAATATAAACATACGATGAAAAAATCAGGATGTCAATCTAAAAATGCTTTGAAAATTCCTTCAAGGAGAACATAGCATAGAATCTAGAGGGTGTTGACGAGGCCATTCCTGAGTCATTCTCTGCTCTCCCACCCTCCCTTACCCTAAGTTAGCAGATGTTCTGTTTTCTCTCGAGCTGTGCTGTCCCACCAGCAACAGGTGGTGATTGAGCACCCCAAAGGTGGCTAGTCCAAGTTGAGACTGCTGTAAAATCCATTTGGGATTTCAAAAACAGTACAGAAAAATGAATGTGACGTCTCATTAATATTTTATGTTGACTGCATAGCAAAATGACAATTTTTTGATACATTATAATCATTAAAATTAATTTCGCCTGCTTCATTTTACCTGTGGCTAACTAGAAAATTTTAAATCACAGTATGATTCATATTATGCTTCTAGAGTCCTCTGTTAGCCTGACCAACACTGACTACCTGGGGACTTTGGTTTATATGTAATTGGTTCCTGAGAGCTGAGCTGATCTCCATCAAATAAGAAATACTATTTAGTCCCTATAATAACAATTGCTATGGCATTTTCACTTATTTTTTTTAAAAAGTACTTTAAAAATCTAAAATGTGGTGCACAAAAACACACCCATACTCTGTTTACGAAAACAAAAACTAGAAAAAAATCAAGAAAGTAATATAGCGGATACCATACCTCTCTCTGTAAAGGTGACGGAAGGTTCCGGGCTTTCAGTCCCTCCCAATTAAAACCATTTAACCACCTGAGAAGTAAAAACAGAACAAAAGAATATTACTTGCCTGATAAACTATCAGCAAGTCAAGTTAGCTGTCAGTCCATTTTGTTGCCCTCTCCCTGCCCGCAACAATGCAGCTGCAAATGGGGGGGGGGGGAGAATAACCACGCTGGTTGTCTGGTCTCACGTTAAATCCATGCCCACTAACCTCCAGGGGGTAGTTCAGGCTGCCCAGAAATTGGTCTAGATTTCCCTGTTGTCCCACTCACTGTCACATTCCCTTAGGCTCATAATTCATACTTTGTCCTCTCTCCTCAAACGTCCAGCAACCCCCGCCCAACCAAATGATGACCTGACTTCCTATTTCACTGAAAAAACTGAGCTGCTACAATTTTCTTCCAGTCTATCTGCCTGCCTGTCCACATCTGTGTGCTCCCGTCTTTCATGCACCATGAGTTCAGTGCCTTTGCTTCTAGGGAAGGTCAGCTCAGCTCCTGCACTGCGTGCTTGATCCTGTGGACTCCTCTATTCAAAGGCATGCTCCTGCCATTCTCCTCTCACTTGAATCTTCAATGTCTACCTGCTAGATCATTCCCATCAGTATGGAGACATTTCATTTCCTCCAACCACAAAACACCCTCCTTTGACCTGAGCGCCCATTCAACTTCCACTTTGTTTCTCTCCTCCCACAGGAGGAAAACTCCTTGGAAGTTATCCAGTCACTCTACTTACCTATTTTCTCCTGGCCACGCTACAATCAGCATCCACCCCCTCCACTTCTGTGAATCTCCTCAAGTCTCAGTTTTGTCTTACTTCCCCCAGGAGCATTTGCCACCATTCATTACTCACACTTTCTGAAATACTTTTTTCACTCGGCTTGCAGGACGTGCTATTCTCCTACCTTCTTGGGAGCTCTCCTTTGTTTCCCACTGCCATTTCCATAGGAAGCTGGTGTGCTCCAGGGCCTCAGTCCTTGGAGCTCTTTTTTCAACTACTCACTTCCTGGGTTATCTCATTCAGTCTTGCGGCTTTAGATAGCATTTTTATATCTGCTGCTTACTATTTCTATTTCCAATCAAGACGCCCCAATTGCTTCCTAGGCTAATAGCTACAGCTGCCATTCCTCATCTCCCGAGTGGGTGTCTAACCTGCATCTAGCATGCATCTGGCCCACGCTGTAGCTCCAAATGTTCCCCAAGGAACTGGCCTTGACTCTTTCAGTTGCTCAAACCAAAGACCTTGAGTTATCTTTCCTCTCACACCCTACCTCAGTCCACATGCAGATCTTGTCAGTGTTACCTCCAAAATATATCTGAATCAGAATCCGAAAAACTCTGATCACCTTCACTCTGCCAGCATGGGCCAAGCCACCACTATTCCTCCCCTGTATTATTATAATAACCTCCTAATAGGTCCTCCTGCTTTTGTCCATGGGAAATAACCAAGCAGCAAGTGCGATCATTTAAAACAGAAGTCAGGTCACATCAGGCCTTTGTTCAACCCCCTCCCCCCCAGTGCTTCCCATTTTGCTCAGTATGAAAGGCAAAGCCTTTCCGATAACCCCTAAGGCCTTGAACACCACCTTTTCCACCACCCCCCCAAACCCCATTTCAACAAGCTAGATGCTCCCATGTTCAGACCTTTGCCCTCAAAGCTAGATGGTTCCTTCCCCAGATTTTCACAGGGTTTGTTCCCCCAACACCTTCAGGTCTTTTCTCAAAGATCATTTTCTTAGTGAAACCTTCTTTGACCATCCAAAGTAATATTTCACCTCCCTCTCCCCTCCCCCTCCCTTCCTATCCTCCTTCCTGCTTTAGTTCTCCCCTTAGCTCTTACTCCTCTCAGATGTGTCTGCCATATACTTTACTTAGTTATCCTGTTGACTCTGTCTTCCCCACTAGAATGCTAGCTCCACGAGGGCAAGGATTTTCATCTGTTTCCTTTCCTTCTGTGTCCCTCACACGTGGAGCAGGACTTGTCATCAAACCAGGCTCCCATAAATGTTGAATAACTGAATGACTCTGCAAGAAAACACACTTGCACGGAGCCTCTTACTATCACATCTTGGAACATCACACTGCCTTGGTGGTGATGTTCCTGGTGATACATATGCAAAAAGCTCCAAGATATAAAGGTATCTTACAATAATCTGTAATGAGGTTAAGCTGATAGCCAGATGAAGTTTCTTTCATTTATTGCTTCCACATAATTAATCTAGTTAATCTAAGCATCATTAATGCTTCCAGATCATTGAAGACCAGAAATGATCTGGTCTTTAGGACACACATCAAACTTGGTGGCCTGGAAATACAACAGCAGAAGTGGGGAGGCCTTGCTTCTCTTGGACATAAACAATGTATTCTGTCTTTCAGGATCTTATAAGGAACATGGAATAATACTGTCTTATACCCACTGATCTTTTCTACTGGGACAGTGACGTCAAGTCCACTAGCCAACAAAATTTACAGAAAGTCAGTGTGGTCCCAGGCATCGAAAAGAACAAAGATCCTGCTTTTAAGATATTTTTATTTTGGTAGCAAGTGACAAAAAAAAAAAAAAAAAAAAAAAAAAACAAGTGAACAAAATTTCAGATACTAGTAAGTACTAGGAAGATAAGGTAGAATAAACTGGTGGCTGGTGACTGGGATGGGATGGGTTGGGAGTGGCTAGAATGAAGACAAGGGGATAGCCATGGAAGACTTGTGAGATCTATCTATCTATCTATCTATCTATCTATCTATCTATCATCTATCTATCATCTATCTATCTATATCACATCTCCTTTATCCCAGGCCCTTTTAAATGGAAGAGCGTAATAGAAACGAGCTGAAGTGTGGTGAATGGAGAGGAAACTAGGAAAAAAAAAAGAAGTATCTGAGAACTGAGAACAGGCCAGAGGCCAGACCATGCAGGCCTCGTAGAATACAGTACGGAATCAGGATTTTATGCTTAAAGGAAAGCCATTAGAAAGTTGTAAGGAAACGATGGAATCTAAGTACACTTCCAGAAGATAATTCCGGCTAGTATGTGGAGCACGACCACAGGGGGTTGCGATGAGGCAGAGTGGTAGAGGTGTGAGGCTGAGGGCCAGGAAATTTGGGTGGCTGTCACACTCCTGTCTGTCAGCCTCACCAAAAATGATGCTCTTCCATCTTTTCTAATCTCTTCTCACCCCTGGAGTTGGGTTTTCATTCAGTCCTTTACTGGATTTCCCATTCCAAGTCTAAGCTTAGCAAGAGAAAAAGTACTATGAACAGAGGGAAGGCTCTAGTACATTCCATTTCAGATGCCATTCTTAACCCAAGGTGCCATTTTAGTATAAGCTGCTGAGACACTAACCAAAGAGTGAAAGTCAGACAGCAGCCTGGGCTGTAAGGCTTCCCCTGTCCTTGCTACAAAACCACAGAGTCCTCTCCTTGATCCACCCATCAGCTTCTTTGCATAGACTGAAGCCTCATTTTTTAGGGATTTCTAGATGCACAGTTATGTGGATTCTTTTCTTTTGCCACCAAACACTGCCACAATTTCTTTTAACATATTTTACGGTGCTCTCTACCCAGAAGCTACTCCATAAATATTAATAAAAATCATTACTGTTACCCTATTGAATCAAAGAGCCTATACATTTCTTACTGAGTACTTGTTACAATTTGATTTATGGCAATATTTACTTAACATGAGTGGCCATTCACTTAACACTTGGCCTTTTGACACTAACCACATTTTAAGTAACGCAAGTGCCAGGATGCATTCATGTGTAAAAAATATTCACCAAAGAAATATTAGCAGCAATGGCACATAAATTGTTTCTTCATTTTTAGAAGACTGGTAGAAGCTATTCTTGAAAGTAATTTTAGCGGCTAGAAATATTAAAGGTAACATTAAGGCACTTGAAACAAATTATTCCTCTATCTAGCAGGAAAGATTTAATTGCACCCTACAAACATATTATCCCTCTTTTCAGATAGGTGTTGGGAGACACGATCGGTGCCTAGTTTATATGTTAGCTCAGGAATAGGGGAGGGAGGACATCTGATTCTGTTTAGTTAAGATGATTTAACTCAGAATGGACAAACATAACACGGTTGCCATGTTAAATTGTATTGTCTTTTAATAGGAAGTTCAAATGAATGGTCGTCTGAGAAAAAAGCACACATTTTTCTTTAGAGAACAGTAGGAAAATCCGATGGCACATTTCAGAAAGATTTTCTTTTTAATTCCAAGAGTATATAGAGTAGAGAAGCTGTAAGACTTGAAGACTTATGGAAGGTTTTAGAGCACTCCTACTTAAAGGCAGGAAGAGATCTGTTTTTCAGGTCCCTGCCCCCCCCCCACCTCAGCTTTGTATCTTAAGACGTAGTAGGAAAATCAGATGAAATAATGTCTTTGAGCTCCCTGGGCTCACTGAAAGGCACTGTATAAATTTGGTCTATCTTATTACTAAAGTCTACCCCACGCACTGCACTCTGAATCTACCCTTACGTGGCCAAGAACATCCTGGCTGTTAAGAAGAGTGGGCAAATTAATCCCTACAGGGAAGAAAATTCAAAATTCTTCATTACCTTGCTGAGGTGAGAAAATCCTTTAGCTCAATTTGCATGCGCACCCAATCACAATTTGACAGCTACATTGAAATGAGCCTCAGGTAAATAAGAAAGGAAAGATAAAACCAGAGCCTGTTAACCCAACCACCACCGGAGCAAAAGGAGGAAAATACATTGGAGGAATGACTTTCATCGACAGGACACTTGTTTGCTCAGTATGAATAGTGTGTTTACGTGTCATTTTATAATGAGAAAAGAAATTGTGATAACAGCATGGAGAAAGAAAGATAAATGGGAATCTATGATATAAAAGGAGCTTTACACTGAAGGCAATCCAAAGATGACAAAGAACAATAAAAATCCTATGAGCATTTTGACGTCTATAAAACGCACGGATGGGTGCCTTTATCGCCCTCCCTCCCTCCTAACACACCCTTAAGGCAAAGCCCAATAGGAATGTACAATGTTGAATACATGGCTTTATTTCAAGTAAGTTCATGAATAGATAGAGCAGGGCTGGCAGCCTGGGGATTTTTTTTTTTTTTAAGCTGCACCACGACTGTTAAGCAAAATGAATAGTGTTTCTATTCAGAAACTTCTCTCCCTTTATTTCCCCACTGTGTTCTGTGCCTCTAGTTCTTCAGTAAAAAATATCCAGATAGGAATGAAATACTGAAAGGTGTTTTCTTTGCTGAACAGAAACTTCAGTGTGTTCACGTTTTCAATGATGACATTCTCCAATTTAGTTTTTCTATTATCAATAGTACTATCAGTAGGTGATATTTTTTGTATACCGTGAGCAAAATTAAAACATTTTGAGGACTGCAGGATTCAGCGAAGCATCAATTGTTTTAAAAATCTGCAAGGCTTGAACTCCACATATTAAACCAAATCAAAGAGGATAATTCATGGAAATTATCAATGGTTCTGACGGCCAGCTTTAGAAATCCACAGAACTGCAAAGATGCGTGTTAGATTATTGTATAAGGCTAAAACATAGTTTGAGGTTTTGTGGAAATCAAGGTACTTTACCCCAAACGTAAAATACAATACTAGGCTTCAAAATTTGTAGAGCCAGTCAAAGGAAAATTGTATTTAAAATAAGTAGATATTATTAACTAAAACTGAAATAGGATACTATTTAACAGTTGATTTCTCTTTAACATTGACAACAGTGACTTTATTGTATTTTAATCACAAATCAAAGGTCAAAATTAAAGCTTAAATCCTCTATAGAATCCAAGTTGATTTTTTTAAAAGATTTTATTTATGTATTTGACAGAGAGAGAGAGACAGCCAGCGAGAGAGGGAACACAAGCAGGGAGAGTGGGAGAGGAAGAAGCAGGCTCCCAGCGGAGCAGGGAGCCCGATGTGGGCCTCGATCCCAGAACACCGGGATCAGGCCCCCTGAGCCGAAGGCAGGTGCTTAACGAATGAGCCACCCAGGCGCCCCGAAGTTGATATTTTTAAAAAATAATAAGGGGTTCCTGGGTGGCTCAGTTGGTTAAGTGTCCGACTCTTGATCTCAGCTCAGGTCTTGGTCTTGGGCTTGTGAGTTTAAGCCCTGCATGGAGCTCTGCATCCAGTGCGGAACCTACTTTAAAAATAAACATAAAAATAAAAAATAAAAATAGCAGTGTATAAAAAGCTAAGTCGCTATAACTTAAAGATGTGATTTTGTCACTTGTTTTAGAATCATCCATTCTTAATGTGAATTTTCAGCATTAGAGAAATTACCCTGAGACTGATTATTGTAACTGCAGCTAGTAAAACACAAATTAAAAATAAAACACCAAAAAGGAAAAATTGAACATCTGTAAAGGGGCCCTTGTGACCTACAACGAAAGCTTCAAGATTACATTTTTCTATGAATTTCTATTTTTTTCTGGGCCGAGTAACAGCTCCATACCTGTGTTTCTTAATGTCATTGATTCCATTTTTCAGATTTCCAAGTCTTTCTGTTGGATTTTGCCTAAAATAAAATTTTTTTGACAGGCAATTTATAATAATTATGCTTCAGTGAATTTTAAATTAAAATTTAACATTTTTTTCTTTACGTATTTATTCATTCATTTATTCAACAATATTCATAGACCAAGCAGCTGAGTATAGGAAAATGAAAAACACATGCCCCTCTCCGGGGGCATGTATACACACACGCACACACACACACACCCTAGTGCTTCAAATGAGCTATGAATAAGGATGCTATCTTACCAACTTTGCTGAGAAAAACAGGGAAAGCTTTAGAGAATCATTTCCATCTGAGCTGGAATCTTAGAAACATGCAGAGATTTCTGTTGGCAACCCACAACTAGGTTTCACGTTCTAAATTTACTAAATGCTAATGCTTTTTAAAAAAGTTCAAATGTGCAAAAAAAAGAAAACAGTGACAAAGTTTAAACACAAATTCCAGAAGTCTTTTGTTCTCCGATATAATACTTTTAAGGGTAAATAGAAATGTGGTATAATTAAAAATAAGGCCAGAGAGGTACTGTGTTTTAAAATGAAGACTGACAGAGGGCAAGTAGCAACACTTTATCACCACCACTGATTTTCTCCCAAAAGAACAAGGTTGTAACTTAATTACTCCGTTATTAAACTAATGTTCTTTTTGCCCGCGTACAGATAAAGATGAGTCCCAAAGATAGGCTGACAGCTGCAGATCTCTCTTACGTAGGTATTCTGGTTCTGCAGCATGAAGTAAACGCAAACTCCTAATAAAAAAATGATTTTCTTTATATATAACTTAGCTACAGGGAAAAGTACAAAAAGTAAATGCATACCTAATTTTAAATTGTGTGGACACAGAAATGAGAAGACCTCACACTTCCCCAAGAACTAGGGGTTTTAATTTTCATTCTCACCTGCAAAGCCTCCGAATCAAATCCTCAGGTCGTCTTGTGATCTTTCTGGGAAAATCCATTTTTTCAATTCCTTTGAGAATCAGATTGTAGGTCATCATTTGGTCAATCCCGGAAAAGGGAGGGCTGGAGAATAGCCAAAATAGGACATTAGGACCAACGTTTCAGACACATTTACAACTGACGTTCTTTCCTTTTCTTCCCTTCCTCCTTCCTTCTTTCTCATTAGTCGTTGTATAAAAAAGTCTGGATATATGCTAGAAAATAATTTCATTGATTTCATATCACTTAACAAATCACACATACACACATACAGGTAATTTGTTAGTTGGTGATAATCACTACAAAGAAAAATAAAGGAGGGGACACAGTGACAGAGAAAGGTGTGACTTTCTTAAACCTGATATATGGGAAAAGCCTCTTTCATAAGTTGACAATTGAGCAGTGGTTATCAATGAAGAGAAGGAGGGAATGAGCCACACCATTATCTGTAAGCAAAAGATTCAAAGACAACAGTACAAAGGCTAGGAGTCAGGAGTGGTGTGGGTTGTTCCGGAAACAGTGAGGAGGGCTGGTTTGCTGGGGGGAAAGTAAGGAAGCAGGAGAGGAGTAGAAGCAATGAGGGCCATATCATGTGCAGCTAGTGGGTGATGCTAAGGGCCTAGGAATGTGCTTTGAGTCAGATGGCAGAGTTTACAGCAGTCAGAGTAAGCTTTTTTAATTTTTTTTTAAAGATTTTATTTATTTATTTGACAGAGAGAGACACAGCCAGCGAGAGAGGGAACACAAGCAGGGGGAGTGGGAGATGAAGAAGCAGGCTCCCAGTGGAGCAGGGAGCCCGATGCGGGGCTCGATCCCAGGACCCTGGGATCATGCCCTGAGCCAAAGGCAGACGCTTAGGGACTGAGCCACCCAGGCGCCCCTCGGAGTAAGCTTTTTAAAAAAAAAAAAAAAAATGTATCAAAAATGACCTGTGATGGTGCCAGCAGTGGGGGAAGGAAGGCCTGGTGGCCTCAACTCGGAAGGTAGAAGTGAAGGTGGTGAGATGTGCTTGGCTTCTGTATCTATTTAGATGGTAAAGCCAATAGGATTTGCCAACACGGTGAATGTGGTGTGTAGGAGAAAGAAAGGATTCTAGAATGACGCCAAAGTGTTTTGACCTACGGAATGGAGCTATTGCTTACTAAGAGAAGAACGGCTGGAGCAGGGGCCGGAAGTGGGGGTCCAGAGGTCCAGAGCAGATTCTGAAATGTCCAAATGGAGTTAGGTTTTAAATGTCCATAAAGAGATGCTATGCAGGCAGCTGAATTTGTGAGTCTGGTATTCAGGAAAGAGGTCAGAGCTGGAGGCAGGATTGTGGGGCATCATCAGACAGGATTTCTGGCCATGGACTTGACGATATCAGCCAAGGAGTGGGTAGATGGAAAAGAGATCAAGGACTGAAGTGGCCCAATGTGGAGAGGTCAGGAGGATAAGAAGGGTCCAGCAATGAAGACAGAGATGGAGTCCCCAGTGTGGGGAAAGACATGAAAGGAAGGTCCTAGAAGCCATGTGAAGAGAGCACTTCAGGGGAAGTGTGGCTAAGGTAAGAAGGCATTGGGAATTGACCACTGAATTTGGGTAACGTTTTAACTCACACGCTTTGCTATTAAAAACACTTTATTCTACTGTGTCATTTACTTTCTGAAAATTGAAGATGACTTTCATGAACTACTCTGCTCTATCTTGGCCATGCTTGAAGACCTTTGGATACTGAGTTCCCGCTCTCAGGAATAAACTTGAAATGAGGTTGGTGCAACAATTCGCAACAATCTATGTCTTGCTTGTGAAGAAAATAAGGTACAAAAAAAAAGAAAGAAAGAAAGAAAGAAAGAAAGAAAGAAAGAAAGAAAGAAAATGAGGTATGAAACAAAAAGCACTGCTATATTTTCAATACTTCTATATTTACAATTATGCTGCGTTTGTTGTGTTGTGTTTTAGTTCTTTTTTCTCATTTTTATTTACCTCCTGACTCCCTAGAGTTCAGGGCATTTAAAACTAAATTTTCTCATGCCCTACCGTGAAAACCTTTACAAGAACAATTTCTTAACTTCTTGACAGTTCGAAGCCACTTTAACAACTCCAAGTTATTGGGGATCCCCCCTTCCTCATTCCCTCACTTTATTTCCTTATTCCTTGCAGAAACTTATTTCAGTTGATAAAGACTGAGTTGTATATTCCCTAGTTACCTACACCAACCATCATGTATTTCGTAGCAATGCAGCTGACAAATTTCCCAGGGACGAGGAACAAATTCTTGAAATAGAACTCCTTATGTCCCAAGACTGGAAGCAACTTTCTCTCTGAATGACAGTCTGGAAAATTTTCTCTTCTTTCCATCAAAATCTTAAGCAATGACTATTTGAAACTGAATACAGATAATATAAAATAATCTTTCATATCTGTTTGCTCAATGCATGTGGACAAGGAGGTTGAATATAGCCACAGGTGATCTAACATTAGAAATCTGTGGTATAAAAGTTCCAGATTTGATGAAACTCTTTTTAAATATGTGTTAAGACTTGAATCCCTATCAAAGGGCTCATCCCAGCATTTCATATGCCATTCCATATGCAAATCCTCTCTGAAAATAAGACTGAGAATATTTGCTTATAAAGGTTTCTAAGGATGATCAAATCAGTTGATGAGAAACAGAGGGTGAAAACTGAACTGGATCCCGGGAGGATGTCGACGCATTATACTAAAAATGCATATGGATAAGGCACAGGCGTGTAATGGAAAGTGTGTCACATTTAGGGTTAGAAGATCTGGGATCAAATCCCTGACCTTAAGCGGGTAGCTTTCTGTCCTGGCTGTCTAATCCATAACATTTAAGTCATAAAACAATAAAAATTCCTTCTTTAACTTCCACACAAATTCGTGAAAACTAAACTAGATGATACCCACGTAAGAGCTTTGTAAACTGTAAAGTGCTTCACGATGTGAGGTGATATTATATAGAGCGTGTGTGTGTGTGTTTGTGTGAAAATGCATGTGCCCACATGTGTATGTGTGCACACATGTGGAATATTTGGGATCCTGGATTCATTAATATAGCCCTTTAATCCCTCCAGGGGTGATAATTCAATTTGAACTGCTACCCCTCCTGCTGTATCTGGTCTCTGTTCATTAGCACCTCTAGAAAGCAGTTGACAAGGAGATTAAAATTTAAATCCAGCAACGTTCCTTTCTCTTGGCTTTTCTGGTTAATGATTTATTGGGAAGATGGAAGAACTCAGCTAAATTTAGTTTCATTGTTTAATGGATTTAATTGAAACATGAATACTCTTTTCTCAATTACGAAAAATATATATGAGAGGAATATGAGAGGAAGTAATTACAGCCCACAGCCTCAATTCTTCTCCTTATTCTTAAAACGGAATTGCCACAATCTTCACACATTTAACAGGCTATCTGTAATAACAGGCCTCGCCATTTTAGGTAAACCAAAGCGATCCTGTACTTCTTTCCTGTGCCTTCCTGAATGTTTTCTCCACTTTACAAACCAGCAAGCATGCTATATGTAAAATATACAAAGGGAAAGAGTCATCACACTTGATCAAAAACATTTCTAACATGTTAAACCCTTAAGTTATATATTTGTTATCGTTAGTAAATTATTGTGGCACTTCTGTGAACTGAAGGTACTTACTTGCCGGTTAGGAGCTCATACACCAGAATTCCCAGAGACCAAAAATCCACGCTGAAGTCATGTCCTTTGTTGAGAATGACCTCGGGGGCTACATACTCTGGAGTTCCGCAGAATGTCCACGTTTTCTGTCCAGATCCTATTTTCTTCGCAAATCCAAAGTCAACCTGGAAAAGAATGTCAAAGACATTTTCAGAGACCATAAAACTCATGCTCTTCTTTACGTCTCCCGCTAACTTCTCCTACCTTCTGTCTATACCTCCACCCTCCCCTTCATACAGACACACACACACATACACACATGCACACACACCACTGACCCTCACATTTATTCTTTTGCAGGACCAGGTATAAATCTAGTTACACTGGAGGAAGTTCCATGCACACACCTTTATGCCCATGACCCCTAGAAGATGAGAAGAATGGTTAGCAAAGAATGGCTAGACCATCACAACAAATGTACAGCTCAGAGCATGCAGACAGATAATTTTCTAATCAATGGTGGCATTCATGAGGAAGAGGAGAGAAAGGGGAAGTGATAGACCTTGGTGCACTTCAAGCTCCATCATGAAAAGAAAAGTAATAACAAAATTGAGAGTTTGGGAAAGAGACCATTGTTGAGAAAAAGGGAGTCTTAAAATTCTGGTCTATCTTTAAAAACCAACATGCACAATGTCTGCACCCTTTACATTTTGGCATTCCAACAAAAAAGCCAGGATCACCTCTTCTCAACTTTGGCCAGCCTATGGACACTTCGAGTCCTTCTCTGGCAGGTCAGTGGTGAATAGCACCTGCAGGAACTTACCTGTTCTGAAAAGACACAGTCAGGACCCACTATCGGCCAGGCTCTGTACTAGGCTTACACGCACAGAGTTGCCTCGGGGAAACTCAGAGTGTTGGGAATACTGACACATAGGCGATCAACATTATTTCATGCGATACATGATAGAGTAGAAGATTATGCAGAGGGCCAAAAAATATATACATTATTTTCTGGAACATTAGGGAGAAGACCACTGGGGAAGATGTCAAGAGGAGGTGATATCTGAGCTCGGCCTGACTGAGAATCAGGAACCCTCCTCGGGTAATGAATTGGTGCTACCCTCATCCGTCTTTTCAGAACAGGCCCCTCCACTTCTCTGAGACTCTATTTAATGAACAAACTCTGCGCACAGAATAGAGAAGGGGGCAAGGCTGGAAGGACAAGAGAACTTGCTCACTGAACGCAGCCAGTGTCCGTTACCGACAGCCCGCCCCACAAAACAAACAGCTGGTTTCTGCCCACAGGCGTTGTTAAGCATGTACTTTCCATCTCTAATACACGCAGGCATTGTTTTAATAAAACCGCCCTTCACCTCCCTGAAGGAAACAGACACACAAATTATACCTGAGCCTCAACATGCACATTTTAAAGATTTTATTTATTTATGTGACAGAGAGACAACCAGCGAGAGAGGGAACACAGCAGGGGGAGTGGGAGAGGAAGAAGCAGGCTCATAGCGGAAGAGCCTGATGTGGGGCTCGATCCCAGATCGCCAGGATCACGCCCTGAGCTGAAGGCAGACGCTTTAACGACTGCGCTACCCAGGCGCCCCTCAACATGCACATTTTAATAGTTTCATTGTGCACATGGACTATTGCAATAATATGGCAATAATATTGAGTAAAAAAAATAAATAAGGTTAACATATCAAAATTGGCCCTCACCTAAAAGAGTATGTCAATGAACCATAAAATCCAGCCCTCCTTTATGTATTCCAATACTACTATTTAAAGTGTTTGTTTTACCCTAAATAAATCTCTTAGAAATTTAGCTTTCCACTAATGCTTTTTAGTACTTATCATGTAACAGCAAGGATTTCCTTATTAGAAAAAGGGAATTTAAACAGCCTAATTTGAAGTGGGATTTTACTGTTTTCTTTTATCTATACAAAATGACTCATAAAGATTGTATCTAAGGGAATGCTGGGGATACTATGAAATTAAAATTTGTAACCAGCTGAGATTAGCTTATCTACTTATCCCTCAGAGAAAGAACCAATATGAAAATCCTAGCTAATTTTATAAATACTGAAATTTAAGAGACAAGAAAGCAATGCTTATAATTGCATTTGTGTGTATGCACATATGGAAATATTATATTTTGCTGTTTCTTAATAGGCTTTCAACTCCTTTTTTTTCATTGCATTTAAGTTTTCCTTTTAAAAATGATTGCGTGTTCATTAGATGTTTAGGAAAGTTTTTCGAGCTCTGAAAATGGTGAATTTTAATTTGAATAGCTGGTTTTGCTTTTGTAGTATTTGAATATGACTCACAGAGATGGCCATCATTATATTAACATTTTAAGATTTATGAGAACTTACCACTTTTCTTTGATCTATCAACTTTAGTCTAATCCATTTGGTCAGAGGAAACTGACACTCAGACCTATCCAAAGGCGCATGCCGAATCAAGAAGGCCTCAGATCGTCTAACGTCGAGTTCTGTGTATTTTCTATGACCATTCACACCACCTCTGTCTTATACCACCATGATTTCCACCACGAAGCTTCAGTCTTTTTAACACTCTCTCTTCTAGGCAACATAAGTTCCGAAACATAAGTTCCTTCCTTCCTTCACTCCCTGAGTATCTACTGAATACCAGAATGTACCAAGCACCAGGATACAGACAAAGCCCCAGTCCTCTCAGAGATTACATTTGAGAGAAAGAGGAGAGCAAGCATGAAAACAGAAGATCGTATATAATAATGCCAGATAGTGACATATGCTGTGAGGAAACATGGCAGAGTGAGGGATGGAGATCAACAGAAATTTTACTTTAAGTAAGGTGACCAGGAAAAGGCTCTCTGAGGAGGTAGCATTTAAGCAGATTTCAGCAGGAATCTGCATGAAATAAAAAGGGCTCTGTAAAAATCTGAGCAAGAGTGATTCCGACAGAGAAAGAGCAGTGCGAGGGCCCTAGCTTTTGGGAACGTAAATGGTAAGTTTAAGGATCGGCAAGAAGGCCAGTGTGGCTGGGCCACTGTGTGTGAGGGGAAGAGAGACAGGAAGTGAGGGCAGATTATGTATTGGTCTGGTAAACCCCAACAAGAACTTCAGATTTTTATTTTATTTTATTATTATTATTATTTTTTTTGGTCTAAGAGGCCACTGGAGAATTTAGAGAAGGGTTATACATGTCCTGACTAATGTTTTAAAGGATCATTCTAGAAGGCAAGAAAATAGACCACACTTTTTTTTTTTTAATTCTACTAACAAAACTGAGCTTTCAAGAAGAATATCCAGAGAAGCCACACACAGGTTTTCTCTTGTCTCTAAAAAATTTCCATTATGAAAGGCAGCTTACATGATGTTGAGTTTAAAAACATCAAGCCTCCAAAGATTTTAATGAACTAGAAAGTTTTAAGATGCTTCTAAATCTGCAGTGGTGATTGCATCATTCAGAAATAGAAAAATTAGCATTGTGGCTTGCTGGTCCCTGAGTCCTGTAAGTATTAGCTTTTTCCCAGAAGTTTCTCTCTGGGTCAGTAAATTTGTCAGCTATTGGTTCCCTTGGTCACATAAAAAAATGGATACAAAATGACCAGTCTAATTAAGCCAAATGACTCATGGGGACATAACATTCCAAAAAAATATTTATGTGGAATTTTCAGGGCACCTACTTTGCCCAAGTCTAGACAAGGGTACAATGGAATCTGTTTATTCTGTCTGCAACAAGCAAAGATGATTTCACGTCCTTGTGATACCAACGTCCATCCAGTAGAACAGGCAACCGTGGATGGCTTCCACTGGGTGGGAGGGGGAGGGAGGGAGGCTAAGGTATGCATCTTTCATGGCAACAACCCATTCTTTATGGGGGTGTGGTGACTCACGCCCACAAGTTGCACATTTACTAGAAAGTGGGCAAGTTGAAGGGGAGCTCTGCAAGCATGAGCACAAACTGAAAAACTCTTTGGAGGCTCATCTCCTATGCCACCACCTCTTTGAAGCCGTCCTTGAATTCACAGAACCAATTCCTTTCTCCTCTGAGGTACCTTAACCCTGTTTATGTCCCACAGTTCTGTCTTTTGCGGCAGTATCCTCTACTTGTGTGTGAAACAATCTAGCTCCTTGAGGAGAAGCGTTGTATCTTATTCATTTTGTAACCCCTACAGCATTTGTAACACAGCAGATGTTCAACACCTGTTTGGCGAAAAAAATCTGAAGAGATAACCGTTAACATCAGCTTCGATGAGATGTGTGAATGCTATGTATATGTACATGTGAGATCTTCACAACGGCTTGGGGAGCGAGGGATATCATCCCGAAGTTAAAGAGGAGAAAATTAAAGTCTAGGAAGGTCGTGGATGCTTGAGGTGAGACCTGAACCAGCTTCCAAAGGGAACTTCCCGTTATACATAAATTGATGAGGAAGTAGAAGAGTTTTAGAGAAAAATCAACATAGACTCAGCACATTGGTGGGGAAATCTTCATCACTACTTACTAAGTACAGCTAACAATGGCCTGGCAGAAAGAATATAGTGGGAGCTGATAATCACTTTTATTTGTTAAGTTAGGAAAAACTTGAAACGTATAAAGGGATGTGACCCATGTGCAGGGTATGAAGCGTGAGCATAGAGGCACCCCCGCAGCCACCACCAGCTTAATGGAGCAGCGCCACAGCAGAAGCCCCGTGTGCTCCCCCGCGACCCGCTGCACGTCGCCAACAGGTCACCACGACCCTGACTTGGGGGTTTGTCAGGTACTCGCATTCCTTTCTAATTTTACCACGTATTTCAGATCCTTAAGTAAAATAAGCTCTTGTTTTTAAGAACTTTAGAAAAATCTTACATCTATTATTGGGCAAACTGCCTATTTTCATTTAAAATTATCTTTGTGAATTTAACTGATATTGGGGTACCTTTATTTTCATTGCTGTATCACACACCACAAATTAACACGCAATGATTTTTTTTTGTCCGTTATGCTGCTGATGGGCAGCTGTCCTAAATCTAATTGTGTGCTATCACGAAATGCTTCTATTAGTATCATTTTCCAGTTACCTAGCAGAGGGACATGTAAGATGGTAGAATTACAAGATCAGAGATGTGGTGTCTTCAATTTTACTACACGTTTACTACACGTTGTCAGATTACTTTCATTAAGGATCATACTGCATTACCTCCCCCTTCCCCAGCACAGAGTTCCAGTTGCTCTGAGCCCTTACTGTCCTTTAGTGATTAACTTTTATTTTTGCCATTTGTAAGTATTAAATCACTGCGGTTTTAATGCACATCCCCCCCCCGCATTAGTAATTAGTTTGAACGACAGCATTTAATTCTGGTATCTGAGAGAATTTCCTCCCACCCTCTTCTTGTTTGCCTTCAGAAATGTCTTGGCTGTTCTTGGCCCTTGGTTAGTCTTTATAAACTTTAGAATCGGTTTGCCAAACTTCATGAAAAGCTTTGCTGGAATTCCGCTGAAGTGTATCTGATCTATAGATCATTTTGGAGACTCTTCCTATCTTTATGATGTTGAGTCTTGCTATTTTGAAACCTACATCTTTCTGACTTAGGGTTACGCTGGAGCTGCTGTAACAAACACACCTAAGAAAGTATAAAAGCTTACACTCGGCATTTATTTACTCCTCATGATGAATTTTCTTGAGCAGTAGGGGGATCTCTAAGAAGTGGGTCAGGAACATAGCCTCCTTCCTTTTTTTTTTTTTTTTATTTGAAAGAGAGAGAGAGAGAGTATGAGCGGGGGAGGCGGGCCGAGGGAGACCAAGATACAGAATCCCAGAGTCCCTGCTGAGCACAGAGCTCCACGTGGGGCTCAGTCCCACAGTCCTGAAATCATGACCTGAGCTGAGATCCTGACCTGAGCCGAAATCAAGAGCTGGACACTCAACCAACTGAGCCACCCGGGCACCCCTGGCATCTTCCACTTTATGGCTCTGCCAACTTTAAATCTCAGTGTTTTTTAGCCACAAGTCATAAAGACTGTGTAGAGATCATCTGCAGAGGTCGCTATCACCCAGGTTTGATTGTGGTGACAAGCGTGTCAGCTCACACTTCTCTAGCTAGAACTGTGCCACAGGGCCACAGCCGGCCACAAGGAAAGATGGGGTATGTTGTCTAGCTCTGTGCCCAGAAGAAAGAGAATGAGCCTATTAATCTACATGTTTTTATTGTCTTTCTATAAATTCGTCTAAGTTTCCCAATAAAGCTTTTACACATTTTCGTTAGACGTATTTGAAGATACATTCTATTTTTATTTTTTAATGTAAACATATCTGTAGGCTTTTTTAAAAGGATATTCGTAGTCCTAAATATCAACTACATATCTGATATTTAAAAATACACTGAGTTCTTACACTATTAATCTTATAACCAGCAATCATACTAAATTCTTCACTTAATTTTCAAAATTTGTTGTTACAGTCTGGATTTCTACATAATCATATCACATAAGAAAATAGGTTTTGTTGTTTATGTCTCAGTCTTTCTTTTAATTTTATTTATATCTTCCTCCATTGGGTTAGAACTGCCAATAAAATATAGAAGTGCTTATTTCACTGACTTTTAAAAGCATACTTCTAACGTTTCATCATTATGTACAGTGTTTGCTCCAAATTTTTGTTAGGTATCTTTCATTGGGTTAATAAAATTTATTTCTATTCCTGGTTAGCTAAGATTTTATCATAATTGAATGTAGAAACATATCAAAATTTTCTTTGTATCTATTGGGTGGTCGAAAGAATTGTTTTTCTTTTCTAATCTATTAAAATGGTGATTTGGTTTAAGAGAATTTTTAATGTTAAACTATGCTTGAATTCCTGAGATATATTCATTTTATTATGATGTCTTATTATAATTTATATTCAGTTTGCTAATACTTTACTTATGATTTTTACACTAAATCTATGAGCTAGATGGGACATTAATTGGTCTTCCCTGGGAGTTTCCTTTGGAGAACCAAGTTTACAGTAGCCTCACAGAATAAGACGGAAACTATGTCTTACTGCTTTCTGAAAGAATTCACATCTGATTAGTATTATAAGTCCTTGAGTGAATTCTCTGGATGTGGTGTGCTACAGACTGAATGTCTGTGTCTGTACAAAATTCCTATGTTGAAGCTCTAATACCCAATATAATGATATTTGGAGGTGGGACCTTTGGGAGGTAATTAGGCCACAAAGGTGACATCCTCATGAATAGGATTAGTGCCCTTATGTAAAGAGACACAAGAAAGATGATCTCTCTCTGCCACGTGAGAACAGGGTGAGAGGACGGCCATCTTCAAACCAGAAAGAGCCCTCACCAGAACCTAACTATATATATATGATATACATATCATATATATGATATCACATATCATATCTATAGTATATATATAGTATATATATAAATAAATAGATATTTCATATATAGTAGTAAAGGTGCCCAAATACTTTCTAATCCACATAAATCTCTGCTTTAACTGAAATGATATTCATTCATAATGGTATTTATCTGTACCTCTTCTCTGTTTTCTTTTGAAGAATATTTCCACTTTGTTAATTTTATTAATCTTTTCAAAACATCAACCTTTGGCTCTGTATCCCTTTGTTTTCATATTTTATTAATTAATATTCTTAACTTTATTTTTTCCATCTTTTCCTTGGTTTTATTGTGCTTCTTCCATTTCCATCTTCTTAAGTCGAATGCTTAGCTCATTAATTTTTAGCCTTTCTTATTTCCTAGTTGAGACATTTAAGACTACAAATGTTACTATCACTATCATTTTAGCTGTGACCACATGTGCTGATATGTAGTTTCTGTTGTGTGGCTCAGTTTTATAATATTCATTAAAATTTCTTCTTCACGGATCCTTGAGTTATTTTGGAATATCCTTAAAATTCCAGTGAGATAAGTTACGATTTTTGTTAGTGGTTTCTTCCTGTTTTGTTTGTTTTTTCAGATTTTGTTTTTAACTTCTAACAAATACATTGACATCAGTGAACAAAACCTTTATGCTCCTATTTTGGGAGCAAGGAGGAAGCTGCCCCTCTGACTTTTCATTCCTTCTTATATGCTAAGCAATGTTCTAGGTCTGGCACTAAACACCATAGCATGGTTTCTGCCCTCATGGGGCTATTAGCATAGAGGGGAAGGTAGGTCTTAGAGAAGTAGGCAACAATATCAACATTTAATATGTTCTACATTGTATTTTCTTATATAATTCTCACTATAGGATTAAGTTGCTCTATTACCACATGACAAGTGTTATTACTCACACGAGTTAAGAGCACAACCATATAGAACATTTACTGATGAATGATGAGTTAATAACACAACCATACAGAATGTTTATTGATTTATTGAATTACCACCAAGTTTTCTGCTGAGCAAACCCAAGAAGGGAAACTACTATATTAATTCTGCTTGGGTTGAGAACAAGGTGGATTTTTCTTTAAACTCTTTAAGTACTGTCCTACACCTTATTATTGTCTTTGATTCATTCATGATAACCAAAAGAAAGACTCTTAACCATTATTGCCTTCATCGGCTTTCCTTGGCCTTGAAGTTATCCGATGGGCCGGTGAGAGATGGTGATGTGAAGTTCTTTTAGTAATATCTGCTAATCCTTAATCTCCTCTCAGTGTGTTCACTGATATAGACAGCTGGGACCAGGTAGGATTCATCTGGAAACAAATCTAGTTGGTCATCTCAATTGTTAATTGGGGAAGAAGAGTAGAATGAAGTCTTCACCCCACACTACAAACTCATCCCCTGTAATTATCACAGAAAGACACATCTCTATAGCCTCTAGAGAGACACTTCTAAAACCAAGACCTTTCTCTTACATGGGTCTTTTCCCCCAAGCTTTCCTTGGTTATGCTTTCCTGGTAAAAAATGAAAAACAAACAAACAAACAAACAACAACAAAAAAAAACCACACACAAAAAAACACAAAAAACCCACAACAAAACAACAAAAAAACCCAAACCACCATTCCTTTCTTTCTATCCTTAGATATCTGATCCCTTGCAGATATTGCCAAGAAATGATGTAGGAAGATGAAAAACACCATATAATCAAAATTGGTGAATGAGGCCACGTTCAGCCTTACATGGGGTCTCTCATCCTCGAAGACTTGATGTCCGAGGCTGGACAGCCCAGTGTCCATCACCCAGACACGCATTCTCGCTGTGCTGTCACCAGGCACCTCCACCACGCCCATCCTTACTGCAATCCCCTCCAGAACTCTCAGGAGAACAGCTCCGCTGGGCTGCCAGCCGGCAACCCAATTCCTATTTCTCATATTTGCTGAAACTTGCTTAATGGCCCTAATGGATGATCACATTTCGTTAATTTGTAGTCTTCAACTCTTGGGAACAATATTCTATAAGCCCATTAGATCGAGTTTATTAATTGTGTTGTGCACATCTTCTACCGCTTTACTGCTATTTGGTCTGAATGTTCCATCAATTTCTGAGAGAGGTGTATTAAAATTTCCTACAGTGCTTCGTGCCTCCTTATTTGTTCTTTCAAATTCTGCTTATGTTTGAAGCATTTTAGTAGGTAAATAAAAGATCAGGATTTTTATACCATCTTGATGAAATGAAAGGCTAACCCTTTTTATCTCTAGCAACACCCCTTTCCTGATAATGAAACCTGCATTTCAATTTGTTGACTATTTCCCAGACATATTTTTTTTCTGTCCTTTTCACTTTCACCTTTCTGCAGCCTCATGCTTTAGGTCTGTCTCTTGTAAACAACATATAGCCGATTTTTATTTTTTAAAACTACTTGACAATCTTCCGTTTTGATCTGGAGAGCTCTCTACGCATGTTAGATTTCCTTCTGCTCTCGGTGTGTGCTTTCTCTTGGATTGTTCCCTAGGTTTTCTGCTTCTCTCCTGCTGCCTCCTTTGAAGATGACTGACGTTTTCTCCTACTTTAATTCCAATTATACCGACTCCCGGTCTTCATGCTGCTGCTGTTCAGTTATTTAGCGTTTTCTCATTTTCAATACTAGATGGCAGAATGCGAATGATTCCTGTACACCGTCATGTTTACTATCTTTCTAAGGTTGCATCTCAGACCCTCCATCAGGGATCCTTTTTCAACTCCCTTAAGCACATCCTTTGTATGAAGGTGGTAAACACCCTTCAACCTTGTTTGAAAACACCTTTATATCACCCTTTTAAAGGGCAGTTTCCCTGGATTTACAATTCAAGTTTATTAGTTATTTTCTGTCCGAATTTTAAAAATACGCTTCCACCGCGTTCTGGATTCTCTTGTTGCTATTGTGATGTCAACCGAAAGCCTAAGTTTTATTCCTTTATACATAAACTGTCTTTTCTCTTTGACAGCTTGTAATACTTTGTTTTTGTGGTCCCCTCCGACAATAAACCTCACAGTAAATCAGGGCTGGCCCTTTGTGACCAACAGAATATAGCAGAAGCTCTGAGATGTGACTCTGAGAGTTAAGTCTTAAAAGGCACTGTAGCTTTTCCTTGGATGACTCATTCTGAGGGAAGCCAGCTGCCATGCCATGAAAATATTCAACCTCTAAAGAGGCCCATCTTGCCCCCAAATAACAACAAGCATCAATTTCCCAGCCATATGAGTAAGTGACTTTGGATTCGGATGCTCTGGTCAAACCCTAGACAAGCTTCCAAGTGACTGAAGCCCCAGCGAACAACTGACTGAAAATTCACGAGAGACCTCAAGTCAGAACCACCCAGCTGAACCACTCCCCAAATTCTGAGCTACAGAAACTGTGAGAGATCATAAATGATTCCTGTTGTTCTAAGCCATTACATTTTGGAGAAATATGTTACTCAAAGACAGGAGCTACAACAAATACAATTTGTCCCGGATGGGATTTGTTTGGGTTCCTTTACCAGATGATTGGTGTTTCTTCTAATTCCCAAAAAACTCAGCTGGTATTCTTTAAATACTGCTTTTCCCTCATTTTTTATGTTATTTTTATCTTAGACTCCGATTTGTAACTTTAAGAGCTTCTCACTCTGTTCTCTTATTTTTCATCTTTTTTTTGTGTGTCTCTATGCTACATTCTGTGTTAATTACTTAAATTTATCTTTCGGTGAACTGATTTTCTCTTTATTTGTGAATCATGTGACATTGAACCTACATTTTTCAAATTGATGTATAATTTACAAACAATAATATGCATAGATTTTTGGCATACAGTTCATTGAGTTTTGACGAAGATGATACAGGTAACCACAACTACCATATAGTCAGGACAGAGACACACTCATTCCCTCAGAAAGTGCTCCCATGCTCCTTTCCAGTCTAATGCCCCTCCCGGAATTCTGCAACCATTGTTTTGAAGTCTACCATGGATTCTAGAATGTTGATAAGTGTAATCATACAGAAGACACTCTTATCTGGCTCCTTTTGCTCAACATAGTTTTAAAAATGCATTCATATCGCTGCTTATAGTAATTCATTCTTTCCTGCTGCTGAGCAGCGTTCCATTGCTGAACTGCCACCACGTTGATACGTTTAATTGCTGACGGATGTTTGGGCTGTTTCTGATTTGGGGACTTTTAGAAATAAAGCCGTGATGAACATTCTTGCCCAGGATTTTGGAAGACATGATTTCAGTTTTCCTAAATAAATGCTAAGGAGTGAAGTTTCTACCTGGAATTTGAATTTTTTGTCATAGATGAGGTGTATGTTTGACTCAATATAAAATGGAGAGACTATTCTTTAAAGAGTTTTCTTTCTCCACTAGGCATTTAGGAGAAAGTCCTCACCAACACTTGGTATTGTCAGTCAGTCTTTTAAACTGTAGTCATGTTAGTGGCTATGAAATGGTTACTCTCTGTGGTTTTAATCTGCATTTCCTTGATGACAACTGGTGTGGCTTATTAATCATTCCTATGTCTTCTTTTGTGAAGTGATTTTTCAAGATCTTTGACCCTTTTTTTAATTGGGTTGTCTTTTTATTATTGAGCTGTAAGAATTATTTATATATTTCCCAATACAATTGAGTCCTTTCTATATGTATTGCAAATATTTTCTCCCAGACTGTGGCTCGACAATTCATTTTCTTAATGTATTTTAATTATCAGAAGTTTTTAATTTTGATGAAGTCCAATTATTATGGACTGCATGTTTGTGTCTCCCCAAAATTTGTATGTTGAAACCCTAGTCCCCAATGTGATGGTATTTGGAGGTAGGGCATTTAGGAGGTAACCAACATGAGGTCAAGCCCTCATGATGCAATTAGGACCCTTATAAGGAGAGAGCTCCCCGCAAATTGTGTGTGTGTGTGTGTGTGTGTCTCATGTGAAGGAATGAGAAGGCAGCTCTCTGCCAGCCCAAAAGTGGGTTCTGACCAGACAGATCCCAGACCTGCCAGCACCCTGATCTTGGACTTTCCAAGCTAAAATCTATGACAAATAAATCTTTATTGTTTCAGTTACCCAGTCTATGATATTTTTATTATAGGAGCCTGAAATTTTTAAGATTACTACTATTTGTATTCTAAGAAATCTCTGCCTACCCCATGTTGTAAAAATATAACCATATTACCATCTTGAATTAATTTTTCTATCTTGTGTGAGGTGAGAGCAGGCTCAGTTCCCACATAGGCAGATCTCGTTGTTACAGCATCATCTGTTGAGAAGGCTGGCTCTTCCCTTTTTGCAAAAACCAGTTGATTCTATGTCTATCTCCGGACTTTATTCTGTTAGATTAAGCTCTTTGTCTATCCTGTGTTATGACACTGCCTTGATTACTGTAATTTATAGTACCAGATACTATAAATTGCTCAATTTTGTTCTTCTTTTTTCAAAGTGGTTATTAACTTTTCTAAACTCTGTGTTTCTATGTAAATTTTAGAGTAAATGCCTCAGTTTCTAAAAATGCACCTGCTCCAATATATATTACAATGACCTTAAATCTGTAATTAATCTGGGGAGAATGGACATCTTATCAAATATTGAGTTATCCAATATACGAACATACTATACCTTACCATTTAGTTATATATTTTTTTCTCAGTAACGATTTGTGATTTTCAATGTGGAGGTCTTATGCATTTTTACACTTTAAGTGTATTCAAATTTCTTATAATGTTTGATGTTACTATAAATTGTATTTTATTTCATTTATAAATATTTACTGCTAGTATACAAAAATCGAGTTTTTATTTATATATTGATTTAATTTATATATTGACTTAATTGACATAATTTTATTTCTTTTTTTTTTAAGATTTTATTTATTTATTCGACAGAGATAGAGACAGCCAGCGAGAGAGGGAACACAAGCAGGGGGAGTGGGAGAGGAAGAAGCAGGCTCATAGCAGAGGAGCCTGATGTGGGGCTCGATCCCATAATGCCGGGATCACGCCCTGAGCCGAAGGCAGACGCTTAACAACTGCGCCACCCAGGAGCCCCTATAATTTTATTTCTATATTGACTTTGTACTGGTAATCATGCTTATTCTTTCTAGCACTTCTTTGGTAGAGTCTTTAGGTTTTTCTATATAAACAATCATGTTGTCTGAAAAGGTGACTTTTTCCTTTCTCCTCTTTGACCTTTCATTTCTTTTTCTTGGTTTATTTCATTTGCTAAGACTCTGTTATAATGTTGAAAAAAGGTGGAAAGAAAATACTCTTACCTTGTTCACAATCTAATGGGAAAATGTTCACTATTTCACTGTTAAGTATGATGTTAACTAAAGATTTATCCCCATGCCTCATATAGTAAGGCGTGTCCTGAAATGAACAGCTTAAACAGCTGTAGCAATATGATTCTTCATCCAGCATGATTCCCTTTTCTCAAGGTTTAAATGTCTACTTTTTGCTGCTCTCATTCACACATTTTTACACATATAATTAATCTCAGCATGATGATTAGTCCAATGCAAGCTGTTCTACCATTCATGAAACTTCCTTAAACGTATCATTTCGATTATATTCTTAAGTCATTAATAGAAGTTTATTTATTAGGTTTTTTTTCTAAACCTATTAGATTTTTTTCTCTGTTCCCTTCCTCATTTGTCATTCCCTCTCTTATTTGTAAAAGGCATTAGATGGATTTATTTTACATTTTGTATCTGATTACTCCAATAATGAAGCACTTATTGACCTGCCAAGAAATGCTCATGGTACCTTTTTTCCCCTCATATATATTTTCCTTTTTTTTTTTAAATGTGAGCTCATGTTCTCTGGGACTTTATCCCTGGGAGTTCTTTGTATCCTGAGTTAAGAGTACATTCGTCCAGACAGAATATACATTGATTCTTGAAAAGTTGGGCATGTTACCAACATGAATCCATTTTCAAATTCTTGTGTGGGGTTTTCCATTTTTGAAGACCGAGCACCCAACCTCCATGAAGACAAGCCTATGGCCAAGAATTCTTAAAGGACACTCTTTTACTCCTCTACCAAGAGCCCAATAATGAGAAAAACATGTTTTCTTGCATGTACTCTGTCTTTAGAAATTAGATCTTTTTTATGGCTTTCCATTTTTCTGAGAGTGTAATCTGTATGGTTGCTGGCTCTGGGAAATGTTCTCTGATTCAACTTCCCACACTGCCCAGGTCCAAAACTTGGTCTCCTGTTCTTACAAGGTGCAGCTACTAATGTCAGACTTCTGGGCCATCTCGGATCGCTGGGTGCCCACAAGACATCAGCTTCATTGTTTGAGTTCTAGGCTATACTCCTGCTTGACCACGGTTCCCAACCTCGGGGAAATCCTAGTGCTGTCTTATAAAGTCAGGCATGCACGTAATACTGCTTTTCATGTTTTTCCAGTATTTTTAGACATTTGGTAGTGAGAGAATTTCAGCATATCTAGCTTGATATACAGCTAGAAATGGAAATATTCAACATTTACATTTTAATCTCTAGAGGCTTTAGTTGTCATTCTTCATTTAACTAGTTTACAAATTAGTTAGCTGGATGGATAACACTGGCTAACAAGAGAGATATTTATCAACCCCCATGGCTATGAATAATAAATATGCTATCTGATTTTTAAAAAACAGCTCTGGGGAACAAAAAGGAATGAATCTCAAAGATAGTCTGCATTCCTCATCATGGTGTTAGTTCTAGAATATTCCAAAGGGTTTCCCTAAATAGGTGTAAGAGGCATAGCCAATGAAAGAATTGTGAAGAAGAGGAATGATTGAGGCCTGTGTTAGTACCTCCTCCGTTCTCAAAGCTGCCTTTCACAGATAAAATAAAGCTTGAATGGATCAAAATGTTTCTTGGAAGTTCACCAGACTTCACATGAAAGGACTTATTTTACTCCTTCACTGTGGAGAGAAATCGCTTGGCAATTACACATAATAAGTTTAATTCCTAAGGCTAAATTACACACTGTAACATGTGGATGATAAAATCTGCTTCATCGTTAAGTATAGTAAGTGCAAAATGTTTAGCACGGGTCTTGACACATGACATACTAAACTACGTGTGAAGTGATAGCTAGTATTATTTCCATGTATGAAAGTCCTGATGTGAGAAACTTTTAATATCCTTGCAAATGTGACTTCAGAGATGGTTTCATGTCCTTGCCATACTGACAAGATAAACTCAGGAAATCTCAGCTTGGGCTCCCCTTCCTGAGGGGTTCCCTCCTGATGTCCAGAGTGCCTTGGTTTCTCCCCTCTATGACTGTCCATTTCTCTTAGTTTCACACTGAAAGCAGTTTATGTGACTGGTAGTGTGACTGAAAGGGGATGCATGTTAGGCATCAGAGGATTATGAAGATGGAGAACAAGGTAAGACTCTGTCTTCAAGGAGCCTCTAGTATAGTGTTGTGATTCTCAGCCCTGGCTGTACTTTTGAATCACTTAGAAAGACTAAAAAAAAAAAAAAAAAGTCTACCAACATTCATATGTGTATCTTTCCTTCCTATACAGACAGTGGCTATCTCGGGACAGGAGACAGACTATCATCTTCTTTCCTTATTCCTTAGAGCCAGTCCCTATATGTAGCAGGAGTGTATTAAAACCTATTTAAATATATTAAACAAAAATATTAACAAAATCCAATGGGAAAGGCATTCTGTTATGTGAATCCTTAGTAGCAGTCACCAATATGGTTGAAATATTCAATTCCTAGGCCAAAAAGAATGTGTTCGTAACAGTTCCCCCTGTGTTAAGGGTGCCAATGTCACAGGCCCTATGCTCCCCGCCCCCATGGTGAAAATAGCAGGTGTCCCAAAATTAAAAGCAATTTGCAACTATGACACAACTTTGCATTTAGAAACGTCTCTTATGAAACTGTAAGTTACAGAATTCATCTTACCAACTTAAGATAACCTTCAGCATCTAGAATTAAGTTTTCTGGTTTCAGGTCTCTGTAGATTATACCTAGTCGATGCAGGTAATCAAAAGCTTCTGTCACACAAGCGACGCAGAACTTGGAGGTGGATTCATCGAAGCTGCCTCTGCAATGAAATCATTTTCCCTCTTAATACTCTAGACACACATATTTATTGTCTATTCCAGGTGTCAGTCATTGCATTGGTAAATTTGCACAATATACATGCTTTGTATTTCGTACTGCCCATGAATTAGACTGATGATGGTAAATTTGCACAATATACGTGTTTTGTAGGGCGTCAACACTAAAAAGTATTTTGTACCACCCATGAATTAGACTGGTGATGGTAAAGAAATTTAGGGGGATACTTGAGGCAAACGAGATGTATTTCACTAAAATCAAAATGTCTCCATCCCAACCATTGTTTCTGGTAATCATATATGAATACATAAAACAGAAACATAAGAAAACAAGAGTTTTTAAAATATTTATGGCAAACGCTGGAGAAAATGCAACTATGTTAAGGGAGAGCTTAAAGCAGACTTCTGTAATTTATTGCTTGACTAAAAAATGACTCAAGTGATCATTTTCATTTCCTGGCGGTATAGCACGTAACAATAACCCGTGTAGAAATGGGGTCATAACTCTTTCCTGTTTGGTGCACCTTGATGATATTAGAGTCGCCCTGCGTCAGCACTGCATGTGGGTTTCCACACTGAGTTATTAAAACGTGGTGGTGATTTGCGGCGTGGAGTCGTGGACGGGTATGGCTTTGACTCCTGCTTCTTCCATCACCGCGTCCTTGGGCAAGCTGTGTGGCTGTTCTGAGCCTCAGATCCCTCTCTGTAAAATGGGTTTACTACTTCCTGAACAGTGTGGTTTCGAGAACCAAACACAGTGCCTAAAAGATAGTACCAACTCCCCCTTTCTCAACAGATCTGCCCGTCGAAGCAAAGGTGGAGGAAGGAAATGTTTCCGAAGGTATCATGCAAGTCTTCACACCCTGCCCGGTTTTCCCCGCTCAGATCCACCCAACAACATGTTCCTAGCACAGCACACCCATCTCTTCGCAGATACTCAAAGGTCTGTCATTACCGGGGTCTGGGATTCTCCACCATGAATGCACATTAGAATTGCCCGAGAGGTCATTTACTAGACCCCATCCAAGGTGAACCAAATCATAACCTCTGGCATTAGGGTCCAGCATTTTCCTTTGTAAAGCTCTCCACGTGACTGTAATGAGAGCCACCAGCCCAGGTAATACCGTCCAAATGTTTGGCCTGGCATTAACCTCCATAACTTCATGCAAACCTACCTTCCCACCCCCTCTTCGCTGGCCTTGTCTTCTACTTAAATCCTGCTGTGAATCACCCCCAAAGACATATAATCCTATCTCAACTTTCCTGTTGTATCTTACATCCGTATCTTACAGTGACTCGGCCTCACACTAACCATGTGACCATGGAGCGTTCCCTCTCTTTCGAGGCCTGGGATTCTTTGGTCCCTACTATGGAAATGACAGACTGTCTCATAGGGTGTCTACCACATAAGTACAATATTAGCTAAGAAAATACCACCATTACTATTGTGTCAGGTGATAATATTTTCTTAGGACCATTTCTTAATAACTTTATGTCTCTTTAAACCATCGTAAGTAAAGCATCCTTTAGACCAGACATGAGAACACAGGTTATTGTTTATAAGCTTTTTTCATTACCTGTCCCTTAATATACTCCACAGCTCCCCACCTAAGCAGGCCTCCAGAAGCATGTATACGTACTTATTGTCCTTGAAAGTACGATATAATCTGTGAAGACACGTAAAAACATGGTTATTATTACGAATCCAGCTTTAAAACCTTTTTAAAGTTGCTTAAGAACATCATCAGTATCATTTGGAACACTGGTGTTCCTTCGTTCCAAACACCCTCCAGCTACGTGAGACCTCTCCCCGAACGCTCGCTGATCTTTCTTCTTGCCTTGCTTTTGTACATGTTAACCCCCTTCCTTAGACTGCCCTCCCTCTACACACAGACTGACCTTCTTCATCGCTGCTTCACTGTAACAGCGTTATCCATTCCTCAAGACCAAGCTCAGGGGCCCGATACAGCAGCTCATCTTCCCACCTACCAAATATGGCCTCTCTTGCCTCCAAAAACCCAGAGACCTCACATACGCCTCCTTTATGAGCTCCCATCACACCCATGTCTTACATCCTCTGGTTGGTCTCAAAAACTTGACTGTGAGACAGAGACCTATAAGCATTATGTTTAGTGGGGAGTGTACTTGGAAACAATCCCCCAGGGGAGGAATAAGACACACTTGGGCATCAGGAGAGTTGGGCTATGATCTAGTTTCTAGTTTCAATGAAAGCCTCAGCCTCAAGGAGCTCTGCCATCCCTGGATGCAGGCTGTACCTGGAAACAGAGTATGATCTTGGGCAAGGTGGCTCTCTTCGCCTGAGAGCAATGACCAGGAAAGGACTGAGTCGGAGTCCTTACTTGGCAACACTCCCAGAAGCTGTAGGAATGACAGCCCCAATCTTGACGTGGGACCTGGGCAGGGTACCATATTTTAACACTGGGTGACAGCAGAGCACTCAGATCGTGTGCAGACAGCAGAAGCAATCTAGCAAAGTCTCTCAGAATGGGCTCTGGTTCCAAGCAGCTCAGTGTGGGCTCTGAATCCAAGCTGCTTAGGCTTGAATCCCTGATCAGCCATTTATGAGCTATGCAGCCTAGTTTCCTTATTGCTCTTGAGGACAATCATAACATTTACCTCACTGTTATCTCATAAAGATCAGATGGATATATGCATTCGTTTGATTTTATATTAATTATATAGTAATTTAATATGTTATATATCTGCATATAAAATATATAAAATAAATATAAATATAATGTATTTTAAATGTATATTAAACATATATGATATATATCACATATATATTTTGCTTAGAAGAGTTTCTGGAACACGTTAATTTCTCAATAAATGTTGTCATTAATATTTATTATTATATTATCATTTCCTTATATGCCAGGCACTTTGCAGAGAGCTGGAAATGAGAATAGGAATAAAACCTAATCCATGCCCTGAAGCTGCTCATGATCGTTTGTTAAGGAATTATTGATGAAAGGGGGGGATTCTGGGAACACAGTTAATATAAAAATAATTGGATGACTCTATTGCCAGCATTGCCTGGGTTCAAACTTTTTTAATGCTGAAAAAAAACAGGTGTGGGAATATGGGCAGGCAGGAAGATTTTCTCAAGGCATCTGATCCAAAAACATAAATTCTATCCACTATAAGGGCACTTTACGTGGCCTAGAAATCACTGAAGCCACATTCTAGGGCCAAGACCTGTATGAAAATATGTATCTCGACTTGGCCTACTCCACTAACTCATGAATCGACAGGGAAAGAGAGCCGTGGCCTAGAATAACAGAATTCTCTTCCAAACTCTGGGAAAGAAGGAATGGTGACTATCAAGAGGTGGACCTTTTGGCATCCACGCACTGCTAGGACCACACTCTGTGGCTCCTGGGCAGCCTACAGGAGCCCAAATGCCACTTCTTTCAGAAATTCAACAGCAGCGTGTCCCCTGAAGGTTTCACATGAATTCTTTGCTTCCCAAATTCTGCAGTAGGTATGGATTCAATAATCAGTTCAAGTTATTCCACAATAATTTTATATTCTCACTCACACACACCTACACACACACACACACACACACACACACACACTTTCCTGAGATTTACTCAAGAATAAAAAATCTGAACTCCTGGCTCCAGACCTCAAACTTCTACCATTTTATGTATTGTTGCCACGACAGGGATGGAGAGTTCAGAGTGGGGCCTCTTTTTCCTCTTCTGTTCTCTTGCATGGAAACATTCAAAAGGGTCTACAATCCTAAATTCTGGGAGCCAAAAGCTCACTTACTTCACAATGAAGGGAGAACACAACTCTTCTAGAATCCTCTTTTCTGAGTAGACATGCTCCTGTTGTTTTGTGTCAACTATGTGCTTCTTCCTTATACACTTCATAGCAAAAGCAACATTCTCATTTTTCACTTTAACCTATGTAAGAAGAGAAAGATCCCTCAAAATTAGCTTACTAGGAAAGATTTACAATATCTATATACAACATGTTAACCAATGAGAGTTAAACTTCTTTCTTTCACATGTAAACAGCCTGTAACATTTTAACCACGTATCGCTCTGGGAAAGTAAGTTTTATTCACGTGTACACGCTTCCCTTTCATTGTAATTTCTACAAGAGTTCACATATCTGGAACATGGTCTTAAAACGTTCGCATTAGAACACGAAAAACAAACTCTAGTTAGATTTAATGTTTAGAAATCTATTCACTTTTGAGTGTGTGATATGAACTACTTTGACCAGAATTGACAAAAATTGTTCTTATGCACTTCTTTGATTTTCAAAACAAAACATATTAAATCAAAATCCATAGCAGCACGAGCCAATATGACAGCAACTAGTCGCATGAGGTTATTTAATTTTAAGTTAATTAAAATAAGAAATTCAGTTCCTCAGCTGCACCAGCCACATTTCAAAAGCTCGCCAGCCACATCGAGCTGGTAGCTACCCTCTCAGATAGCAGACGGATAGAACATTTCCCGAGGTGCAGGAAGTGCTTTTGCAGCCTGTTGCTTTAGATGGACAGACAAAATGTTCCCTTGAAAGGAAATAAAAAACTTTAATAGCTGTGTATTTGGATGGGCTTACAACTCCATCAGCAGACTCTATCTGATACGTAAGGACACTGCAGATTTGGCTGCAGCCCTCATTTTGCTCACGTTTGCCATTAGCCCTGCCTACAAGTTTTTAAATCAATGCTGGAATTATTGTTTTGATTATTATTATCTAACTATATTAAAAAAAAAAAACCCACAGATCTCAGCATTGCTAATTCAATCCTTTTGCCAGGATGTTTGGTGAAAAATACCACTGCAGATGGATAGTGCCCTCATCTCTCCATATGGCGTAGAAAACGTGACAAACACTCTTTGGCTTATGAAGAAATTGTTTCTTTCCCCCTCACCCATCAGAGAGGAAGTATTGACTGGGTGTGAAGTGTATTATCCAGAGTCTCCTGGAAGCACTTCCGATCTGCTCCTGTCCAGGGCCATCCAGGAGATGAAGGTCTCAGCATACATCCCGGAGCTTAATGTACAGTGAATCGTTAAAAATCTGCTGGGCGAAGAAGGGCTTGGTAATAGCCCAGGGTTCAGAGCCATCTGTACCCAGTAAGGTCACAGATCTCCATTCTACGGTTTCCCTGGAGCCCTTGAAGCTAGTTATAAAGCTCAGAGAGGTGGTGATGTGGAAAATACAGCCAAAATCAGGCCATAAGTTCCCAGCTGTCCCGATCAACACTACAGAAGGCTGCTCTTCAAATATTCCCTTACGGTTATCTTCTTTTCTTTTTTTCCTGACAGAAAATCTTGAGCAACCCAAGATAGGATAATGACAGCCAAATACAGACACAGCAGTGGAGTTTTGTCAACTATGATATTAAAGATTTTATTTCTATGGCACCTCCACTGGACACATTCTTCTTTTCTTTAGTATATAGTTAATGTGTCATGAGTGTATGTGTATACACATTTTCATGTTAGGAAATACATCTTTAATGTTTTAGAGCCTCTGGGAATGCTTCCTTGGTACATCCTCCAATAATTATAATCAAGAAAGGAATTCATAAAAGGATGTGACACGAGAAGCCTGAAAGAGCAGCTGTATTATTACAAGTGACTTATTAGCGCAGAGCTATTACTATAAACACACACAGTGAAAAATGTCCTTTCTTAATTTCAGTTCAAAGCAACATTTAAGATAGCAACAACAATTCATACGTTCCTCCAAGAGACACTGGAATATAAAACAAAAAAAAGTCAAAAGGCTTCTCTCAGATGCTTGAAACGTAAACCCCTTACAAGCTCAACTCTTCCGAACCCACCAACGCCCAGTGTTGCGATAATCTCAAGGTTCTGGAATGGGGATGATGAGGAAAATCTGGCCACCTTCTCCTTCAGCTGAATCATCTCCAGAGAGAGTGCTTTGGACAGCTTCCAATTAGACATGGATCTCCTGTATAAGAAAAGTGAAACTTCGCATATAGCCTCTTAGTCAAGCCAAGGGTCATGCCACATATACATTCCACTCGTGCAATAGTCTTATCTCTGCCAGTGACTACTGCCCGTGGTTGCTACAAAGGCTATCTCAACTTTTATAGGATCAGATTTAGTTACGCCTGGGGAGAAAAACAATGGAATATACAAACAAAAATACTGACACACACACACACAATAATAAAGGTCAAACTGAATCATTGAGAGGTAAAAAGAGCTGAATTGCATAGTATTGAAAGTATATCTCAATATCTACATTCTGTTTTGTTTTCTTTTAAAGAGTCAATGAGAGGAAGTAGCACCAGTTAGTCAGTCCCTTGGCTATGCACACAGGAGAATGCCACACTGAGAATCTTTGCTGTGTTTTGCTATTTTTGTTAGATTTTGAAGCTTTCTATGGCTGAACCTGAATGACTGCTTAGTGAAACATGAAAGATACATTTCTTACTTTATGTCTAAGTATCATTGTTTGGAAATATTCATTTTTCTCTTTTAATTAAGGTATACTGCTCTGACATATTTTATATATATATAAATTGTTCTTACTACAAAAGGCCTTTAAGGACATAAAAACGCAAATGTATTCCTTGCATAAAAAGATAAATGCAAAAAACCTATGAGGTCCTGACTGAATGTTCTAATTTAACTCTAATGTCAGTTTTCTAGAATTTTCGACTCCAGCTTCATTAGTACTACCTGAAGAACATATGGTTAAGTATTTACTCTACAAACTGTAAAGGATTTTCAAATAATTTTAATTTTACAAAGTAGTTTTTCTATTAAGCACAAAATTTTTCATCAATATTACCACATTTAGCCCAACCAACTCCTTCCTACACACACACACACACACACACACACACACACACACGGCCCTCAGCAATAACTCCCTTATATTCTGAAATAGTTCTGCCTCTCCCCCTAGATGTTTACCTGGAATCAGAACGATTCCAGTGTCTTGTGTCTTGGCATGCTTGTTTGATTTCCAGGCTTCATTTCTGAATAATGTCCTTTTCACATTGGAAACACAATGTCAAGCATCCCTTTCTTTCCCAAGGCCCCCTCTCAGGAAATGTCTCCCTCACATTACTACTCACCAACCCAAAATAAGAAGCTGACTACTTACAGACTAAAATAACATCCATACTAGTGGTAAGTGGCATCCTCTTCATGGAAGAACAATTTAAAAGAACTGCCCCCAATTTTCTAGTGGCGGCACCCTGAAAGTTACCACAGAGGCAGTCACACACACGCTCCGGAAGTCGCATGTGGCTGAGGATAACACTGCTTCACTTACTTTGCATGTCTTTTCTCATCATCCCGGTTCAGGTTTGCCACATACCCTTCAAGGTATTTTTGGAGCTCTTCAAAAGTCCCGACTGTTTGGTTGAATGTTCTAAGTGAATAAAATAAATAGTTACCTTTGCAATTTGACATTTCCTCAAGCTCAAAGAAGACTTTGTGTATGATTATTGATGGCTCTGTAAATGGTTTTTCAATAATTTAGGTTACAATAAAATTGCCATAAAATGTAGAATAGCTATTAGAAGTTATGTAATGAATCCTTCAAGTTTGAGAAAACAAAGAAGGGAAAACCTATAGTTTTCTGTAGTTTTCTGTCTTGTGATTCAAGTTTACCAGCAATTTTTTTCAAGAAGACAGTGGAAAGGAAATAGTCTATGTAATGTTTACTGAATCAACAGGTTATACGGGTTGCAGATTTTCCTAACTTTGCTTTATCATATTAAGCTATTTATTTTAAAAATCAAGGATAGAATTTATCTTTTCTTTTCCCTTGTAATACTCCTCGTTTCACATTCCTTCATAATTAAATCCAATTTTTTTACTTTATCTCAGTGGTTCTCTGAAGCTCAGCCAACATCTTCCCTTGACCACTCTCGCCCTCCACAAATCACATTTGTGTGGCCCCATCTAATTTTACTACATTGTTTGTGGGAATTCTTATACACAGCCTTACCATAAGAAATAAAGAATCCCCTTCTTTACCAAGTGAAACATATTTTCTTGATTTTCTTTTCAATGCTCCCCCACCCCTACACTCGAAAATCTACCCTGATTTGTGATTTTTAGAGTAGTTCTCTTCCCTACTGGAAAATAGTATCCTTCTAGAAACGATACTTTAATCATCTTGCTGAATCTTTAGCACCTGAGCATAGCAAAATGAAAGGAATGAAAATATACCTCAAAACACGTAAAGCTAATAAACCAAAGCCGTCTCATTACTCTACTGTGGCCATCTGCTGCCTGCCTAGCCTCGAAGACCTCTACCCACATTGAATTGACCACCACTCTGCATTTCCATTAGTAAGCAGATCTTACATACTGTGCTGGGTATTTTCCATTTTCCCCTTCAGATCTATTCTCCCCTTTCCCCCCTTTTCTACCCTCCTCTGTGGACTGTCCTTCATTAACTGTAGAACAGTGAGACATAGAGTATTGCCTTGAAATTTCAAATTCCCAATGGTTGAAATTTTCAAGTAAAAAGGAAATACTTCATGTACTTTATTTTACTTTTATTTATTCTATATGTCACCATTATCGGCCTGCTGTTAAACGAATTAAGGTATTGTAAACAAATCTCATTTTTACAGTGTAGGCTCACGCGGGTGTGACAGGTTCCTAGAAATTCTTCGCAAACTCAAGTTAAAACAAATGTAAACAGCTACAACATTCTAGCTATAACAGCCTGTAATCACTCTGATGGTATAGCATGAGGTGTAATCAGTTCCTTTGAGGTCTGTCCCAACGACCAATGATGGAGATGTCACAAATTACACTTGCCACGTATTTAGAGCTATTGCCATCTTGCATATTTTATTACATTCTAAAAATAGGAAAACTTGAACTCTCCTCCTTGCAACGTATTCATTCTCTGCATTTTGAAAACAACGCATTAGGAAAGAAGAAATAAAGAGCCAAAGGCTTTCAGTCACTACATTTCATTGCAAGGATGGCACCTTTATTCAGCCAACATGTGGAGCCCTTCCCGTCTGCCAAGGACTATGTCATTTGCTGGCCCTGCTACAGCAGTGAACCAGTACATGTTTCTGTTCTCATGAAGCTTACAGAAGAGTGGGAAGACAGATGTTAAATAAAGCAATTAAGTAAAATGTGAATGATGATATAAGGGTATATAGGGCAGTGGGAGAATTATCATGCATCTTAACCTAGTCTATTAGTCGTAACTACAATGATGATATAATTTACCATTCAAGCTGAATACTTTTCAGAGTGAAAGATGGTGCCAAGAACAAATATGCTGGGACAACCAGAACTATCCAGGAAATCCGGGATGTGGGTCAACCTGGTCATACCGGATAGTCAGCTTCTCTCACCCATACAATAAATTCATGTAACTTTCTAAGTCTCATTAAGCCTAACACAATACTCTGTACGCTGCAGAATCTCAGCTGTACCCATGTAAATGGAACATTTTAAAATTATAAACTTCCAAATAATATATAAACTCTACAAAATCCTTGCATCCTTTTCAGGGATTATGAATACAGGAGCTATTGTATAAATACTTGCTTGTGTGATTACAATGAAAAAAAGGAAAGGAGGTCTTCCTTTTTGTCCTAGTTTTAGTCCCAGCATTTCAGAGCAATTTATAAGATTTTACCACACCGTTAATGCTATTCAGCGCATGCATAGATTTTTAATGAACTCATACACAAAACAATGCACTATCGGGACAAAACTGTACCAATATATTTTCCATTTGTGAGCTGGCATCCAAAGATTACCTTTATCTGAACACATTTTGCACTTTCTAGCCCCTATGTCTTTGTTTTTAAGTTTGACTTCACCTGGAGTGACTTCTACATTTCCTATTTGCCTGAAAAATTCCCGTTAATTTTTAAACCCCATTTCCACACCTAAAAAAAATAAAACCTTGCCCACTTTACCGCATTGGAATCGCTCCTCTTTCTGAACACATGCTATGGGAGCCAAATGGCACAGGGGAAAGAACTCTGGAAGAAATCTGTGCTCCATCGGCACATGGCGTTGCTGGGGTAAGTCTTTACCGATCCAGGACTTCCTTTTCTCATCCACAAGAGAGAGATTAAAATACTTTGAAGTGATATTAAAAATCATTGTTCTATGTGTGGTAATGGGTGCTAACTAGACTGATTGCGATGGTCATTTCACAATACATACATCTTTCAAATCCTTATGTCGCACACCTGAAAATAATTTAAAGTTATGTGTCAATTATATCTTGATTACAAATAATAAATACAAAAGAATTATTGCTAACTTTTTGGGTATGTTAATGTTACTGTGGTCATGTATTTTAAGTAACATTTATCTTTCAGAGATGCTACTAAAATTTATAGATGAAATAATTTTAGGTTTGAAATTTGCTTGAAAATAGTATGGAGAAGGCAGGAAGGGAGTGGCAAAGTGATATAGATAAAGCATTAATTGATAATTTTTGAACTTGCATTATGGGGTTCATAATACCATCCTGTCTGCTTTTTAATATGTGTGAAATTTTCCATAATAAAAAGATTTTTTAAATATTCGGAAGTTCTTTCTAGTTCTAAATCTCTATAATTCTATGTTCAATGAATGTTAACATTCAATTAGCAATCAGCTGCATACTCCCTTGTGATACTTCTTGTCATTTTACTATTTTTTCCTAATATTTCATACGAGCATGCCCTATTTCTTTGACTACGCTAAAACATTTCTTAGACAACGGCCTAATTTTGGTATATTTGAATTTCTTTTATTATATCTAGAAAATTGATAAACATACAACTGATTAATGAGAGACCCAAGGGGCCAGATTTAAATATGATTTGAAATGAGCTAAGGACACAAAGTAAGACTTTTTCTGAAAAACAACCTGAGACATTTAGAGATTAACATTAACACACATCCCTTGCAAATTACTACAAATGTGAAATTAAACCTTCTCTGCAAATACATATAGCTAATGGGTATTTTACATTATGTCCAGGAGAGAGAGGTTTTATTCAATTTTTTTTTTGACTGCTTAGAGCCTTTTAGAAATAATATGGGATTTTTCACTATATTGTGTGGGGGAAAAATCCAAAAGAGTACTAATAAGCTTATTTCTCTGGAAGATGAAGAATAGAAATCAGCCTATTGCTGATATTTATGTACAAACTTTGCACACAAAATATTTAGCCTGCCAGCATCTGCCACTGCCACAGACAGACTCAGATCAGAAGGCCCAGTTCCTCCCCATGAATTTTAATAGAATGTCCTCGCAGCCGAGGATTGGCCAGAATTTCTAAGTGGTGATGAATGAGAAGACAGATGGGCCCTTGGAGTAACAGAAGGCCAAGTCTTCAAAGGTGGCCACAGCCTGCCTTCTCCGACAACATCAGCATACTCACTCTCGGTCTATAACTAGGCATGCCACATCATTTTCTTCAGCAATAATGTTAGCTGATCTGACATCCTCACTGCAGACAAAAACAGGCAAGTCAGTTTTCCACTGTTAGAAATTAAACATCCATTTTCATTAGAGAATCTACTTGTTTATGAAACACCATCACTAAAACCTTCCAAAGACTGCATTTTTTTTAACATCATAACTTAAACTCCACCCCTTTCCAAAAAGGATTTGAAATGCGTCCCAATAAAGGTTACGTAGGCAAGGAATTCAGACAAGAAGATAATTGCACTGGGAACAGAGAGGAATCAGTGACTGTGACTGTCTATGGAGTCTCCTTCGGGGCTTTGTGTCAGCCAAAATAAAATACCTCACCTGTGATCAAATGGGAATTGCTAATTAATAAGCAGCCAAAACAGAAATTAACGGATCAAAAAAATTTACTGGGAAAACATTCAAGTAATTAACATATAATAAAAAACCAATCAAGAATAAAGCCCAAAGAAAGTGTTTCGAGTACCATATCAGCCAATGATTTAAATAAACACTAAAATACTTTAAGTTCATAAAGTCTAAGATGTACATTTTCCACTAAAATCTCTGAAATCAGAGCATGTCCTACAATTGATGATGAATATAGTGTAATTAATAGCATTGTCTTTCTTGCTCAAGGGTACATAATATAATTGGTGCATCTTACATCTGATATCCTAGATACAATGATTTATGGCATATGATCTAATGATGGTGAATTTAATGACCTAAGGAATACCAATAGGCCAAGCATTGGTTAAAGTATTTCTTTAGAGACCCTTATTTATATTAGTTTCCTCCCTCATTAGTTACAAACTAAAGACTCTGGAAAGTGGTACACCCATATGGTACCCAGTGTTGTGAGATTCATTTAAGGTAACTGGGAAGAACAAGCATATTGAGACCGCTCTAAGCAACTTCATCCAAAATGGCATCACACAAAGTATATATAGTTCCTTCTTCTTCCCTTAGTGATGGGATAGGAAAAAACTGGGAGACCCATTTCTCATTCCAAAGAAGTCCCTTATCCATATAGCTGACATCAAGAGTCCTTCTGATATAACCCATAGATCCTCCCAAATTTACAGGGTCCTTGCTAGAAGACATTAGTGAAAACATTCCAGCTTGATGAGCTTTTGAGCCGGGAGCTGGGTAGTCTGTACTCAACTTGTATGTGTGTAGACATCTGTATCTATATGTAGAGATAGATACACATATACACATACATATGCATAGACATATGATCTTCGATATGAGCCAATCTGATTTGTGAGTTCACAAAAACAAAGGTATGACATCTGTTTCACTTGTCAGTGACAAGACTGACTAGGAATGTTCTCTGCAAACACTTTATAAATATTAGGGTTTATAAATACACATGTTTCTTTCATAATAACTGTGTAAGTGCCATCGATCTATTTTTGCACATAAAATGTTGCAAGAACTCCTGGGACTAATTAATGTCAAGTCCCGGGAATACACAGACTATAAGGAATATTGAGTCACCACCAGTGGCCCTAAAAACTGATAGCAAAGAAATGCACAAAAATGTAGAAGTATTTGTATCCAATGCTCCTTTTCCTTGATTTTAGCTTTATGCTTCCAAATGCCTGGGGAGTTGGGTTTGTATATTAAATATAAATTCCCATGTTTCTCATGGGAAAACACTGTAATTGGCTAGCTGTGACATAAAGCATAAATTATTTCAGATCCAGCAAAATCAGACAGCGTATTTCCTTTCAAGAGCTATTTTGACCCTATGGTGCATTTGCAAAGTTCCCTGCACTTTCAAACTTAGTTTTTTTGTTTGGGGGTATGAGAAAAATAATCTAGCAATGTTAAGAACAAATACATTGAAGTTTTGAATAATAATATTACATAATTATATTACATGAATCTATTCATATTGTCGCACCAAAAAAATCAAAAAGGAAAATTTCCCTGTTACTGAAACAAGTTAATTACGAGCTAGAAAATGAGAAAGAACATTTTAGCTTGTCTTTAAATTCCATTTTTAAATTGTTTACAAAATAACAATGATCTAACTTTTTAAGTTTAAATAGTTTTTCCTTTAAAAATAAGAGCTTTATAATTTTTAAATAATCAAATTTGTCTTCCAGTAATTTATGAACACTTTTTCTTTGCTCAATACTTAATATTATCATCACATACAAATCAGCAGAACCAGGCTTCATGACAAAAATGTAAAAGGAAGAAAACGAACATAAATAACACTCGTTTCTATAAGCAGAGATTTGACATAAAAACCGCTTAGGAATAACATCAAATTTAAGTGATGTCTTAACTCATTTCAAGTAGTTATTTAAAAACATGTAACTCCAAAAAAAGTATTGCTCAAAACTCTACACTTGCTTGTACCCAAAAGGCCGAGAAGCGATTCAAAACTCTAATTTGATCTTTTATAAAGTTATTTATATTTAAGTAAATGTGGTTTTTTAGACTTGAGGTTGTTTCCGGGTCCCAGGAAGTACAGTGTCTCCTGAGACATTTGATTGATCTTTATAAATATTTCTTCTGTAAGTTAAATCAAGAGTAGATAAACTCATTCCTCAAAAGACCAAAGGTTCAGGTAGAAGTTTCATACACACTATTTTGAGTTGTTTCTAAAACTTGCAAAATGAACTGATAAAACTTCTTAAGAAAATATTGCTTTTGGCATAATGGTTTTAAAGCACATAAAATATGTAAAATATGTAATATGATTTAAAGCACACAACATTATTTGATAACTTTTTAAGAAGGGGAAAACGGCAATATTTCAAACCTTGGGAATATAAAAACTTGTTCTTAAAGGAAAATTATAATTCTCAGGTCTTTAATCTCTTTCTCTGACTCTCTTTTCAACTAGATTCTAATAGAACACCAATTTTATTTTTCACTAGCAAACTTAAGCCTTCCCCAATTCTTTTCCGTGCAAAATTAGTCCAGTTATTTCGTGCATAACAATGAAATTTTTAGCATTCAGCTTAAAATTTTTGTTTAATTCCTGAATGTTTGCTGACATTAATTTGGTAGCCCAATTTGACATCTCTAAACGAGTAGTTTCACATGAAAGCAATCAAAGAATTATTTAAGTATGGTACAGAAATTTATGGATTTACCTGATAAGAGCTTTTTCTCCAAAGTATTCTCCTTTCTGCAATGTTTTTATCAGTTGGGGTTGATCATGGCCCTCTGTGCTCTGGGTGACTTTTACCTAAATGAGGTTAAGCAATTAAAAAGAGAGAGAAAAAAAGAAGAAAAAATGAGAATCTGAACACATATCCATTCAACCAGACCCTTTGGATCAATAAAAATTTGACTGAAATAAGGAAATAGACAAGCCTTTGCTTTGACTTTGAGGTAGTTAGTCAACTCATTTGGAGGGACAACAAAATCCTTAGGAATCCGCTTAGGAATAACTCATTTGGAGGGACAACAAAATCCTGTGATTTAACACAACCAAATGACTCCCCATCTGTAAGAGAAAGAGTCTCCATTCAAATCCTACCTCTCAAAGTTAAAATTTTTTATGTGAATCCAGCGATTCTTTCCTAGGTATATTTAAGGCAAATGGTAATGGTCCTGTGGGAACTTCTATTATTTCAAAATCGAAAGAGAGTTAACAAATTAATCAAGAATAAGGCTAAGTGTCAGGAGTTTTGAATCCAGTGTCCATGATTGACTTGTTGAATCCTGTAAATTCAACATTGTGGAGTCCATGATTGACTTGTTGAATCCTCTAAAAACTGGATGCAAAATGTGGATATGGAGAAGGGTCATAACTTTCATGGGAGTCTCAGTGTGATCCATGGCCCATGAGAGTTTAAGAATTCCCATGGCAGAACCAAACAAAAACTTCAATATTCCTTGTTTGTGGCTAGAATTACGCCAATTCAACATGATAATGAGGTTTGCTTCGTGTTGATTAGACATTCTGATTAGGATTTATGGAAGTCCCAATGAACTAAAATTTAAAAAAACAATAAATGTAATTTGTTTATTAGTCAGAATGCTTTCAAAGCATGGGGTCCAGGTTGGGGAGAAATGATAAAAAGTGTTTCTGAGTGTTGAAGAGTTTCTGAGGTTTGAAACTATTTTGTTAATCTTGTTGCTCTTCACTGGGTGCCCAGGTCAAGGTTCAACCACAAGTCAGTTTACAAAGGGCAGTGCCTGACTCTCTGATGACAAACTCTTCCATGGAAGGAAGAACATCTGTAAAGTCCAGACAGGTTATAGACATAGGTGCTCAAGTTTCACTCTGTCATTCAATATTTCAGTAACGCCTTTTATCTCTGAGGAACATTGTAGAGAGTCAACATAGGAACAATTGGTAACATGTTATCCACTCAAAATTTAAGTAAAGAAAAAGATCTATTGTATATATACTGGCATAAAATTTTCATCAGTATTAAAACCAACTTGAGCTATGATATATGAATTGAAGTTTGGAGCCATATCGTGCTATAGCTTCATGCCTGGCCACTGCTGTCCGCAACTGCCGAGTTCATTCTCCCCACACCTCCGTTGGATGGAAAAATTTTCCAGCCCTGATCTTGGACCCTTGGGCTGATTGAGAGTCACAGATAAAAGGGATCTTAGAAAGAATCCAGTTATTTTATGCACAATGAAAGAGGTCCAAAGAAAGTCAAGCAACCTAGCTAGGGTCACTAAGAAGTTACTGTCTCAGCTAGAACCCAACACAGGTCTCTTGTGCCCCCAAACCCAGTGCTCAGACAAAACCCCCCAGGACCCTTCTGAGCAGAAGCTCCTTCACCTGTTTGACGCAGACGTTCAATGCAGAGCACCGCTGCGTTTATGGCCAACTAATGGGAACCGACTTTTTGATTTACTTTATGTAAGCTTTGATTAATATTTACCTTTCCTTTTGCTAAGATGAAGAAGGTACTTCCTTCCTCGCCCTCTCTAATAATGTAATCTCCTTTGTCATAGTATTCCTATTGGGATGAGAGAGAAAGAAAGGTCAAATCCTGTGGAGACATATAGATGAAGGCATGAATGACATCAAACTCCACGTGTCTTTGAAATGAACATTCCATGTCTGTGTCTTTTATTTGTTGTTACTGTCCACTGTAATCTTCTTGAACTTTGCAGTCATAAGCTGTAGAAAAAGTAAGGAGACTTTTGCTTTATTACGTGTGCTTATGTTTATCTTTCCCAGAGAAAATTCACCTGAAAGACTGACTTTCCGGCATGGAGACTAAAGAACATGAAGAGAAATGAGAGCAAAGCAATAATATATATAAAACAAACTGATATACAGGGGAGCTTTCACCTGAATAATCCAAATACGAGCTGTTCAGTGATCTGTAATAGTCTGAAACTGGGTCTAGAGTTTAGGAAAAGATTATCTAATACAGTGAAAAGATTAGCCCCAGTGGACAATAGGAATATCATCCTCAATTTCCAATTCCTTGAGGACAAAGGCTGGGAAAATTCTACCTACATAGCAAGTAGCCCTTTCATAGGGATTCTTTTTAAAAATTTATCATCATAAAAGATCAACTTTAGAATTTTTCATATGTAAATTCTGTTCTCCCATGTAGGTTTTTCCTGCTGAAATCTCAAGTTGTCACTTATTTCTTTGTTTCCCTCATATAGGTGCCTGTAATCAGAGAATTCTTGGGCAGAGAAAAGTAATTCATCCATTTGTCAGACCGAAAGACCAATTCGGTCTCTCAGAAAACAAAAGATGGATTAAACCGTCCACATCTACTTCACTTTAACATTGTCTCAAAGTCAGAGAACCAAAACGGATCTCTTAATTATTTATACAAATAAAAATGGGCCTGTTTAATTTATTTAACAAGGCATAATTAACAACATAATAGCTCTCTCTTATTTTTCTTTTAGATTTGAAAATAAAATCCAAACAAAACTACTTTTGTGTCTGCTGTATTTCAATAGCCTTTTTGGTCACTTACACTTCAAACCTATTTACATTCTTGAAATAAATATGACTGCTAATATGAATAAACATACCCTTTATTTACAGAGCACCATGTATATTTTATAAGACATTTCAACATCTCATGGAAAGGAGCGTAATATCTTAGGGGAGAAAATACTTGGAAGCCAAACAGATCTAGATTCAAATCCCAGTTCTGCTTTGAATTTCACATCGAACAACCCATAAAGTTCAAATAAGAACATTTACCTTCAAAGATTTAGAGAAGCACGTTAGTTTACTATTGCTGCTGTAGCAAATAACCATACATTTCTTAGTGGCTTCAAACAACACCCGTTTATTATCTCACAGTTTCTGTGTGTCAAAAAATCCAGGGTCACCTGGATATTTCTGGAAGGGTCTCCCAAGACTGAACTCAAAGCGTCTGGCAGGCTGTGTTCCCTCCTGCAGGCTCTGGGGAAAAAGCCACTTTCAAGCATAATCAGGTTGTTGGCAGAATTCAGTTTCTAGGATGAGGTCTCATTTCCAAGCTGGCTGTCAGCCCCTTAGTTCCTAGAGACCTCTCTGAGGTTCTCGCACAGAGCCCCATGCTTCATAACCAACAATGGCTCATCAAATTCTGCTTAGACTTGAAAGCTCCCTGACTTCCACTTCTGCTGCATCTCTCTGACTCCAGGCAGAGAAAATTCTCTGTTTAAGGGCTCATGTCATTATATTCATCCCTCCTAGAAAATCCAGGATGATCTCCTTATTTTAAGGTCCTGAACCTTAATTACATCTGCCCCGTCTCTTTGGCCATGTAACGTAACATATTCATACATTTCGGGGATTAGGGTCTGGGACATTTTGGGGGGGGGGTCCATTCTGCTACCACATGCAATAAGACACCTGAAATATAGTAAATAATTAATGATTGCCATGTTGTAGAGGGAGATCATTATGGTTTGCTTAACCATTACTTAAATTTTCTGGGCCTCTGTTTACTTTTCTATAGAATTACAATGGCATGACCTACCACACCGAATGTTGGGTAGCGTAGCTAAGGCATCTGATAGCACATTTGATAAACACTAGGCACCCGGTGACCCTGAATTCCTGTGAAGAGCCCGTGAGCTGGGCATCCAAGCCTTCCACAGTACACATGGCTGTCCAGGTTGATTGCACTCCCCAGCCTCCCTGTGAGCTGCCGCATGTGATTGACTTCTAGCTCAAAGAACCTGAGCTGAAGTGCTGCATGCCACCTCCCGGCCAGGTCCATGAGCTGTTTCAGGCATGTCTTCATAGAGAGATCTCGGCAGAGGGATCCTCTAGGCCTTAGCCTGAGTTCCCAAATGGCTCCGTGCAGCTACCTGACACTATCCTCCCTGGGCTGCTATGTAAGCAAGAGACAAACCTCTACTTTGTTTGGAAAATGGTATTTTGAGTTTCTGGTATCCCAGTTTGCTTACTCCAATTCTCTATTCTCTCTCATTTTAGCTTTATCACAAACCTTCGCCACATACAAGCTCAATTTTACAGTTGAGATGACGCTGAGCCTTGGTGTTTAAGTGAGTGACCCCACTCCACAGTTGAGCATTTCCATGACGCCGCTACCGTTCAATTCTCTCTCACTGGGACGGCTGGTGTCCTGTTAGCTGTCCCCGTTTCAGACAGTCTGCTCTATAGTCTCTCCCGTTCCCACCCCAATCTCAGTCCCCACTACCCACATGGAACAGAATGAACGTGGAGAATTTCCAAAGTGCTGGTAGCTGTTCTTCAGTGATTATAAAGCCTTCGGTGTGTGCGGATGTGCGGCTTTCATTCCTGTCCGTCAGAGACGCTACAGGTAAGCTTGAAAGGGAGCACTGAGAAAGAGCTTTATTGTTTCCTGAGGGGCAAACTTCCTAGTGGTATTTTTCCGAGGGATGGTTCTTTGTCACCCAAAACCACGGGAGGAAGATAAATAATACCTCCCAGTGTGTTGACAGTAACTTCACAGATCAGAAAAGGCTGTGGATGTAGGTCAGACCAAAAATACACAGTGGTAAGTACAGGCTATGATGCTAGACTGGCCAGTGTTTGCCAACTGGGGAGTGCAGCCAGTCTAGCCAGGGTGGTCGCCAAGACCAAAAAGAGAAATGCAAACAGTGTGGTTATTGTCCTGTGGTTACATTGCAAAGGGGGCCCTTATAGGACCAAGAAGCCATAGACCCTAACCTCTGGAGCAATGATTTTCAAGCATTTTTTACTCGGACTTACGGTAAAAAATACATTTTACATATGCATCCAACTACATCTATGCAAGCATCCGCACACATAGACATGTATATAAAACGAAAACGTATTTAACTAATCCTTATACTTACTACTCTGAAATTTTTAAAAAATGTTCCTCCAAATTAATTTCCTGATCTACTAATGAGTTGTGACCCGGAGTCTGAAAAACATATCTTAAAAGAAGATGTGCGGAACCCCTGAGAGTAGTTACTTGGTGTTAGCAAGAGGGAGAAACTAAGGGAATCAATCCCGGGGCAGACTGAGAGGTAGAGGTCAGAAGAAAACTATACAAACAGTAGTAGCTAAAGATACAAAGAGTTTTTTGCTGTACAGAAAATGCTCATTCTGTGATACCTAGAAAATGTTAGCGCCTGAATGCCTCTAACTAGAGCCTGAATGCCTCCCTCAAGGTGAGGGAGGACAAAGACCAAGAAGCAAGGCCATAGCGCCCTTAAAATCTTTAATGTGTGGCTAGAAATCTTCATTACAAAGAAGTACTGATGGGGCGCCTGGGTGGCACAGCGGTTAAGTGTCTGCCTTCGGCTCAGGGCGTGATCCTGACGTTATGGGATCGAGCCCTACATCAGGCTCCTCCGCTATGAGCCTGCTTCTTCCTCTCCCACTCCCCCTGCTTGTGTTCCCTCTCTTGCTGGCTGTCTCTATCTCTGTCAAATGAATAAATAAAAAATCTTTAAAAAAAAAAACAAAGAAGTCCTGATGATAAACAATCAGATGTACAACACACACACACACACACACACACACACACACACGTCCCCACTCCTGGAATTGTGTGACTATGCACCCAAGTTTGTTGTTTAAAAAACTGTATACAATTAAAATTGTTGTTACCAACAATTTTTTGTTTGCCCAAGTATGATAAGTATGATAGTTAAAACACCTTAGAAATTTTAAAGCAGGGGGACCCTCATCAACCATTCAGGCAAAATTTAGTATCTGATCGCTTATTTCTAAGGAACTAGAGCCTACAAAATGAAAGCCAACAGAAATTCCTCTAACTTGGGTGAACCGACTGTTTAGAACTCTGTAACTGAAACGTTGAAAGAACCTGTAGAGATCTGGCCGACACACCCTTTCTTTGTAGAGGAGGAAACCCTACTGCCTACAGGAATTACTTGACAGCTGTTAGTGACAGAAGCTTGACCATAAACACTAATCTCCACACGTTGGACTAGTGAACTTTCTATGACACCCAGCTGCCCCCACCTTTAGCTAACAGGTCCACAAACAGGCAAAATCCACAATTATCTCAACTTTCTTATGACTCTCAATGTAATCATTAAAATGAGAAAACCCTCTGGTTTATGCAGGTGTTAGCAGGAACTGTAAGAAAGAAAACAAGATTTTTAAAAAATTATGAAAAATGGAAAATTCCTGAATAAAGAGATAGACTATGGCAAACTCTATATGTATTCTATTCATAACTTTAAATTAGTGCTTCTCAAACTCTAATAAGCTTAAGAGTCGCATCAAATGTTGAAGTGTATATTTCTGGGCCGGTACCCCAGGGTTTCGAATTCAGTAAGTGCGAGGTGGTGCCTGGGAACCTGGCTTTCAAGCAGCACCACAGGTGATGTGGGTCAGGGCAACAACCTTCCACAGGACCCCACCCCTACCCCACTCCTACTACACCTCCACTTTCATGAAAGATGGCACGTCAGAGTCACAGGGTAGAGGGTCACTGGGTCATGTACCAAAGCTCTGTAACAAAGAGTGAGGTGACGTTTTGGTCAACCACTGTCAAATCCCATGCTTCCTGTGTGTGGGAACAGAAACTCTGCCCACTTTTGTGCTCCGTACTGCACAACGGCACAATTCACACGATCATTTTCATTACCATTAACACTAACACTGCATTCAGAATCTCCATCATGCTTCATGAGGCTCACTAGCTAACTCTTGAATGTGTTGGTGCTGCTTTCCCGTCAGAACACAAGAAGAGGCTTAAAGGTGATGTCTGCCTCTAGAACCGAGTGTTCTGGGTGAGTTAAGCGAAAGCAAGAAATGCTACCGGAATACTGAACACTTGGAGCCATTGGTCTAGATGCAGGAGTCAAAGGCTTCACAAACACTCCAGATCAACAGGTTAGTGACGGGAAATTCTGATATCTCCTCCCCACCCCCACACAAAAATTAAAAACCTCCCAAATCAATTCCTAAACACCATGCCAGATTCAGCCTGTTTTTCTCAAAGATTATGGAGCCAGTTTGTGGGACAGCTGGTCCTGGAACTCAGCAGGCGTTCTGTTATAACTCCAATGCATTAGTGATTGGCTGTTGTCAGGACCCTGTTGATGGGTCATTAGTCCGAGCTATGCTGGTAAATTATGTGCTTTTCTTAGTGCTAAATAGATCCCATTACTCCCTTGTTAATCACTTTTGCATTTGAGAATTTTCACACGCTATGGAGACACATTTGTTTGCCAGGTATGAATAAAGGGCCCTTTATAAACTGTGCTGCTGTCTGCAAATGCTGAGATATAATAAAGCCTTTCTAGGGCGTTTTAAAAGATGAGAACTTTCAAACTCAAATTGTGTGTTAATTAATACTGGATTTGCGCCCCCATCTATATATTCTGTAACTATTGCCTGTGGCTGCAATAAATATGTCTAATTTACCATTTATTTTTAATGATACTAAATTTTAATATTTGCTGTCAGCATGGAATTCCCCTCTGGTGAATCTACTCTATTAGTATTATATTAAAAACAGATTTCCTCAGTTAACAAAAAAAAATATAGGGCTACTCTAGCTTTAAAACACACACACTCTCAGAAATTAGGATGAATTATTAATTTGTAACATCTGTGATTGGAGTTATGTTACATTGGGAAAATCCCAACAGATGCAGGGCAAGCAGTCCTCTTGAAAATGACTCCATATCTGAACACTCTGGGGACACAAGGCCAGGCACTGTGTCATCATGACCTGTCCTTGATAAACTGCTGGATAGGTTCCACGAATTGTAAATGGAAACATTACTGGTGTCACTTACACTTAAGGATAAAATGGTCAGTGCTCCTTCTCAACAGATATTAGTTTACATTGTATATTGTGATTGACAGAGGCATGAATCTGTCAACAATCAGCCTTGCAGGGATTTTCGTATCTCCCACTGAGAACAGCTTTATAAAAGCTTCAAGTCGGCATGTGACTTCTTGACTACTCCTTACCTCCCTTAATTCCGTAAAAGCCATTTTGGTTTCAATGAAATTGACTCCCCCGCCCAAATCAGAGAGAAATTACTTGTGTTGAATTTTAATCTCTGAAATCTGAAGAGGTTTTCAAAGAACGCGTATCATTAGAATCCAAGGTTCGTGTTATAAAAGCTTTATTCACAAAAAGACTTGACTATACTTGGACTAGAACCAACCATCTGGGTGATGCCTCATATGAGTTTCTGAACACATTCCAATATGCTGTTTTCCCCTGGATGTTAAAATAGGTAAAGTGCTCCTTAAATGCAAGGGTTTTTAAATGTCTTTTCATGGTGTTGAGTTTTCAAGTACGGAGTTGTTTCATAGCCTGATTCAAAGGGCTGTTCCCACAAGCTCCAATATATCCTTCTCTACTCCATTACCTAATTAAGCATCGCTGACTGCTTTATACTGGGAAAACTCTACATGGGATTGTGATGTTAACTGCAGAAAATCAAATGCCTCTTGAGTAAGGCAGATTAGTTTTATAAAATATACCAAAAAGATTAAAGTATATAAATCAGATGTCACTTTACACATGCAAATCCAATTTCCTTTTATACATTCCGGTAGAGTTGCCTAAATCCATCCCAGCCCCTCAGTTCCATGTGAGGTGGTCTGAGGTTTTTCACAACAGAGAAAGGCTCTTGGTCTCTACAGACTGGCGACCTACCATAGTTTCCTTGTTATTCGTTTACAGTGCTAATAGCAACTAGATTCTACAGTCTTTTAATGAATTATACTTTTTCCTTTAAAATTTCTTACCACTTCCAAGCAGTCAATGATCTTGGTTAGTTTTTCTTCAGGTAAATTCTTCAGCAAGGATACACTTCAAAATTAAAAAGAAACCTTTAGTTATCTTCCTGAATTAAACCAAAAATATGCACCTATATGTAGTTCAAAAAAACTTTACCTGCCTCTAAAAAAAATATAATGCACTTCAGTTTTTCCAAAGTTAACCTCCAAAATATAACGCACATAAATAACTGAATTTCAAATGCACTGAAATTATAAAACCACATTAGTCACAGATATTTATCATAGGCAAATAAATAAAAATAATAAGATGCCTTAAATAGAAAAAAGTCAAGTTTTGTCTGTTTGGGGAAAAAAAAGAAACACTTTATATTTGTTGTTGGTTTTCAGAGTGAATCACATCCAGAAATGTGTTTCCCTCCACATCTCAGTATCTCTTTTTTTAGCATGAGTGAGGAGCTCTGCCCCCAGAAGAGGATCAGATCTTCATCTGAATCCTTGTAATTAAGTAAAGGCTGAATCCAGGGGGGAATGTAGGAATTAGCATGGAAATGATCTTTGATTATTATTCATACTGTACTGTCTTTTAAAATTAATAGTAACCAGGGGCATGTAATAGGAACATTTTTACAGATAATAATGATACTCAGAGAATGAAATAGAATACTGGAAGTTAACTATTTGAAAAAAAAAAATCAGGGGTGCCTGGGTGGCTCAGGTGGTTAAGTGTCTGGCTTTAGCTCAGGTCAGGATCCCAGGGTCCAGGGTTCAAGCCCCAGGTAATCATCCATCATCCATCATCCATCGTCATCCACTGGGCTCCCTGCTCAGTGGGGAGTCTGCTTCTCCCTCTCGCTCTGCCCTTCCCCCTCGCTGGTGTTCACACTCTCTCAAAAAATAAATAAAATATTTTTTAAAAAATCAGCAATTCCACTCAGTGTGATTAACCAGTCAAATGATAAAATTATTCTTTTAGAGAAATTTCTCTTCTACCTTACCCACTTTTACTCAGGACTGTTGATATAATTTCCAGAAGATAAATACTTCTTTCATACCATCTAAAATTTGACACCTCTAAGGGAAAAAATGATGCTACTCCCAAAATACATGATTGGATCTAATTTTTGAAAAGATAGCTAGCTCTAGACTGACCCTTGCACGTGTGCACAGGGAGGCACGCAGGCAGCAGATGTCGATAAGAATGTTGTCAACGGAATCCTTTGTAATTTCAAAACACTAGAGCATGCCCCAATTAGAGAACAGCTAAACACACTGGAGTAGAGTCAGATGATCAAATTCTACAACAGGAGAAATGGCTGAACTAACCAGATGGATGAAATAGGAAAAAATAATGAGTAAAAAACTGAGTCACGGTAAGTTAAATCAAGCTATAGGCAAAGTAATGAAGAATACCAAGGAATGACTACTAAGCTTCAGAATACAGACCACTCCCAAGAAGGGGCACGTGGGGGGCTGGGAAGTGAATGGGGGAGCACGTGAGAACACCAATCAAAGTTGTTAATGTTCCAATTCTTAGGTTGGGCAGTAAGTAGCTTGATGACACTCATTTTGTTATCGTGTTTTATAACTTACATATGTACTATATACCTTTTATACATATATCACATACTTCATAACAAAAAGATGTACATGGGGAAAGACCTTACTGTGTATTATGAAACCAAGTGAAACGTCTTTCTCTAATCTACCTTCCTGTGAAGGAAAAGGTAAAAGGTAACCAGAACTTGCCATTGATTAACATACGCTCCTTGCGAAGGTTCTGCTTCTGGTCTGCACTGGGATCTATAATGTTAGTGAAAATTCTCTCCTGTAAACCTGTCACCCTTGGGGATTAGTGAGGAAATTGATATGAGGAAGAATCTTTAGTCTGTTTCCCTTCTATAAAGAAAGAGATAAGGTTTATCTGGATCGTCACTGAATCCCCAACGTTTAGGGGCTGGCACTGGGTATTTGATAGATGGATGCATGAAGGAGATAACAAAAGGAAGACAAAAGGAAAGAAGGTGTATGCACCAGTAAATTCTCCGAGCTCCTTCTACTAAGACAGAACACTCTAGACTCCAAGGGAATGAAATGCAATGCCTGGTGGCTCAAGTTTTATCTCACAGAGCACTGGCTGATTTAGTTATCCCCTCTTGGCCCTTGTATGAGTGTAGCTCATGAGCTTTTAGTGCTGACCTGTGTTGCTCAGATGCTGGAATTTTTAGATTACCTAGACTCAGGTAGACCCCACAACACGTTAGCAGAGGCGTTGGTTGGCATTTCGGTAAGGTACCTGCTTCTTGTTACTGCAGCTCTTTGCCAGGAGCCAGTGTTAAAACTGGGAGGATAAATCAGCAAGATTCTATAGGGGAACCCTTAACACCTACAATGTTCTATTGATTAGCAATGCATTTATTCACTATTTATTGAGTCCTTACTATATACTAGGCACTGTTCAGCTCTAAAATCATTGACTTTGCAGGCTAGTTGTGCAAGATGAAATCACTATAATTAAAAAGAGCTTACAATTTATTATTATTATTATTATTATCACTTACCACAGGTAACATTTCATTACAGTATGTACTACAGCTTTAGAGATTGTCAAAACTCCCACAAAGAAACACAGAAATAGTTTAAATAAAGAACTTATAGTCTCCAAAAATATTTTTATATTCATAACAGGCTTTTTCAGTGAGATAGGTGTTTGTTTCTCTATGAATTGATGCTTCCAAGTTTTGGGGGGGAGTACAGAATAGCTCACAAAATATGTTCCAAGGATCTGTGTCATCATGACAAGCATAGTCGCATTTCTGGCAAGTTAATTTGCTACAAATAATAATAATTTGGAAGATGGTGTGATTATACAAAGGAGAAAAAATGTCTCAGGTAAAGTAATTAAAGATAGTAAAGTAAATTAGGTTTGATATTATCCTAACCAAGGCATTATTAGGAAGACTGTCTTTTGCTATCCACTTCCAAATTATAGGATGTCTTTCAAAGTCAACTGAGCAACCCAGGTGAATACTTTAGGATTTTTTGCACGTTTTTCTACACTCTATACAATGACTCTATCAATACAAGGGCAAAATCAGTGAAAGGAATAAATCAGTGTGCAAGGCTCACTGGAATTAAAAATAATTTTTTTTACAAAGTAGCATTTACTGCAAGGGAATACTTTTGTTCCTGTGATTTAGTCATGTGAAAAATGCTTAAATGAGAAAAGCTGTAGTAAAATAATTACTGTGATAAAACCAATATATCCACAATAAGGCTACACCATCTTCTGCTCTTTCCACCAATGTGTTATCCTTACCTTCTGAGGAAGTTTCTGTACTGTTCATCTCTAGCTTGAGCTGTCCTTCTCATTATATTCTGGAATACCTCTCGGTCTAGGGCCCACGTTTTAACATTGGTAATAGCTTTAGAAAAATCAAGAAAATAATAAAATATTGTTTAGCCCCACATTAAGAAAACATTCCAAAATGTTAATCATTAAATTTTTCATATATTCTCATAAAATGATATTTCTTGGAAAATGCATTATTTAACACGCAAATGGAAGGAAGTAGTGACATAAATAGTGGGTAATTTTATAAAATCATCTTTGGCTTTGAAATGAACCATGATTTGGAAGTGAGTAGCAAAAGATTTCCTCTCTAATTATGTTTTGCTTAGGATGATATCAAAATTAGTTTGCAATTCCTAATTACACACTACATCATCAGGATGTATTTCAGATTTGTGCTGTGATATAAGAGAAAACCAGCCAACTTGTAGCTAGATCAGAGAGGGAAGAATTCACAAGTAGATAATTGGAAGTTAAAGATCTCTCAGTGTATGAGTATGTTTTTATGTCTTTTATGTTTTTCAGACATTGTAGCTAATGAGAGCCAATATATTTTAAGGATCTCTATGGTTACTTTTGTATAAAGTGCATACAAATCATTTTCATAGAGATTATGCAAGACAGATTTTGAGACAATTTTTTTATAGGAAAGACATGGAAAGCAAGAATAAAATCTAAAAAGGAAGAAGAGCAGAAGTTGCAGCTCTAAAAGATCTAGATGAAATTACAATTGTAATCTTTTTAAAAAAGAAGTAATGAGAGCCTATAAAGTAAATCAAAATCCAAAGCTTTGGTTTACCAAACTTAAGGGTGAATTAGATTTATCTTGACATTCTTGTTAAAAATACAGATCCCTAGGCTCCAGTGTCAAAGATTCTGATTTGGGTTTGGAGTGAAGCCCCAGAATCCGCATTTTTATCAAATCCTGCAGCAATTCTGAGATGCTTCAGCCAGTCCTAAACACTGAGAAACGCACCTGAGTAATTCTGCCCAAGATTTCCATGAATAAAGTCAATAAAAACAGGAACCCTTACACTAATCCCAAAAGTCACTCAAGAAAACTCTCACCAATTAATTCACATCCCTTTTGATATTTATATATTTTCCTTGGTTTCATTAATTTTTCTGGTTTAGAATATGATCAGAACATCATGGAGAATGAAAAGCAAACATTCTGGATGAGCCAAAGGCAGATGTTTACACAGTAAAAAAAAAAAAAAAAAAGTGAAGTGGCAATTAAAGCAAATATTAGGAATAATTCAGTAATATGAAGCCATTTTCATATTTTATGTGCAGGTACTTGACAGAGAGGTTCTCTTAATTTGAATTGTTTAGACAAGCACTTTCAACATAAGTCCTGTAAGCACAGCATTTCTATTAACAGGAGCACGTGGGGCACAACGGGAGACAAAAATACTCAGCAGGCAACAGCGACTCAGATTGTCATAAACATTGGGCAACAATTCAAAAATACAACATTTCATCCCCTGTTACCTTTCACAGAGGCAGTTCTCGTACAGTTGTATAAAATGGCTAGTTCCCCAAACGTGGTCCACATAGGGATGGATGATAGAAATTTCTCCCCTTGGAACACCTCCAGTCGGCCCTCTATCAGTCAGAATTAAAGAAAAACACAAACAATCAAAACCCATCTAGATTCCATAAATTACAAAAATAAGACAATCAGAAAGTACACAAAGCATACCGGCAAGATATCTTATGATTCTCATTATAATATTGTGGTGGAGAGTGTAGACTGAAAGCAACTTGGCCATATTAGCTGATCACCTTGAAAGAAAGAGTTACCTACTTTGCCTGAGGCTTTTTGTCAGTAATGGGAAGACTACTAATAATATTTACTTCATACAGTTGTTGTGAGAATTCAATACGTTAATATAGGTAGGGAATTTAGAACACATAGTAAATGCTGTATTAGTGTTAGCTATTGTTAATATTACTATCATTGTTACAAAGATCTTTCCCTGAAGCAGTGGATGGCAAGTATTGTATTTAAAATTCATTCTACCCCATAAAAATGCAGCACATAAGACAATTTCTCTTGTGCAAGGGACACAACAATCCCTGTATGTCTTGAAAACGCAGCTTAGCTGTTCACATTAACAGAAGGACTACCTTGTCCTAACTGAGGAATGCACTGGCCCAGTCCGACTGCGTGGCTCTGTCCAATCATTGGCTGTATAACTTTGGGTAAGTAACCTCACCATGCCTCCACTGTGGTCTAACCCCTCAATCACTGAAATGAATTAATAAATGGAAGTTGCAAAGAAAAGTGCTTGAGAAGAACAGTATCAAGGGAATTAGAAGACAAGCCACAGACTGGGAGAAAATATTTTTGCAAAAGACACATCTGATAAAAGAATGTCTTGCAAAATACACAAAGAACTCTTACAACTCAACAAAAAGAAAACAAACAATCTGATTTAAAAATGGGTGACAGAGCTTAACAGACACTCACCGAGGAAGATAAACAGATGGCAAATCAACATAGGAAACTATGCTCCACATCATATGTCATCAGAGAAATGCAAATCAAAACAACAGTAAGATGCCACCACACACCTAGCAAAATGACAAAAATCTGGTACACTGATAACACTAAATGTTAGTGAAACGTGGAGCAACGGGAACTCTCCTGCATCGCCGACGGAAGCGCAAAGCGGGACAGTCACTTTGGAAGACAGTGTGGCAAATTCTTACAACATTAAACATACTCTTACCATATAATGCAGCAACTGTCCTCCTTAGTATTTACCCAAAGGAGTTCAAAACTCAGATCCACACAAAAACCTGAACACAGATGTTTATAGCAGCTTTATTTATAACCGCCAACACTTAGAAATGACCTGGATGTCCTTCAGTGGATGAACAGATAGACTGTGGTACATCCAGACAACGGGATATTATTCAGTGCTTAGAAGAAGGGAGCTATCAAGCCACGAAAAAACAGGGAGGAAACTTAAGTGCATACTACTAAGTGAAAAGTCAGTCTGAAAGGGCTACATACTCTATGATTCCAGCAAGATGACATTCTAGAAAAGGGAAAATGATGGGGAGAATAAAAAGATTAGTGGTTGCCAGGGATGGGGTTGGGGGAGATGAACGGGTGGAGCACAGAGAATTTTTAGGGCAGTGAAAAACAGTCTGCATGGTATTATAACGATGGATGTCATTATACATTTGCCTAAACCCACAGAAGGTGCAGCACCAAGAGTGAACCCTATGATAAATTATGGACTTTCATGATATAGCAATAGAGGTTCATCCCTGGTTAGAAAAAAAAAGTACCATTCTGGTGAGTGATGTTGATAATGGCGGAAGCTACACATGTGTGGGGACAGGAGAGTATGGAAAAATCCCTGTATCTCCCTCTCAATTTTGTTGCAAACCTAAAACTGCTCTAAAAAAAGTTAAGTCTTATGAAAGTGAGAACAAGTGCCTGACATTAATCTTTATCTAAGCAACAGTTGGGGGAAGAGAAAGACAGCATGTCAGGAAAACTCACAATTCTTTTGCCCTGCTGATTCTCTTCTCCTTTCCCTTTAAACAAGTGCAAAGAAAACCTTACCTCGCAGTCTATGCAAAAAAGACCTACATTCATAGAGGAAGAAAAATGGTGGGGTTATTCTTTCCCGTGAAGAATTATTCTTTCCTTCTCCTAATTCACCACTAAACAGCTCTGGGTCACCTCTCTCCAGCCATCCATTCACCAAATTGGGTTTGAGTACCCGTGTTGTACTAGAAACTGGTCCAGCAGCCAGAGAAACAGCGTGGACGGAACACAAAAGATACTTATGCTGATAGAACTGAAATTGTAAGAAATAAACTCTGTTTTGGCTCCAAATCCTACAGATATAATACAAAATTTAATAATTTCTCATTACAACTAAATTCTATTCCATTGAAACCACTTAGTGGTACTGTTGGAATTGATATCATGGATCGTCATGCATTTCAAGTTTTTTTCCTAATTGACTGTGACTCATGGTACTTGTGCAATACTGAAGAATTATATGGAATATCAAAAGTTTAAGCAAAATATGCTTTTATTATTATAGGCTATTCATGCCATATGTTATAAGGGGAGATTTTTAATTAATTTGCTCAATTACATCAGGCAAGTCAGTGCTTAGATAACACCGTAATTAATTCAAAGAAGAAACTGATCACTTTTCATTGCCATGTGTGCTGTAGCCTGATTTCAATGACTGTATTGATGCTGGCTTCTGTTCTAACTCTTCTCTGCCCTCGCCCTTCATCAGAGTCACTGGCAAGGAACAAGATGGGCTGACATGAGTTTCTCATCCTTTCCTAGCAGGTTCCATAAAAAATTTGTTGAGTTAATGATCTACCTTTTCTTGTCGGAACTTCTGGTTTTGCTAAAGTAGAAGTGAAATGGCCAAGAGAAAAGCTGAAAGAGGAGGAAATTGCTCTAGATCGTCCGTCCCTAAAAACTAGAAGGCTGGCTAAATTCAGACTATAATTCACTTCCTGGGTAGAATAATTACTTGAGAATGACTGTATAATTTCAAGGGTGTCTACAAAGATGTTTATGGCAAATAAACACCAATATTTATGAAACTAGCATGTCTGAAGAATCAAAGTATATGAAAACAATCTTTCATATAGTATAAATAGAATAATAAATGTTTATTAATTTTTTTGGATAGGCAACTTCTGCCCCATACCTAAGGCCCTAAGGAAACAAGGATCATAAAAGCATTCTTAGATTGCCAGGAACTAACAGTAGAAAATAAAAGATCACAGCAAATCTCAGTTTACCACTCCATCTGGGTAAGCCACTTTAACTTTCTCCCTAAGACTCAAAAAGTGGGGGATTCAGAATTTGATAAGGTGTTCAATAAGCATATGCCTTGTTCAGATAATGTCTTACTTCTGTATCTAATATCATTTTTTTGAGTACCACTGTAAGGCATGCATTTGATATGTATTTAAGAAATCCTTTGCCTATCTATCCAGCATATAAACATGTTCCTATAACATATATGTAGAAAACCATTTAAAGGGTTCTAAAAACACCAATGTTAATCTTAAGGCTTTCTATTTGATTCATATGTTGCTTACATATATCTAAATTATCCTTCAAAGTCATTCATATATAACCAAAATATTTCACAGAATCATAAAAAAAACCTTTTCTTTATCCTCCTACAACAACCTAAAAATGTCAACATAACCAGCGGTATTTTGAATAGAAACACCTTTTTTGCAGCTGTTGAGTGAGTGGCACTGTGATTAAAAGTATGGACTCAAGTCAGACCGTCTACATTTGTATTCTACCTCCACCACTCAGGAGCTTCGTGGCCTTTCCTAAGTTACTTAACTTCTCTGTGACAAAGTCCGCGTTAGTAATATGGAGATAACAGCACTTGCCTAACAGAGTTGGTGAGAAGATGAAATGAGATCTCTCCATTAAGTGCTCAATAGGGTGGCTGACGTATAAAAAGCATTCAGTAAATATTACTATCACCAGTATGATTAGATCAACAATGTTACTATTTCATGAACTCAAATCAGTTACGTTTTATATAAACAGAGCTACTGGTTTTGCATTTTTATAAATGTTTCCAAAAAATCACAAGACAATAGGCAAAGTATTTATTATATGATAACTGGAAAAATCTGTTAAACCCACCTGCTAGCACAAAGATATGGTTTCCTGGTTCTCCTTGCTTAATAATGTAACTCCCTTGCTGGTAGTTTCTCCCATACATGCATTCCACCATGTCTTTGATCTGCTGAGGATCCAGTCTCTTTAGAAATTGATTTTTATTAAGGGCGTCTGTAATGAGCTTCTTCTCACTGGCATAATGGAAAAGAGATGGCAAGTTACATTAACAAAAACCGTGTTGTGCTATTTAGATTTATTTCATTTAGATTCCTGATATTACCACCTATGTACTTACAACTTTTCTGGGAGGGACAAATTTTTTTTCTAGCCCCACCAACACTGACCCTTATAACTACCATACTTCACATGTAAAACCTTTGAAAATATTTTTGAATAGTTTTCTGTAATTGACATCACATCAATTTTATTATCACTCCTTGCTGTCATCATCACAAATATAGCCTCTCTCAAGATCTCTAGATGCATATAAATAATATTAATATTAGTAATAGTAATGGAGACATGATTTTTTGGATGGAAAGAAAATCTGGTATTTAAGAAAGTACCACATGGTATTCATTTATTCATACATATTTGCATGCATAATGCCTATAGTAGCAGTTATCTTATATTTTATTTAATCTTCACCACTATCCTGTGAGAAAATTACTATTCCTACTTTCTGGATAAATAGACTAAAAAGTAAGAAGCAAGTTAATCCCCCTAGGATTTAAATCTAAGTCTGTGAGTCTGAAGACTGTACATCTATTGCCTCTCCTGAGCTGAAGAAGACAGCTCCTTGGGACTCGCCAGGTTCGATCAGAAACAGAGGGTGATGGTGGTAGACTGGGTTCACCTAGGTTTTGACCCTCAGTATGTCTAGACTAGACAAAACATATATTTCCAGTCTCATAACCTATTCATTCCCCAAATCCAAGGCTCTCTTGTTCATTGCCCTCCAACATTCTGTTTTCTTTTGGAAAAGAAGTAGCTCAAAATAATTACCCAATCTTATTACCATAAATTTCAAAAGTTTTAATTATCATACTGTACATGTAGCTATCATAGAATTATTGAGCTGGCAGAAGAGTGGCCTCGTGGGCTAGGTCAGAATCTCTGCACAACATATTTGCTTTCAGTCAAACTCAGCGTGATTTCTAAAAATCGGATTTTTCTGTATTTACTGTTTTAAAACTTGTGATATTTTTCCACACAGAAAGTTCTCAGACGTAAAGTAAAATTTCACAGATTGGATACTTCCTTCATGACCCCACCCATCAGGCTATGTGAAGAAAACAGAATGAAGAAATTCCTTCAGTCCTACAATGACGCCCTCATCCTCAGAGCTACACAAACTCTCTGAGTACCTTGAGAACTTACTTCCTCCTGCCACCAGTGTATCACCAAATCTTGTCATTTCCCTTTCCAAAAAATCACTGTTATCCATTTCAAGCGTCTAGTTTCCCTTTTCAAGGATGTCACCACAGTCTAAGAAAAAAATTTAGGTCTGGACATTAATAGCTTCTTTTTAGCATTTCAGCTTCTAGCCTCTTTCCCCTGTAGTCTATTCTATCTTTTATTATCAGATTATTCTTGTTAAAACCTGACTTCATCCTGATCTCATTTTTACCTCATCTGCGAAAGCCAATAATTCATTCAATTAATATATACCGAGAAAATACTTTGGCTACATGTTCTTCTCAGAGCAAGCAGTAGAACTGTGTACAATGCCAAAAAAGCCCCAGCTTTCATAGGCTTTTATGTTCTCCTAACATTCCAGCTAGTGTTTCATCAATGCCCACATAGCCTAATTTCCCAAAATATGTTCCAAGAAGTGCTCTTCCTTTATAAGCAAAAGTGTGCTGAGTTTGAACAATTTTGCAAATTCACAATACATACTTTCAGAGTTCAAAGAAATCTTCCAGTAAACAAATCTCTTAAACCAATGTTTCCAAACCTCAATGTCTTTTTATTTATTTCTTCTTTTGGCTTAACTTCTATGAACATTCCATGGAAGTAGTTTGAAAACCCTTTTGCCCATAGAAGAAAAGCAACAGCTCACAATCTGGTATTGACCATTTCCCACCATATGACTCCACTCCACCCATCCAGTACTTACTTGCTAAAACAAATCCCTTGCTTCAGATAGGCTGGTATCCTCATTGTCTCCTATGCCTGCCAGCTTTATCTTTAGGCTTAGTCCCTATTTTCTACTCTAACTTAATTTCTTCTTCCTTCAATCAGTTTAAACCTTATAATTCTCCCTTTGTGATCTAGTCAACCGTGTGTCGATGCTGTAGCTCACACAATCCGTTCAGTCTATTCTTAACTCCTAGAGTACTGTATTCATGTCTATTCAATTCAACAAATTTTATCAAACATTTACTTAGGGCATAAAAATTAGTTAAGCATGGTCCGTGGCCTCGAAGAGTTCCCAAATCCTTTTAACTTAATTTAGTGTATAACTTTATAATATATTCTACTATTAGAAAAGAGTTCTCTCGATGACTTTTTCTCCAAACTAGATTATAAATCTTAAAGGACTGGGTCTTCTCTTGAATTCTCTAAGAGGCAGCATACAGCAGTGACTTTCACTCCCTCTACAACTATGATAGACCAGCTGTTATCAGAACAACTCTCCGGGCTCACACAATACAACTTCAAAAGCTAATTAAAGTAGATATTTACAAATGTGTTTGAAAGCACTGGAGACCTATCGACATAACAACAGCCTGAAAAGCCACGATCAACAAGAGAATATGAGCATGACATTCACCTCTGCTTTTCCCTTCAAGGCATTTGCTGATTTGAACCCAGCGCTGAACAGAGTTTTGGCAGTCTCAAAGGATTGGAAAGACCAAAGTTAATGTTCAAGGCACACCATGAAGGAAGAATCCTGGTAAACAAACGGGATTTCATATGGGACATCTGTAGGGCTGCAGCCTGTGAGTAAGCACCAGTACAAAAGAGGCTAGCTCTGGAAAAGACTGAACATTAACTTCAAAATGACAAATTCCTATTTTGGTTAAAATAATTTGCTCCTAGCCTGACTGCCTGCCACAAGCAAAGGTGTTTTCTGTAGGATGTTCACAAAATCTAGAGACGCAAATTTTCTCTAGAGTTTCTCCCTAAAGAGTATCTGGTATGACATCAGGCATACCAAGATAAAAGACCAAATGACTGAAGACCAAGAGAAGAAAAGACAATAGAAACAGACCTAACAGATCAATATATTGTAGGTATCAGATACAGACTTTCATATAACCATACCCTAAGAAAATCATATCTAGGACTGTCATAATCAAATTACTGAAAACCAAACAGGAAGGGGGAAATCTACAATGCAGTTGGAGAAAAGACACATCACCTCAAATGACCAACAATATGACCGACTTACACCTCAACTGAAATAACAGAAGCCAGGAGACAATGGGATATCTCCAAAGAGCTTTTAAGTGCCTATTTCCACTATCTTTACCCAGTGAAAATAGCCTTCAAAAATAAAAGCAAAACGAATACATTTCAAAATGTCATTCCATTGGCAACAGACTCATAACAGTGGAGAGCTCCAGACAAACAGAAAATGATCCCAGATGGAAACTAATAGATGCTAGAATGAAGAAAGAACAATGGAAAAAGTAAATATGTGCATGACTAAAGGAAGCTCATCTTTATAAAAGAGTAATAGCAATACCTTGTGGATTTTAAAATGTTTGATAAATAAAATGTTTGAGAACAATAGTCAAGTTGTGAGGCAGGGAGGATGGCAGTAAACATAATTTAAAGTCCAAGAAGTGATAAAAGTATTAATCTATATTAGAAATTTAATAAATTAAGGAAGCATGTTATAATTTAGGGTAACCTCTATAAGATGAGCCAAAGAATGTTTAACTAGAAAGCTAACGGAAAAGAAAATGGAATAATACGCATTTAATTAATCCTAGAAAATGTCAAGAAAATAGAGAAAAAGAAACCAAAGAAGTGAAACAAATACGAAACAAATAGTAATATGTTCATATGCAAATATTTGTATTTATATTAAAGATAAATATACTAAATACTGGAATTTTAAAAAAGACTGTCAGATTGAAAAATAAAATAAAAAGGAAATATGAAATGTGTGTTACTTATAAGAAGCATTCCTTTAAGATAAGGATATAGAAAGTTTGGAAGTAAGGAGGTAGAAAGGAATCTTTATCCTATATAAACACCAATTATAAAGAAAATGTTTCTTGATATAGGAAAGTAGACTTAAATGAAAAACACATTTCTAGAAATAAAGAGGGATATTTCATATTGATGTGATCAGGAAATATAAGTATTCGAAATGTGTATGCAATCAATTAAATAGCATCAAAATATAGAAAACAACATTGACAAAAATAAAAGAATAAACTAATCCACAATTGTTTTGGGAGATTTTAATACATTCCTTTAAGTAACTAACAGAACAAGCAGACATAAATTAGTTAGAATATAGTTTTAAACAACTGACTATCAAACTTAATTTCTTGACCTCATTGATATTTTAAAAGATTGTATTTGGGGCACCTGGGGGGCTCAGTTGGTTAAGTGTCCAACTCTTGCTTTTGGCTCAGGTCATGATCTCAGGACTGTGAGACTGCTTTGGATTCTCTTTCTCCCTCCCTCCCCACCTCCCTCTCTAAAAATAAAATAAAGTAAAATAAAATAAATGATTGCATTCAACAAATTCAGAATACACATTCTTGTCAAGTACACAAAAACCTTCATGAATATTGACGATATGGTGAGCCATAAAGCCCATCTCAGCAATACAGAGTATGTTCTTTGAACAGTAGAATATTTATTTTTTATTTTTTATTTTTCTTTTTTTTTTTTTAGAGAGAGCGCTCCTGCATGAGACTGGCTGTAGGGGGAGGGCAGAGGGACAGGGAGAGAGAGAATCTCAAACAGGCTTCACACTCAGCATGGAGCCGAACGCAGGGCTTGATCTCATGACCCTGAGATCATGACCTGAGCCGAAATCAAGAGTCATATTAAATGTGAACTTACATAAAATGTAGTACCCAACAATTCCTCTCCTAGGTATATAACCATCATAAATCATATATATATATGACATAGCGAGTATACATAGATAGATATAGATACAGATAGATATATACAGAGAGAGAGAGAGATGCAAAAATGTTCATGGCAGCCTTACTCAAAATTGCTAAATACCAAAATCAACCAAGTGTCCAACAATAGAACTGATAAACTGTGGTATAACCACCCAATAAATACTACACAGCAACTATAATTAATTATTAATAAATTACTGCCACATACAATAACACAAGTGAATCTCACTATATAAACCAAACAAGCTAGACTTAGGTAGAGTACATACTCTATAAATCCATCAAAATACAATTCAAAAAAAAAAAAATGGGGGCGCCTGGGTAGCGCAGTCAATTAAGCATCTGCCTTTGGCTCAGGTCATGATCTCCGGGTCCTGAGATCAAGCCCCATTTACAGCTCCCTGCTCAGCGGGGAGTCTGCTTCTCCCTCTCCTCTGCCCCTCCCCCCAACTCGTGCATGCTCTCTTTCTCAAGTAAATAAATAAAATCTTAAAAATAATTTAAAAATAGGCAAAAAGCAATCTGTGATAATCCTAGCACAGACACTGGCTACCTTTGAGGTAGATAATGGGTAGAGATCAGAAGGGAGAAAGAGGCACTGAGGTACTGGGAATGTTCTATTATCTGGTCTGTTTGTTGGTTACATGGGCTTGTTCACTTTATTTGTGAAATTCGATGAAAAGTTCATTTAAAAAAATAAAATGTGTAAATGGCTTTGGAGTCAGAAAATCCTAGGTTCAAATCTCAGCTCTGCCACAGTGTAGTGGTGTCACCTTGGACAAGTCACTGAACATTTCTGAATCTCAGACTTCTGCTCTGGAAATAGAGCATAGTAATCATATCTACTTCATAGGAATATTATGCACATTAACTAAGATAAGGTGCCAGTAAATACTTTAAAAATGGCAGTAGTAGTTGGCGATGGGGGTAGTCGCAGCATGTTTTTTTGCGGGGGCGGGGTGGAGCAGGGAGCGTGGAACGGGAAAGTTCAGAAACCAGGGAGAAACAAAGAGGCACTGCCAAGACACTCAGCTCAGCTCAAAGTCCTCCCGCCAGGCTGGATCTCAAATTCACGCCCATCAGCAGCAGCATCCGTGATCTTCCTGTAATCCTTTTACATCCCCGCTTACATAATCCACATTCTTGGAAGCAATACATTTCAGTCCTCTAATTTGCTTCGGGCAGTTTAACTGGTCAAAGTCCACCAACAGTTCTTGTTATGAAGCCTCCTACATCTTCTTTCTCTGGTCCTGAATTTTAGAGGCCTGTGTTCTCACTCTTTGCTCTTGCTGGGCAATAGCACGTATCCTGTGATCTTCTTTGTATAAGGCTCAGCGCAAGCAGAGGCCAGTGCCTCTGCCTTCTTTCTTATCTCTCAAGGATTTCTTGTGAGCATAGAGGTTGAGGCCATGCAACTTGTGTGGCGTTTCATAGCTTAATTATATATACAGATAGAAAGCATATTGTAAAGCGTATTTGTCAAGGGCACAATATCTGGAGCCGCAATGCCAGGGTTTGTTTGTTTGGTTTTTTTTAAGATTTTATTTATTTATTTGACAGAGAGAGACAGCCAGCGAGAAAGGGAACACAAGCAGGGGGAGTGGGAGAGGAAGAAGCAGGCTCCCAGCGGAGGAGCCTGATGCGGGGCTCGATCCCAGAACACCGGGATCGCACCCTGAGTCGAAGGCAGATGCTTAACGACTGAGCCACCCAGGCGCCCCGCAATGCCAGGGTTTAATTCCTAATTCTGCCCCCTATGAACTGTGGAACCCTGGGCAAGTCACTTAATCTCGAGTTTTTTCAGCTGTAAAATTACAATAAACACAGTTCACAGGTCATTTCTATGACAATTTAATGAGTTCACAGTATAAACAGTGCCCTGCACATAAAATATATTACCTACAGGATAGCAATTTTTCTTCTAAGTCAGCAAGTTACCAGCAACTTGAAAATCTTTAAGTCAAAACAGCCCTAAAAACTATACTTAAGACCTGCCTTGATTTTATTTAGGGAGACCCCTTCCCAACGGTGGTCAAACTCTTGACAATCCAGCCTCGCTGCCTGTTCGGCCTGCCGGCGCTCGCAGCACCCACAGGCCCACTGAACTACTTACAAGTCCCCAAATGTACCAGGACACCTTGTCTCCCTGCCAGCCTTCGTCCTTCAAAACCCAGCTCAAGATCATCTTTTCCATGAAGCTTTCCCCAATCCCACCAAGCAAAGTACGCTCCCTCCTTCCTCTGTATGCCTACCTCTTAGAATACGAATCACACAAGACTGCAATACATTTTCGTTTCCCCAAGAGACTGTGATCTCCAACTGTGTGGCCATGCTTTCTTCATCCTCTTAGGACCTAAAATCTACGAGCGCACCTGGCACCCAAGAGAAACTCAACAAGATTAAGAATGCTAATGGACATTCAAATTCTTTCTCCAAGTTTAAAAATTATGGGTACAGAGACAAGAATGGAGATGAGAAATGTCAGCTACTTGGTAAACCAGCCACAGATAACAAGCAAAATAAGCATCTCTTTCTTTCCTGCTCCCAAATATCTTTTGAGCAATAAACCAACAAGAAAAAAACCTGATAAATGCACAAGTTTATAATTTGAGAAACTAGCATGAGACCGATGAGATCATTCCACGCGTAATCAGAAAATGAGCATGACTTTCTCCTGTCCGCTCTCTCACCCTATTGCCCATGTAATTAAATACGGTTGTAATTTAATCATGTTTACTGTTACTTCTTGCTCACAACAAAGACTTCTCTCTCCCTTTCTTAAATGTGTGCACATGATCCTATTCCCATGAGCATCCAAGAATAGAGTTTAATAATGAAATGTTGAAAACCAAAATTTACAAGGAAGTTAATCTGACACACTCAATGATATGCATGACTGTCATTGTGCTGCACGGTAATTAGCTAGAAATGGTAAATAGTTCCCTGAAAAGTCTGCAGTGAGTATTGCCCTTAAATTATCAAACTGAGCATTTCTGGAGTCAGCTCTAGGGAAGCCTGTCCCTATAACAAAATACCAGCTCCCAATGGTCGTCCCCGCACATTATGATCCTCTGGGGAGAGTCTATAAATCCTGATGCCCAGGGCCCTCACCTCAAACCAATTTAATAAGACTCCCTGGCGGTTAAACCTCAAGCATCAGTATTTTTAAATACTCCCCAGGTGACTACAATGTGCACTTAAGGGTAAGAATTACAGCTGTAAACAAGAAAATGCAGGGAGCTTGAAGTTGTCCTTTTCCTCTTTATCCCCACTGCACCGGAAACAAGCCTCCATTGAAGGCTCGTGGAGCAATTCATCAATTACTATCAAGCAATTAACAGTGATTGATTAGTTAACAATAATCAGTTAATGTCTGTTGCAGGAGTTTTCCATATCTTATTCTCCTCTGCAATATTACAAATAAACACAGAAATGAGAAAATCATTATTCCTCTCTCCCTCTTCCCAGGAAACCATATAGAACCTGAAACATAGCCTAGCATATTGGGGGCAATGCTGTCCAGTCAGCCCCAGGACTCTGGATTTTTTTTTTTAATTGTGGTAAAATACACATTTATAAACTATACCATGTTAACCATTTTTAAGGGTATAGTGTAGTGGCATTAAATATATTCTCATTGTGTTTCAACCATCACCACCATTCATCTACAGAGCCTTTTTCATCTTCCTGAACTAAAATTCAACCCATTAAACAATAACTCCCATTCTCTGCTCTTCCCAGCCCCTGGCAACCTCTAATTCTGCTTTATGTCTCTACAAATTGGATTAGGTATGTCACATAAATGGATTAATGCAATATTTGTCATTTTGGGTCTGACTTACTCATGTGACATGATATCCTCAAGGTTCATTCATATTGTGGCATGAAAAAGAAGGAATTTCCTTCCTATCTTGAGGCTGAATAATATCTCATTGTATGTATATACTGTATTTTGTTTACCCATTCATCCATCAGTGGACATTTGGGTTGTTTCCACATTTTGGCTACGATAAATAGCTCACAACATGCTGCTATGAACACACGTGTACAAGCCCTCTGGACTTTTTTACATATGGCTTTACACCTTCAGCACGGCCAACATTCTCAGCCAGAGAATCTCACAACACAAAAGCAAAAGGGCCTGGTGTAGCAAGCAGAATTCTAAGACGGCTCCATGATCTCCAATCCCTGGTGTCAAGCTCCTGTATAATCACCAACCCTTGAAAGAGATGGAACTTGTGTTTTGCTCCTTGCCAACAGAAAATGCCAAGAGTGATGGGAGGGTCACCCCAAGTGTCTAATATAAGATTTCATCTTAATCAACTGTAAAAAGATTCTCCAACTGGCCTTGAAGAAGTAAGCTGCCGTGTTGTGGACAGACCTGGGAGCAAGACTATGGCTAGGAACTCTGGGCAGCCACCAGGAGCTGCGAGCAGCCTCTGCAGACAGCCAGCAAGAAAATGGGGAGCTCAGTCCTAGGGCTGAATTCTGCCAATAATCACTGAGCTTGGAGGAGGCCTTCTTCCACTAGAATGCTCTAGGAAGGAACACAGCGAGCTGACTCTTTGACTACAGTCTTGTGAAACCTTGAGCAGGTGATCTAATTGTTGTGCCTAAACTCCTGACCCACAGAAACCCTGAGATAACAAATATGCGTTGTTCTAAGCTGCTAGGTTCGTGGTGGCTTATCGCACAGCAAGAGAAACTAATACACCTGGGTTTCCCTGAGTTTCTATTTCCAAGAAATTTCAGGTAGTATCTTGTCCACTTTTTACCTACCTTTTTCTCATCTGATCTGGAAAGAAGGGACTGGAAGCTCTAGAACTTTCTTTCCTTCCTATTTCCCAGAGCTTGATCCATAAACCCCCAAAAGATGACCCAAACTGCTGCTTGAAGTTTACCAGTTAAAACTAATTGGACATGATAAACATATATTCCTGAAAGGTTTAAATGGACACTGAGAGTTCCTGATCGCTCGCATTTTGGTCTGAATTATATACAAGATATCCTCTGGCTATTCTTGGCTATATATCTAATACAAAACAAAATAAAAACACCTCACAAAAACCTGTCCAACAAGACTGCACTAAAATATCTACGACTAGCAAATAATTTGAAGGAGAGTCCACATGGAAGGGAGGAGACAAATTATTTTCAAATGAGACTTTAAGAAAAGGGAACAGTTTTAATCAAAGGATAAATACAAGAAACATATCTTTCACAGAGAAGGCACTTCCAAAAAGAGTCTAAAAACTGAAAAGCTTTATCCTTGGCTTTAGATATGTTCCCTTTCTTGAGAATTCCATTGCAGTTTAAACCCTAGAAAAAGTCAGGTGACCGGAGTGGAGCTGCTCAGGCTTCCAGAAAGAAAAGGGGAGGCTTCCTGGCAAGCGGACTGCGCTGCTTATTAGGAGACAAAGGTCAGTGGTGATGCTTCCCTTTGATCAAACAAGCACAGAGAAAAAGGACACTGTTTTCTTGACTATACTGTTTCTACTATACCATTTCCAGTGAGTCTAGCAAGGAAATGGGCAGCGTCCAGAAAGGCATGCCATGTCTGTAAGGAAAAACTGGGTCAGAACAGAGTAGCCCATTTCAGAAGACACTTAGAAGATGTAAGTGAGGGGAGCTGGAGGCTCCTCTCTGGCCTCCAGGACAGTGGTTCAAAGCCAGCACTGCTAAATTCATCTAGAGGAACCTACGTGCAGTCCAGCAGACCCACGAACTACAATAAATATCGTATAAATTAATATCACAGCAAGTAAAATAAAACAAGGGTAGGTTTCAGAGTGGCTCCGATTAAGTGGCAGCTGTCTTGACATCCAGGGGAGGTCACAGAGCTCGAGGCACTGCGAATGGTGACCCCGGGCTAGTTACTCTACCTGCTGAGCCTCAGACAACAATAATTAGCCAGCAGGTTGACTGTGAAACTAAATGAGAGAACTCTAACCTAGGTCATACTGCAGTGTGCCTAGCTGGTTATAGGTACTTGGAATTGGTACTAGTGGCCACTGACTGGTCTGATATTGAGAATGGAGGAAAACGAGGAGGGAACCAAAGAAAAGTGTATGTGAAAAAACGGGAGAGAGGAGACAGGGAGACATACAGAAAGGGGAAGCAGAAGAGGAAGAAAACAAAGTTAAAGAATGAGCTTAGCTGATTAAGAAATTCAGTATTCAATAACTAGCTGTCGAGTCGAAGCTGTTGACCTGAGGACTGAAGGACATCTTGGACACTGCATAGCCGCTAGCCAGGGCTATTGGCTTCGTGGAGTCTAAGAACAGCCTGGGGTGCGCTAGGACTCTCCCGCTCGTGGACCCCCAGCGGAGGCACGTCTCGGAGGCCACTGGGCACGTCCACCAGCTTGGACTCTGGACTGTTCACCGCAGAGAGGCCTCGGGTGCCGAGTGTTTTCCGAGGCTGAATGAAACATTTTCCCTAACACCTGGCAACTGGCGGACCGGAAGATTTGAAGATAAAGTGAGAAGGAGCAAAGTGCGGCTATAAACCAAGCAGAAGACCATGTGAGAAGCTGAGAGAGGACCCGGGTGTGGGTGCACGGGGAGGGGGGCCAGGGCCTTTGGCTCCTGGAGAGAAAGAAGACAAGTCAGAGGCCAGAAGTGAGAGGGACCGGGGCCAGGAATCAGAAAGTCTGCCTAAACCTCTGTAACGTCACCAAGATGTTCTCTAATTCTAGGCAGGCTCCTTAACTTGTCTGTGCTCCTTACCTATCCCCCCCTTTTTTAAACAGCCCCACCCTCCCCACGCACACGTCCAAGGGGAGCCATTCACACTGCAGGCTACACCCCCTATAGGGGCTGCCTGTCTGCACCGTGGTGGAGAACCCGCACTTGGCATCAGGCAGATGTAGATTTGAACCCTGGTGCGGGGAACTACCAACACCACAACCTTGGGCAAACTGTTGAATGACCCTGAGCTTTCATTTCACCTTCTCTGGCGCCATGGAAAAGCACCTCCTGCCTCAACAGGCAAGTCTCCTGCCTCCATGAGATAACAGGTAGCTGTGCAGCTTGGGTCTGATCGGAGTGTCTCAGTGTACACCACTGCTGAGAAACATAACCGCTGTTCTCAAACATTCTGACCACTTACAGCAGACACACCACCCAGCCGCTTCACCCATAGCTCCTGGCTATCAGATCACCACTCAGTTGGACCTTCTCTTCTTTCTTTCCTTATATAGGGAGTTTCATTTTCTGCTTTTTGGAAGACTCAAGTGAAGGCAATTATAGTACAAATTTTTTAACTATCAACTATCCAACTGATAAGTAAAAGTCGGTACATGGGCTCCTTCAAATTTTTAATAATCTATTATGTGAAATATAGGTACAGAACCTCTCAAATAGCAATATCTAAGTCATGATTTCAAGGAAGTAAAAAAAAAAAAAGTTTCTTTCCCTCCCTTCCCCAGCAAATGTTCCTCGAGTGCAAACTGATAACAGGGCCGCACTTTCTGGAAGCATAATTTTCAGGGAGAAATAATAGCCGGGAGCGGTTTGTAATATACAAAACCAAAGCATTAGAAAAGCATCCATTTCTAATTATATATTTCATTTTTTTACAAGGTTTCCCAACTAAACTGCGATTTTCATCTTGGAGAAGTGGTATATAGGAGTTATTAGAAGAGACTTGAGAGAGCAGGGTTTCTGGTTTTGAATCCTGGTTCTGCTATTAAGAGCTGTGTAATCTTGGGCAAGTTATTTAATTTTGCATGTCTCCGTTTCCTCGTCTATAGAACGGGGGTGAAAATAATACTATCAGTAGTACAGGTTTGTTGTGAGAATTAAATAATTCAGTATTTGTGAAGCATTCAGAACAGTGCCCAGCACATAATTAGTGGTATAAAAATACTATTATTTTTACTTTTACTGGTTATTCCGTATGAATACTTCTGTCCAACAAAGCAGCTACATTTCTGTAATGTACATTCGCATGCTAGGATCTGCTTCAGAAAGGAAACACAGGGGCGCCTGGGTAGCGCAGTCGTTAGGGCGTCTGCCTTCGGCTCAGGGCGTGATCCCGGCGTACCGGGATCGAGTCCCACGTCGGGCTCCTCTGCTGGGAGCCTGCTTCTTCCTCTCCCACTCCCCCTGCTGTGTTCCCTCTCTCGCTGGCTGTCTCTCTGTCACATAAATAAATAAAATCTTTAAAAAAAAAAAAAAAAAAAGAAAGGAAACACAAATGATAACAACCATACTCTTTCTCGGTCCCTTGATGTAGATAGTATTTACATGGATGACGCACCAGCATTTTCCACTCTTACCTACTCTGCTCCTGGGGTGGGAGTGACAAATGAAACTAATTGTCCTTCCTAAAACTAGAGTCAACATCTGAAGTCAGATGGCAAGTCTTTGTTTTATCCTTCCCTTTCAGGGAAGAACAATAGTTTCAAATGATAGTTTTTGCGTTCTTAGTGAAAGGCAGTCATACTAGCAACTTGCCAGATGTCTCTGATTAATTTGCCTCTGTTCCACCAGACAGTCAGCATGAGCTTGTAATTTTGCTCTGCCAATGCTGAAGTTTGCTAAACAATGTCTACATAAACAGAAAATTTAATTTCAGTGAAAGGTCTGACCTCTGAATACATGGTTGTCTTGGTGCTCGAGGCAGGTCAGACATGGCCAGAAACGCTGTCTGAACTCTTCCTCGCCCTCCTTTGCCACTGATATTCAGTTCTCAGCCTTGAGGAGCACTGTACTCATTTGGGAACCTATTCACGCCCCTCCATAGATATCACAGTCTGTGTTCTCAGGTGGACCAAACCCATTCCCTGTATCACACAGACCTGAGCGCTGAGGATCCAGAACTTGGTGAACATTGATGCAGTGGGTAAGCTCTGCTCAACTCTGCTTGGAAGAAGCCAGGAAGCACCATCGTTCTTCCTACCAATCAATAAAGCATGCAAAACAAGGCAGACTGGTGCCCAAACTGTTTGACTTGAGGAATTGATTCTTGCGGGGAGGTCTGAAAACATTAGGATTGTAGAGGAAAAGAACTGGTTTCAAGGTCAAGAACCCTGGATTCTAATCTTAGCTCTGTCACTTACCATGACAACTGCAACTCCCCTACACCTGTTTCCCCCCTTCTCCAGTAAAGGTTCTTCTAGCCCTAAAGCCTCGGCTGTTTGCCATAATAAATTTAAATCAGAAATCAGAGCAGTTGATACACTGTAGTGCTCTGACTCATCATGATTTATGATACTTCAGTAAGGCTAAGTACCTGTAATAGAAACGGGCTATGTGCCCACATAGTTGTATGCCTCTGAAGATCAAAAATGGCCAGTGGACACAAAGCCAAGTCACTCCAAAAGGCCATGCTAGACTGCAGGTTCGGGGCAGTTTCAGAGTGATCCCACATTGTGCCCACCTCAGCCTGACAGGCACATTCTCATTTGCTGTGGCTTTGTCCTAGAACCAAACATAGGTCCTATGTTGTCTACATAGTTTTGCCAAACTTCCCTAGGTCATAATTCCCATCTCAGGAAATAGCAGTTTGAGTCAAATACACATCATTTATTTCCAAAGAAGACTTGCAAATGGCCAACAGACACAAGAAAAGATGTTTAAGATCACTAATCATCAGAGAAATGCAAATCAAAGCCACAGGAGATATCACCTTACACCTGTCAGAATGGCTAGTATCAAATAGACAGAAAATGACAGGTATTGGTGAGGATGCGGAGAAAAGGGAACCCTCGTGCACTCTTGGTAGGAATGTAAGTTGGTGCAACCACCATGGAAAACAGTATGGAGGTTCCTCAAATCATTAAAGTAGAAATACCATACAATTCGGTAATTGCACTACTGGGTATTTACCCAAAGAAAATAAAAACACTGATTTGAAAAGAAACGCACACCTCTATGTTTGCTGCAGCATTTTTTACAAGAGCCAATATATGAAAGCAACCTAAGTGTCCATCAATGGGTGACTGGATAAAGAAGATGTCGTGTATTTGTGTGCAGTGAACATTACTCAACCATAAAAAAGGATGAGATTTTTGTCATTTATGACAACACGGATGGAACTAGAGGGTATGGTGCTAAGTGAAATAAATCAATGGAGATAGACAAACACCATATAATTTCACTTATATGTAGACTCTAAAAAATAAAGCAGAACAAACAAACAGAAACAGATGCATAAATACAAAGGACAAACTGGTAGTTGCCAAAAAGGAGGAGGGTGGGGATGGGTGAAGGGGAGTGGGGCTTCCAGTTCCGGAAACAGTAAGTCACAGGGATGAAAGGTACGTGTAAGGATATAGTCAGTGGTATTGTAATAGTCCTGTAGAGCCAATAGACGGCAGCTACACTTCTGGTGAGCACGACATTACCTATAGGGGTGTCAAATCACTATGTTGTACACCTAAAACTAATGTAACATTGTGTGCCGACTCTACTTCCGTTAAAGCATAACACATAATCTAGAACCGCAATATCCAATACAGTAGCCACTAGACACACGTGGCTATTTAATTTTATAGTTAATTAAAATAAAATTTCCATTCCTCAGTGGCACTATTTCCAGGGCTCTCGGCGCCATTTTGCTATTGGTTACAGCACTGAACAACACAGATTATAGAACATGACCATCACTGCACAAAGTTCTATTGAACAGCACTGAATTCAGAATTTCCCAATGCCGTTAGAGTATATACGTTCTTCCACCTAAACCAGGGAGGTACATCTACACAGTTGAAGCTACCCCCTCCAACCCTACGGGAACACTTGATGGGGACAGGACAACAAAGCTGGCAGGAGTGAGCTGCCTGGCAGCTGATGACGTTCACTTGCCATTGACAATAACTTTGAGCACGGGGCCCCAGCAAGCTCACAGAGCACTGTGGATGGGTTTGACAGTTTCTCATGAATTACTGCATCTGAACCTTCAAATTCCAAATCTGTCATTCCCCCAATGTTATTTTATGGTTTCTGTCTGTACATCATATATCCCTAATGCTGTTGATTGCAGGAGGGCTGGGAATCTCCCCTCACTTTCTTGCTCACTGTTAAGTCTGGTACTCATCCGAGACAATCTTTTTGACAAGAAGACTCAGTGTAGAGGGAGGGACTCCAAAATGTTGTTGCCACATATCAGTAGGAACAAATTCAGTTATAAATTCAGCCAGGAGGGGCGCCTGGGTGGCACAGCGGTTAAGCGTCTGCCTTCGGCTCAGGGCGTGATCCCGGCGTTATGGGATCGAGCCCCACATCAGGCTCTTCCGCTATGAGCCTGCTTCTTCCTCTCCCACTCCCCCTGCTTGTGTTCCCTCTCTCGCTGGCTGTCTCTATTTCCATCTAATAAATAAATAAAATCTCTAAAAAAATAAATAAATAAATTCAGCCAGGAAACTTTATAAATAAAGTTCAACAAATAAGTTATGAGAACCTAAAAATAAATGAAGGAACCATTTTGATGGATACCTTAAATTCTCTACTATCTAACAGTAACTGCTTGGAAAAGTAGCTAAACCAATGAGTGCTATACGCCATTCTTTTATCAGTTAATGATACTTCCATCTTTTCTAATACTCCAACTTCTAGAAATTGTTTCTTGCAAAATTTTTGATAGACTGTATAAAAGATATATAATAATATCTGAAGTTTACTTGGGGGCTTTTCTCTAAAACTAGAACTATTTCAAACTGGAAAATGATTTGTAATGCTGACTACTTTTTAAAAAATTGGAAAATTTTAAATCTCTGACGTGATGATATTAGCTATCTATGTTTAGCCAGTTATTTCAAACTTAAGAAGAAAGACATCTGCAAGGGAGATTGCAAGAAAAATTGAGGCAAAAACTTCTGCAAGGGAACCTGAGGCAGAAAACCAATCAATGAAAAAAGAGTGGGCCCCAAATTCTAATTAATTTTTTCAATTTAGAACCAAAAAGCTTTATGAAAGTATATGGGTGAATATTAGGGCAGAAATGATCTAGTTTTGTCTGTTCAGGACTTATTCATTAAAAAAAAAAAAACAACCCAAAACCCATCATGACCTCAATGTAGACTTGTACCCATGGCTTGCCTTTATTCGGGAGTCATTGCTAATCCTTATTCAAGAGCTCTAATGTCTTCCCTCCTGTGTCCCACTCACTATAGACAGGTGGTTTGGCCCAGAAACAGACTGTATCTAACTACTGATTTTCTTTTCCTGATTATAATAGAGTTAATAAAGAAAAAAATTTATACAAAGGAATTTGTTCATCTTGGATGGCTCAGTTCCTTAACACCAGGAGAATGGTGCTCTGTCTCAAGATGGGTAAGTCTTTGGAACAAAATAATTGAACATAATTTTTGCTCAAGAGAAATCTGGTAGAATATGTAGGGAGAGGATCGAAGACGATGAATTGCTATTAAATTCCCTGATGCTTCTCTCAGATACACAAGAACATTCCTATTTGAAAGATTGTTTTGTGGGTAAATAATATACTGTGCTTACATACATATAATAATATACTACGTAATATGCAGTATTACTATATGTGCATATATCTCTGTTATATCAAAAGAGAGAAGATATCTGTTATATCAAAATCAATCCAATTTTTGTAAGACAAGCACAAATCCACACCATTAAAAATAAATATAACTTTTGCAAAGGAAATAGATAACACCTTTCTAAACCAACTAATAATAAAACTCTCAGCTTACAACAAACTCTTCTGAACTCTAATATTAATCAGATTTCTTTCAGCCGCAAAGTATTATGATTAATAACCCGGCATGACTTGTTTCCTTAGCAAATATTTATTGATCGCGCACTATGTGACTGTCAACAAATTGATGAATTAAACCTCCCTTTGCAATTCTGTTGTCAAAATTAATCATTTATTTGTTTAAGTCAGATGTTTTATGTTGATTTATATGACTTGTGTTTATGAATAAGTTAAAATTTGTTTTAAATTCACAAATCTTGCATTTTGCAAGAGAAATCCAGGCTCGGCCAAGACATTATCAAGGCAAAAGATCTAATTTCAACTAATAAATATTCATTCATTTAAAAATAATGCCGAAAAGAGACCCTAACTTGGGATGTTTCTGGTCAATCTCCTGGTTAGGAAACATGCGCACACACACACACACACACACGCGCGCACATATAGGGATGCTGTCATAAACATTTATAATTTCTTGTAAAAATCTTTATTTTCAAAATCAATTCTAACTTTTCATTGTTCCCTCTGTCTGAAATGTCCTTTCCACCTCATCTATGCTTCTCTTCCTCCTTTGGGCCTCAGGCCTCCTCAGCCAGGCCTCCAGGACAATTCCAATTCTGTTGCCTTTCTCTCCCCCTAATCGCAGACACCACCACTATACTGTTGGTCCCCATCATATCATTTCTCCCAATTAATAATTACACAATGTCGACCTGTTTTTGTGTAGTCTGTCTCCCCATGAGAAAGGCTCTGTGCCTATTTACCCACTAGTATCCACTTAGCGCCTATCACAGTGGTGGGCGGCCCATGGCGCTCAACCTGAATGAATGAATCCGTCCCCCGCGGAGGGTCCAACTTCTTCCTTTTTCACGATGCTTGCAGCCTAAGTGCTAGCAAGCGGTTTTGGCTACACATATTCACAATTCACTGTGATTTGTGTACACTTTGAAGTCCACTCCTGTAGACAGAAGGGCAGACTTCCGAAGACTCCGTTGGCACTCCCCTAGGGTTTTCGAGATAATGGACATGACTTTCATAAACTCAGCTCCTCGGTTATACCTATCACAAACCAAAGACCGGGTAAAGCGTCATTCCTGATTTAAAGAAAAGTTCTGCTTCGAAGGGGACCCTTTTCCAAAACAGACCCATTTTAGAAGTCCCTCTGTGTCCAGATCCACAAGGGTTATTCTCTCTTTTCCACGGAAGCGGCCTAAGAAAATACCGCCCTAGTCCTGCACAATAGTAACACTCTCGGAGCCAGAGAGCATGGGGACTTCTTACCTGGAGTCCTTCCTGACTCTTGCTTTCTCGAAAGAAAATTCTGGGGGTTTATTGAGGTCATAGGTGCGGGTTGTTGGCTCGGCAGACACCCCGGCTTTCGCCCCCCTCCTGCTGTGGAGGGAGACCAGGCCCGAGGCCTTGCGGTGGACCTCAAGAGGCACTTTCTCCGGAGAGGCGGGCAGCGGGCTTCCTCCCTGCAGGTGCACCACATCCTGAAGCTTGTTGAGCTGCATGCACTTGCTCTGGAGTTCCTCCGTGAGCTCGGCAATGGCCACGGTCTGCTTGGACAGCTGTTCCCGCAGCTCCTTCAGGTGGTACTCCCGCTCCTGGATCTCGGCGTCCTTCCTCCTCAGCTCTCTCTCCAGCTCTGTCACCTTGCTCCGCAGCGCATGGGTGCTGAGGTTCCCGGGGTGGCCATCCGGATGCTTGGAATGTTTGGGTTTCACCGAACCATTTCCCATTTTGCTCAAGGACCTGGGAGGAGGCAGAGAACTGGGAGTTACCTAGTGGAGCTTCACCACCTCCCGGCCCCCGCCACCCCTCGTTCCAATCTCTTTCATAAATAGAAACATAGCGGTCATCACTATTTGATAAGCAATAAATTCCCTCTGCTTCCAGAGGGAAAGCTATTGACTGATTTCCTTTATCTTCCCATAAGTTGGCACTTGGTTTCATTGTCCCCTGTCCCTTTGATGGCACAGGTGTCACACCTAAGCATTCTGCATGAGTGGCCCGAGTTACCTGCTGTTCTCTCCAGTCAGTCTCCCTGGACAGCTGTCAAAAGCATCACAACAAAACTGCAAACTGGATGTCAGCAGGGCCAAGAAGCCACACAAGCGAGCAGCTACAGAAGCCGAGGCTGGGTCATGTCACCACTCTCTCAGCGCCCTGTGCAGTTACAGCAGGAAACTATCCCCTGATTTAGAAAACAGCACGTCTGCATTCCTCCTCCGGACGACACTGCACGTTGCTATTGCCTTATTAACACTTTCCTCCTGCTGCGTGTACCTACTAGGTTTTGTATTTCTGATGGTGCTCACGGTTAAAAAGTTCTGGGTGGCAGTTCCTAGAAAGTAAACCGGAGGTATGGGGACTCTCTGACATCCTTTACTTCATATCCTAAAGCCAAGGTTGTCGGAAAACGATGATGTTTGGTGCAAGGCTCCGCTCTTTTCCTATTAAGAATATGCTCAATGTAGGCCCCCAAGTAAGTCCCTAATCCAGCAGATCTCAGGCTGGGACACATAAACCGGGATTATCAGGGTGGTTTTAATTGATTCAGAATGGTTTCTTGTTGTTGCTCAAAGCTATGTGTTATTTTAACATTCCTTATAAATACAAATAATTGGCCCCACAAAATTTTGATTTTGTTGATGTTATTGCTTAAGTAGAAGATAAATTAGGTATTCGGGTATACTGAATGAATTCAATTAAAATTTTTAAAAAATCCCCTGCAGATAATAAGCACACATGAACAAAACCACAAAGGAAAACTTGAAAGGGTGAGTTTGGAAAATACTGCTTTAATTCCTGTAAGGTTTAAGTCTTCTTAGGCTACCTCTTTAAACTTCATACTTCCGCCTGTGTACTTGTTGACAGCCATAACTCAAGAAGCATTATAACACTTGTAAACTAAGTTTAAATTCTCTCTCATTATGTAATACCGAAGAGCTAGATGACACTTTATAGTTACATAAGCCACACATACTTGCCCCTCTCTCTCTCCAAATTTCAAACTCCAAGAAAAATGAAATGCTCAGACTGATTTCGCTAGCCTCCCCCCAGAATAATCATGACCTCTGCAGCAATAAAGACATAGATGGAAAGATGTAAAACAGCCTCTAAGTCTCAAGCAGATGCAACAAAATAGCCGATGCACATCGCCTAGGATGGACAGCACAAACAGAAAATACATGGACTTGTAGAAGTAATCTTGCAATACCCAGATATTCCTCATAGAATTCAGGTTCAAAGTAGTCAGTAATAAACATTAGCCTCGGGAGAACTGCCATGCCATGTCGCAGAGATGTGGCAGGTTTAACCTTTAAGTTTCTCTTGACTGGGCAGCATTTACTATTCTTATATATTAAGAATATATAAAAAGGTTGAGGAGACTAGAATTCAAAGAAGTGGCCCTGGACACCCTTGTACCCAAATAAGCAATTCAGAAGACGTCAGACTGGGGGGGGGAGGGGCGCCTGGGTGGCTCAGTCGTTAAGCATCTGCCTTCGGCTTGGGTCATGATCCCAGGGTCCTGGGATCGAGCCCCGCATCGGGCTCCCTGCTCAGCGGGAGGCCTGCTTCTCCCTCTCCCACTCCCCCTGCTTGTGTTCCCTCTCTCGCTGTGTCTGTCTCTGTCAAATAAATAAAATCTTAAAAAAGAAGAAGAAGAAGAAGAAGAAGAAGAAGAAGAAGACGACGACGTCAGACTGGGACCTAGGAATAAACTTGAATGTGATTCTGCTTCGCAGGCGTGAGATGGGGGCTCCCAGAGGTATCTGAAATTGATGTGTGCACAAGTTTTTAACATCCTGCAGTGGGCCATCTCCTAGACATAATTTTGGGTCCATGGACAAGCATTCCCAACCAAAGCAGAAGGGAAGAAGGGGTGTGGGCGGAGGAAAAGGGTTGCCTTATAAAGAAAAGTAAACACAAAAACTTTTAAACGTAACATTAAACTAATTCATTCTTTATTCATAGAACAATTGTTTACTAAGACCTAACTCAGTGTCGTGTACTAGATCAGGGGCATAGCTCCATGAATTTGCAATCACATTGGACAGAGAAAACAGTTCCAGCATTCTAAATATGAAAAGCCTTAGAATCACTTTTGCTCTATGTATGGTATTCAAAATATCCTGCTCCAATCCAATAATTTCACAAACTTGAAACATAATTAGGCAGGTGTTAAATTCTCCCAAAACACCAACTCTTCTCTGGTTTTAATGAAGACAGCTTAGAAGCTGTGTAAATCTTTCAAGCTATTTAGAATTCTAAAGACGGGTGAAATTAACTCATCTTTCAAGTAACTAATTTAAGATATGTAAGTAAGTTACTGAATGGCTCAATACTAAGTCTGATTTCTTAGTTTGTTCACTCATGTAAATTTTGTTGTCCCTCAAGCCAAGGCTTCAAGTGCTTGGCTTCACCAAACCTAATTAGATTCACTCTGTTTCCTATATTAGTCACTAAGATAGATAAGCTATTTCTCAAAAATGTATTGTTAGCCACAAGGAGAATATATTGTTAGCAACACAGGATGTTGCCCATCGATCTAGCAACTACAGGTTATTAGAGTCATTCTTAGAATCAGAGGGCAAGACATGATGTAATAAGAAATGAGCTTGGAGACGAAGATCAGAATTTCATATGAGCAATGGAGTCAGGCCAGCCAGGGTAGGAAGACAACCTGCCCTTTCCTGGCTGTGTGAGCTTCTACAAATGACTTAGAATCCTGTTTTTCAATCTAGGAAACGGGTGTAATTATATCCAGCTCATGGCGTTATTATGCAGACTATGGTTATAAGGTATCCTGTATAATGTTTGACACACAGCAGGCCACCAAGTAGCTCTTAGAGCGTGTGGCTGGGGATGGGCACTGAGTGTCCCCAAAGAGATCATTGCTGGGTGGGACAAAGTCTAGCATGCTGGATGCCTTCCAGACAAAAGGTCTCTAAAGATGCCAGTTATTCCCGGGGGTGCAGGGAACCTTACTCTCCTGCCTTATCTCTTCCATTTAGAAATGATTGTGGAACAGCCTGGGCAACCTTCCCTGATAAGAGAAGCCCCACCTAAAATGGAGACCAGAAGCCTTCATAAATGACCTAGCCTGGGTTCCAGGACTGCAAGGACTCCACAAGCTTTGTAATTCCCTCGCGCTGCCTCTACCTGTTTTCATATATTGCAGTGTAAGCCTTCAACCAAAGGGGCCCACCTAAATATCTTGGAAGATAATAAAATAGAACATGGCTCGCTGTGAAGGCAGTATTCTTCCGTCTTCAGAAATAGGCAAGAGGAATAGAATGAGTTGTGGCATTGAGCAAGAAGAGAGGAAAACTACATGCAATTTTAAATTATTATTACATTAATTTGATCACCACTTAGAAGACATCATATACAAGAAGTAACTAGAAAAGACACAAGAGAAGCAAAACTGACTGTGAAGGCTCTTACAGGTGCGTTAATACCTGGCAGCCAACGTGGGAGGAGTTAGGCTTTGTTGTCTGTTTTTCCTCCAGCCCTAAAGTAGTTTGAAACCCAAATCTTGGCTCTGATCTAGATAACATCTATTCTCTCTCTCCCCATCTGGAGTCTGATATAAATACATTTATCTGTAAATATGGGAGATGGTATAGTGCTGGCTAAGGTGACAGAGCCAGAGTCTCAATCTGAGCACTTTCATTAGTATACACCTGCCCTTGGGCATGATTTTGGGCTTGAGGGTCAATAATAGACTAGAGGGACAGACCCACAGATAAAGCCATGGGCAGATAAAATCACTATGCATCTCATGTAGAGTTGTTAGAAGGTCAAATGAGATAAGCCATATTAAACATTATTATTATTATTACCGTTACCATTATTTACCCAACGAAATAACCCACCTCAGTAGAAAAACTAATTGATCAAACAATATGTACTAAACGAGCACAATATTATAGGAGAACAAAGTCAGTGGCGATACAACCAGACTTTGAGACTTACTATAAAAAAAAGACTTAATATAAAGCTGCAATAACAGAGACAGTGTGGTATTAGTGAAAGAATAGACAAATAGATCAATGGTACATAATAGAGCTAAGAAATAGACCCACACAAATATAGTTAACTGACCTTTGACAAAGGAACAAAAGCAGTTCAATGGGGAAAGGATAGTTGTTGTTGTTTTTTAACAAACTGGACACACACACATTAATCTAGACACAGATCTTACATCTTTCATAAAAATTATCCTCAAATGTATCAAAGACCTGAACATAAACACAAAACTATAAAATGGCTAGTAGACAATAGAGGCAAAAAATTAAGTGACCTTGGGTTTGGTGACGACTTTTTAGATAAAACACCAAAAGCACAATCCATGACAGGAAAAAAGTTGATAAGGTGGACTTCATTAGTTTAAAACATCTGCTCTACAAAGACACTGTTGAGGGACTGCAACGACAAGCCACAGACTGGGAGAAAGCATTTGCAAAGCGCTATCTAAAAAAGGACTAGTATCCAAAATATACAAAGAACTCCTAACACTCAACAATAGGAAAACAAACAACCCAGTTGAAAAATGGGCAAATATATAAACAGATACCTCACCACAGAAGATACACATGTGGAAAACAAGGATACGAAAAGATTATATGTCATTAGGGAATCTCAAATTAAATCAATAGTGAGATACCACCATACGCCTATCAGAATGACCAAAACCCAAACACTGACAACACCAAATGCTGGAAAGGATGTGCAGCAGCACGAATTCTCGTTCATTGCTGATGGGAGTATGAAATTATGCAGCCACTTTGGAAGACCGTTTGGGAGTTGCTTGTAAAGCTACATAATCCAACTGATATGAACATGCATGTCCACACCAAAACCTGCACGTGGATATTTGCAGTAGCTTTATTCATCACTGCCACAATCTGGAAGCAATCAGGATGTCCTTCAACGGACAGACAGATAGACAAATTGTGATAAAACTAGACAATGAAATATTATTCAGGGTTGAAAAGCAATAACGATCAAGCCATGAAAAGACATGGAGGAATTTTAAATACATATTGCTAAGTGAAAGCAGTCAATCTGGAAAATCTACGCCCTGCATGATTCCAACTATATGACATGCTGGAAAAGACAAAACGTAGAAACATTAAAAAGATCAGTGGTTGCAGGGACTTGGGGAGAGGAAGAGAGGAATGAATAGGAGGAATGAACAGAGGAACTTTAGGGCAGTGAAACTGCTGTGTAATGCTGTAATGGTGGATACACGTCTTATACATTTGTCCAAACCCACAGAAAGTACAACACAAAGAATGAACCCTTTGTAAACTAGGTACTTTGGTTAATAATCATGTATCAATCCCAGTTCATCAATTATAACAAATGTACCACACTGATGCAAGATATGAAGAATAGGGGACGTGAGGGGTAACGCAGGGAAGCATATGGAAACTCTCTGTAATTTTTGTCTGATTTTTCTATAAACCCAAAATTGCCCAAAAAACTTAAGTCCATTAATTAAAAAAAAAAAAAACACATTAAGGAGTGAATGCAAAAAAGCTGACAGCATATCCAGGAAACAGGCTGAAAGGCATGATGGGAGAAAGAGCGTGATGAGCAATGAAAAGTGTAGTGCAGGAAGTAAGATGCTGAAGAGCTTCATATGCCATGTTATGGTATCTGCATTCTAGTGCCCATCAAGTTTTTTCAAGTTATATGGTCAGATTTGTCCTTGAGAAAACATGATTTTCTTGGCCATAATTATGGCGTGGAGTGAAAAGAGCTTAGAGGGAGAGAAACAACGTAAGAGGTTACTGCACCAATCCAAGGAAAAGGTGATGAGGACAGGGTAAGGCCATAGTCCCAGCCCCATTCTCATGTCTTGAACTTCTTGAATTCAAGATAACTCTGCTTACACGGACTAACTCCAGATAGCCAGAAGAGAAAACCACGATCATCAGGGATTTGGTCAAAGCTATGCTATAAGTAACTCTGCAATTTCCTTCCCCTTAATAAACCACAAAAAGTAGAATCAATTCTTTTATTTTTTTAATGATATGGGTAGTTTACCCTGAAATCACAGGAGTGAATGACACAGGATTTTATAAATAATCTTCTAAGTCTATACGAAACTGATGCTCTTGGTGCTACCCTTAATTTGTTTCACCAAAGTTCTTTTATAAAATAATTAACCATCACTAAATATATAAATCCCTGCTTCTTCTTCCTGAAGGAAAGCCCACAGAGCTACCATTGTGAGAACAGCCCAGGTCCCTACTGATGCCACAATTAAAAGCATCTGCCCATCTTGTGACTGATGACCTGGGGCTCAGTTTTGAATCTACTGCATGTTTTCTCTACCCACAGCATATTAGTTTGGAGAGGAATCTTCTTTCATCAGGCAGTCATATGAGCTTCAGTTTCAGCTACTCCAGAGGTTGACTATCTCTTTGAAGTGCGTCTCCACCCAACAGAATGATCATAGTGAATTTTACAAATGACACATATCCTATATTTTCACTGTCAAATGTGGCAGCATTCCATTCAGCTATTTTTAGGTGTCAGAGTATCAGATAGACAGGCCAAGACAGTGAAATGTAATTTTATAGGTGTAGGTCAGGAGATTATAGCTGATGGAATTTGAGTGGTGATAAGAAGAAAGAGAACAAAGATTTGGAAATTTCCATTATGGCAACTGGGTAAGACGTGATGTCATTAACCAAAAGGAGGAGCAGATTGAAAGGATGAGACAGTGAGTTTAATTTTGGACATGCTCAGTATGAAGGACCTGTGGAAACTAATATGGAGGAGTTCAGTAGGAAGTAAGACATGAGGGACTTGAAAATCAGGAGCAGGGGGGCGCCTGGGTGGCACAGCGGTTAAGCGTCTGCCTTCGGCTCAGGGCATGATCCCGGTGTTACGGGATCGAGCCCCACATCAGGCTCCTCCGCTATGAGCCTGCTTCTTCCTCTCCCACTCCCCCTGCTTGTGTTCCCTCTCTCGCTGGCTGTCTCTATCTCTGTCAAATAAATAAATAAAATCCTTTTAAAAAAAAGAAAGAAAGAAAATCAGGAGCAGGGAGCTGAAAATATGTCTTTGATTGCCTAGGTAGCGGCTGAAGCTTAAGTAGTAGACGAAAGTGCCCAGGAGACTGGCAATGAGGAGAGGAAAAGTGTCTAGGCCTATATGACACTTGAAAGAAAAACTAGAGATACAGTTAGAAGAGGCCATTGCTTTGGTAAAAGTGAGAGAGGGTACGAATGGATTCGTAGTAAAAAATGAGAGTGGTGGGAGGAATTCTTTGGGGGCTAAATCCCTCAATGTGGTGAGTAAATGGGTGTACACGGGGGAAGTAAAAAAAAATGATTCCAATATTTTGATCTTAGAAGGCTTGGAGGAAGGTAGTACTATTAACTCATTCATTCATTCAAAAATGAGGAGAGCACCATCTATGGGCTGGGTACTGTGACACTGACTGAAGTCAGGGGAATGAGTGTGCTTTCTGGAGACAGTAATGAAGCCGAATTTATCTGTGTTGAGTATGAAGTGCCTGAGTGTCATCAAGGTAGAAATATCTAGCAGACAGTAGCAAAAAAGAAAGGTCAAGGCAAGCGACGGCTTTACAGAGGGAAGAATCTGAAGTCCCATTAGTAGATGAGATCACTCGGAGAAAAGAAAGGAATGCCTCAGTCATTATATATGTACATCTAGATAATACCTATTGATCTTACTTATAGAAGAAGAGGAGGAGGAGAAGCAAATCACAAAGATGGGGAAAGAATAGTTGTACAAATAAGAGATCTAGGAAACGTATCATAGAGACCAGGAAGATAAGATTTTCAAGAAGTGAGCAGGCCGCTGTTCACATCCCACAGATACATCAAAGCAAATTGAATTGGAGGGAAAAGCATGGAATTTAGCCTTTCACACATGACTTGGGAAAGAAATCTGATTACAAAGGACCGTGGGAAGAGCCAATGTTGAGAGTAGGGACTTCAAGATGGTATCTTGGTTCATGAAATGGATTTTTAGAACAGTGGAAAGCTGAGAGTATTCGTAAGCCCAAAATAACAAACCAGCAAAGATAGAGAAAATGAAAACATAAGAGAAGAGGGAATAATTGATAGGAAAATGGCCTAGAGGAAGCAAGACAATATGGGATCAAAAGATTTAGGCAACATCCAAGCAGCATATGTCTTCACTGTGCTGTGAATTAGCCTCACTTGTAAGAATTCCAGAGGACTATAGTTAAGTATTTCACATGGAACAGAGAGATCTCTGTGCACCATCATTTTATGCCGTTTATTCTCAGTTACACAGTGTCTCAGTACAGAGAGAACGGCCTCTAATTCTCCAAAGAGAATTCTCCACCATACTATCTCATACTCTTCCCGTGAACTAAAAGGAGTGCTGCCAACAGATACTATATGCTATGTGGGATGATCACCTCGTCCAGGAGTTACACAGAGCCTTGCAAAGAAAAGAGACAATAATTTCTAAAGAAGGGGGGAGGGGTTGTATGTTGCTCCTTCCTTTATTTAAAAAAAGCCCCTAGGAACTTCCGGAACAAGGTGAAGATCAGGACACCAAGGCTACCATCAGACCTTTCTACCCGTTAATCCTGCCTGAGTTGTTCCTTTCTCTTATCTCTGGCCTCAACTGCCATGCATTCGCACCCTAGTTCTTCTCAAATTCGAACCCACTGCTTTCTCTCATCCCCCTAAGTGGATGATTTATTGTTTTTGTTTGCTTGCTCTTGTTTCTTCATCACTAGCAAAGACAGAGCAAGCAACGTGAAAGCGCCTCACGGTGTGGGGAGTGCCAGAGAACACCCACACAAGTTTACAAGGACTCATGAAGTCCTCGCGCGAGTACTCGTCTCTAGCAGCTACCCAGGGCTGGCCAAAGCCAGGAGCGCACGCCCTGACAGCACCGCGAAGCCCCCAGCCCGGAGCGACAGTCTCCAAGGCTGCTCTGCTCGGGGCTCAAGGAGTGACAGCCCTGAGGAATCCCCACTGGGGCCAAGCTCTCCTCTCCGCCCCTAGCCAAGCTTCTTAAAATCAAGTAGCCTTCCCTTGCCCACGAAAGACTGCCACACCAAACGAACGCAACCCGTGCACACGTCCACAGACAGCACATGCACGAGACCGGCGGGGTGTGGAACGGAGGCGCACAGCGCGCAGTGCACGCACAGCAAGCACACGCGCGCACCCCGACCCCGTCCCACCCTGCGCTCCCCCGGCGCCCCAGCCTTCCGCCCGCGAACCTCACCAGACAGCCGGGTAACTTTCCAGGTGCACCGCTTGTCACCTTGGCGCCGCCGCCCCTGCGTCTCCGCGTCCTCTCCCGCGCCGCCCTCCCCAGCCGCCTGCGGCGCCCGAGCCGAGCACAGGGCAGCTCAGCGAACCCCGCCGTGCGCAGGGCGCGCAGCGCGGGCCCGGGGCTGCCAACGCCGCTGCTCGGGCTACGTGGGATCCGGGGGCGCGGGCGAGCGCGCTGCGGGCAGGAGCTGCGGCGGCTTGGGTGCTGCCGCCTGGCTCCTCCGCGGGGGCCGGTGCAGAGCAGACACGCAAGGAAGGAGGGAGGGAGGGAGGGAGGGAAAGAGGGAGGAGAGGCGGAGAAGGAGGGGGGAGGGTCAGCGGGGCTACTGCGTGGAAGAGCAGGGAGCCGGCTTCCCAAAGGTGGGGTCACCGCGCGCGCACCCACCCCGGCCGAACCTTTACTCCCGAGACAAGCTATCTATCGGAGATAGCCGCAGTCTGCACTTTATACCCCATACCCTCCGGAGTGAGGCAACTTAAGTAGGGAGATAACATCGTGGTTGTAAAGCATTTTTTTATGTTGTTATTATTATTTCTATTTCAAGTGTGTGGGGCGAGGGGAGAGGAAAGTTCAGGGACGTGTTCATCTTTTCCTTCCCCTCCCTCTTCCCCCACCCCTTCAGTCTGTTTTCCCTGCAAGCTCTCTGCCACCTCGCCTTCCCTCCCAGAGCGCAAACAGGGGCACACATCCTGGACGTGCTCTCCTCGGTCACACCGATGCCCTTCTAGAAGACATGTGACCCCGGAGGAGCTTGGAGACCCGCTTGTCCCGGACTCTGGAACCATAACTTGCATCTAGTTTGCCAATTCACATGATGCCGGGGGCAGTGGTTTGAACCGAGTTTTAAGGGACAGAGATTATACCTTCGGAATCTGTAGGTCCTTTAGTAGGGAGCTTTCTTCATCACCCAGGCTGATGTTGCTCTCCTAGTCGCCTTTTGATTACATGTTGTTGTTGTTGTTGTTTTTCCCTGAGGCTAGCATTATGGTTTTCTAAATATATATATACCCCCACCGCATTATTTGCTGTGCTCTGGAGTTGTGAGATCTTCGTGTGGCTTTTCCCCTTTCCTCCTGCCCCCAGAGGAATTTCACTGGCAAATCCACTGAGGACAAGGGCAGTTTCTGTGTGGAAAAATGGGAAGTACAGTGAGGTTTTATTCTTCACGGTGCCTCTAGAGAACGTCGGAACCCAACTCTCTTGGGTTTTAAACCACATGGTGGCCGTGGGACTCATGTAACACTGGTCTGCACTAGTACATACGTAAACTTATATAGAAATGAGGCCCACAGAAGATATGTTGAATGCGGCCATTGCATTTCAGGGGAGGAAGAATGTAGTCCTGTTTGTTTTTGTGCTAACTGGAAAAAAAAAAAAAAAGCAAAAGTACAAAGTACTTTTTCATGAACATATGCTAGAGTCTTTCCATTTTATGCAGGCCTTCAAAATAGCCCAACTAGAGGAGATGGTCTGGGGAAGGATTCCACAGGAAAAGGAAAAAATTATTAAGTCATTGTTAAGTCACTGTAATCATGGCCTTCTAAGTCAATAGAATGGATTTTTATGAACAGTTTAACAACAACGAGAAGGAAATCCGATTTTTAAAGTCCTTATGTTCATTTAGCCCATGGGGGGTGGATAGTGGATTGCTAATTAATGGGCCCACATTTTTTATGAAATAGAATAAAAGTCTCAGAGTACATCATGCATAGTTAGAGTATATATGCTCTGTATATCTTTCGTTTCAGTTAAATATGTGTATATGTGTATGTTGGGTCAACCATGTAAGATGTATTTTCTTATTGTTCCTTGAGGCAAGAGCTTGAAAAGCACAGATATACTCCTGCAGCCTGGGGTCACCCATCTAGTCAAGAGTTTGAGGGGGAGCAAGAGCTCCTTCCCAGAGATCCTGTCCTCTGGCAACAATACCTTGCTGAGCTGTAAGAAAACAAGGAGGTTGGAGAAGAGAAGAAGGAAAAAAGTGACCGTTTTTTGAGCCTTTATTCATTCTTTCAACAAAAGTGCGTAAGTAGCTGCTATGTCTCATGCCCGATGCTACAATCTGGGAGCTCAGTGGTGAACAAAATCAACATACGATCTTGGCAGTTTAGAATCTACAGTCCAGCAGGGGAAACAGACATCAAACGAATAAACACAGAACTAACATCTATGTAAAAAGTGCCATGAAAGAAAATATGATATGTAAGGGGAAAAAAATATGGGGTTATAATCTAGATGCAGGAAGCTGCAATTAATAATTAACCTAGTTTAAAATGTCTTAAATGATAAGGAAATTTACTGTTTCATGTGGCTAGAAGTCCCAAGGTTGAGAGGCTCTGGCTGGTAAATCCAGCACCTCAGTGCTGTCAGGGTAGGCTCGGCTGCTCGAGCTCGCCAGCTCGGTCCCTGGGTCTGCCCCCACCCCGCGGTGGTCCCAGGATGGCTGCAGCAGCCTCTGGTGCGACAGAAAATCCTGACAGTGCCCAACAGTAGCAGAGGGTGTCTCTTCTCAAGAGTTCATGGCAGCTCCCAGCTGCCCTCGTCTGACCTGTCATTAGTCCAGACTGAGTCCCGTGCCCACACCTAAATGCTGGGCATGGAGGGAGGATTACCAAAATGGGCTTAGGCTCTTCAGAATTTGCCCTGGAACTTTTCAGAATTGCATTCTTTGAGGAGCTGATACCCAGACAAAAAGGAGAAATTGCCAATGGATGTCAGGTAGGCAATCTAGAGTCCGCTAGAGAGGTTCACGGATGACTCCTCTGAAAAAAATGACATTTCCACAGAGGATGAGTAAGAGTCAGCAAGGAGGAGGAGCCTTCGGGCAGGGGAATTATGGGTGTGGTCTGACTCAGCCACGGGCTAAAGGCATACATGCAATTTCTCATTGACGACATCGAAGAGGTAAGCCAACCCCGGGAAGCAAGCTCAGAGAGTTAAATACCTTGATCAAGTTCACGGAACTACTGAAGTACAGAGCCGATCTATCTAATTCCAGAGGCTTAATCTTGGCTACTTCTTCCAATGAGAGAGGAAGAAGCCAAAATCCTTCCTGGTCACTGACTGAGGAACACAGCCTCCTCCAGGACACCTCTGCAAGGTTTCCCTGGGCCTACTGGTGGGGCAGGAGGTGTATTCATGAATAAACCCTCTCCCACTGGGTATGCCTCTGCTCCACTGGGTGTCATGGTCTCTGCCAAACACTGTCACTGGAGCACGAGGGTTCTCGTGGTGTCAAAGCCCAGAGGTAGCCTATGGAGATGTAGAGGGTAAAATGTGGGTCTTTGCATTACATGCAATTTGGAGAAGTATCCAAGCAGCCTTGAATTTTACAAAAATCTCCCGATTTTTCCTACTTTCTCTTTCTCACTGCATGCAAGGGACTGAGCTGGAAACAGATCACAGTAGTGCTTCCATGCCTAACACAGGCTCCCAAGCCCCTGCATGACTAAGCTCTGATTCAAGCTCATCCAGCCTGAATCCTGTTTTCTTGGGATCAGTTGCCTCACGGGAAGCTCCAGAGTTCTGGCACACAGACTTCCTGTCAGGCCACCTCATCAGGCCAGCCTTCGTGCTCGCTGTGGGTAAGCCCCAGCTGAGAGCCTTCCCGGGCTCTAGCTGAGCTCTCCGCTGTGAATCACCAGAAGATCTCCTGAGGATGTGAGAGGGTCAAAACCTCCCTCCAATTTCTCACCCTCTCTTTGGTTTTGCTCCCCTCCCTCCTCTCTTTCATTTGTCTGCTGGTATGCTTATCTTACTGCACTGACCCCTGGGCAGCCATTTCTGTTGCTACGGCTAGAACCTTAGGTTGCTGTGCTGTTCGTTCATGTTAGCTTTGCCAAACCCTGACCCGGGACCGAACTACGGTTTGTCTTTGGTGTTCCTGCCCTCTGGGGGCCTGCATCACTAGACATGGGTATGAAATGGGGCCAACTGATTCCACTGCAGCTTTTCTGTCTCCAACCTCCCTGCAGCCAACAATCGCTCTATTCACCTCAAAGCCATTTATTTCTTCCATGATGTCTCACAGATGCTGCAAGATAGTGGCTCTCTCCTCTAGGATCCCACAGCAGCGTGCTGCCCCAAGTCGCAAACACCTGGTAACTGTTTGTCTCTCTTACTGGACTTCAGCGCAGGGCCTCTGCAGTATCAATTAGTACATCTTCAGAACATACAAAGCTCAAATCTTTAATATATAAGAAACAATCAGAACATTCCATTTTTCCATCTACTGCCTCGATTTTCTAAATCAATCAATCAATCCATCTTTTTCTTTCTCATTGCTTCCCAAGATACTAGAGACTTGAGAAGGAACGCTGTACTTAGTGTCTCTCCTTCCTCGGTGGAAGCTCATTACTAATATCACACAATATTCCAGGCCCAGCTCTGGGAGCACCATTCTCCATTCCACTCTTCTCTTCCAGGGGACAGTGGCCTCTCATTTGCCAAATGCCTCCCTGCAGATTCCTGACAGAGAAGAGAATGACCCTGTGAGCATGAACCCAGAGCACATTTGGGTGGTTTCCCAGTCCACCCGGCAGCTGCCAGAGCCTACCTGTGTCCCATACTTGGGATTGACCAGTCTCTTGCTCATGCTCTCCTTGAAAGTCCTCCCTCCTCCATCCCACTTCCACTCATTCTCAATTTGCCCAGGATTCTATCCTTACTCCCTGCCTCCCTCTCTCCCGCCTACCTCCAACTCTCTCTCTTTCTGCTCATAGCTTCGCTCATTACTTGTAGGTGTATGCCTTCAGAACTCCCACAAGCCTGCACTTTATCTCAGCCCTTTTTATGCTGTTTGTCACTCTCCACTTTGTATTATTGTTATCTCTCGACATTTCTCATCACCCCAGATTCACTGTAAATACCTGGAGGGCAAGGATCATCTGATTCATCTTTGCTCTGTGTCTCACAGCAACCACAGCAGGCCCAAACCCTGGGGATAGAGTGAGCTGTGACTTATTACCCAGAAGAATTATGCTTACGTTTCCACAATTCTATAGAAAGAATTTGAAATATGTTCATGGTTTTCCTTTCAGAATAAAAACAATTGTTTGGAATAATGACACAATTAATTTACAAATTAATAATCTGCCTAATTAACAATTAGATAATAGTAGGTTTTACTATAAAAGACTAACAAATATTTCATTTTGCTTTTCTCTGCACATACTGAATTTCAGTCCACAGTGTGTTGACTTTCCTAAATAGTGATTTTTTTCCTAGTTATGGATGCTCATTAGATAATACAGCCAGTGTATATCAACTATGCACTAAACTCATAGTATTTGGAATCCCACCATCCTGTGCTATTCCAAAGTCGATGTACGCCATCCATGCAATGTTCTGACCTTGCAACTCCTTAGTCCTCATCCAACATCCTTCATCTCCAGTGAGCTTCAGCCATCCACTCCCACAGTTACATCTGGAATCTCCTCTAAAATCACTGATTCCAATGGTATATGTGCACCCCAGATCAGCTCGGCCCGGCCTGCCCCCAAAGCTTCAGCCCTTTGCCTTGCTTCTCAGACACGATGGCCGTAACACTGCCTCATGCTGCTCACATAGTTGTAAAGCCTAGGCTAACACTGCCACTGACCTCGGCCTTCTCTAGAGTGAGGAACAGACCAGCACGGCCTCTATGACACCCACTGTTTACAGGTAGCCTAAACTATTCCAACTCCCAGGTCTGACCTACCTGGACCCACAGAAGCTCCAGCTTCCCTAGCTATACCTGGAGGGGGCCTAAGACATGTCCTAGAAATACAGTAGAATTAATTCTCTATGGAATCAACTTTGACCATTGAGAGACAGGAGCCAAGAAGAAGCTGGCAGATAATTGCTTGTCCTTCCTGCCCACCCAGGAGCTGTTCAAAGATGCAGTGGTTCTGTACTTCTGGCTGCTCTAGTGTGACTCAGCAACCAACTTTGTTTTCTAAAGAACCTGTGGACAAAGTGGTAATGTACCACCTCGAATCTGCTTTTTCTCCTTCTCTCCCTCATTTCCCTTTTTCCATTACTCCCGCTTCCTTAGGATAGCACCCCCTAATTAAGAATTACCATGTGAGCTTTGCCTCAGGCTCTGCTTTCTTTTCCTTTTCTTTTTTTTTAATTTAAATTCTATTAGCCAACTTATATAGTACATCATTAGTTTCAAATGTAGTGTTCAGGCAAGATATGATGGTACACTCCCTGACCACAGCCTTCCATTCTTCAAGTTTATTTGCCAAATTACTTTCTCTTCATGTCACTTTAAAGTGACCTCTAATTCCTTGACTCTCTATTTCCTTTCTCTCTGTCTTTACCCAACTTCTTACTGTTTAGTATGCAGTATTATATACTGAATATATACTAAATATTACTAAATATAGTATTTCAAAGTATATGATAAAGTTCTACTAATTAAAACAGTACAGTATTGACATAAAATAGACACATAGATCAATGGAACAAATAGAGAGCCCAGAAATAATCAGTTAATTTACGACAAAGGAGCCAAGAATATACAATGGGGAAAAGATAGTCTCTTTAATAAATGATGCTGGAGAAAACTGGACAACAACATGCAAAAGAATGAAACTCAAACACTAATTTACACCATACACAAAAGTACACTCAGAATGGATTAAAGGCTTGAATATAAGTCCTGAAATGTAAAATTCCTAGAAGAAAACACAGGCAATAAGGTCCTTGACATAGGTCTTGGCAATGGTTTTGAATCAGACACCAAAAACAAAAGCAACAAGAGAAAAATAAATAAGTGGGACTACGTCATATTAAAAAGCTTCTGCACAGCAAAGGAAAACCATCAACAAAATGAAAAGGCCACTTACCTAATGGGAGAAAATATTTGCACATCATATATCTGGTAAGCGGCTAATAACCAAAATATATGAAGAACTCGCACAACCCAAAAGCAAAGAAACCAAACAATCCTATCACAAAATGTTCAGATTACACAAACACCCATAGGCAATAATGAAGAATTGGGTTTTATGCCACCATAAATTCTTTTTTTTTTTTTTAAAGATTTTATTTATTTATTTGACAGAGATAGAGATAGCCAGCGAGAGAGGGAACACAAGCAGGGGGAGTGGAAGAGGAAGAAGCAGGCTCCCAATGGAGGAGCCTGATGTGGGGCTCGATCCCATAACGCCAGGATCACGCCCTGAGCCGAAGGCAGACGCTTAACCGCTGTGCCACCCAGGCGCCCCCATAAATTCTTGATACCAATCTCAACTGACTACTAAAGACTCCCTGATAAGCCTGCTGAAGTTACCTGGTGAGTGTTCTCTCTACTTTAATAAAAATAGCTTATCTTTTCTTCTTTCTTCAAACCTCTATCTCACCACCTTCACTCATGGTAGTTGGCCTTACTGACTCCTCAGAGAATGGATAATAATAACAGTGGCTATGGACTGAATTCTGTCCACCCCCTCCAAATTCATACATTCAAGTCTTAACTCCCAGTACCTCAGGATATGACATTATCTGGATCTAGGTTTATTGCAGATGTAATTAAGAGGACGCCAATAGTGTGGGCCCCGATCCAATATGGCTGGTGTCTTTAAAAAAGGGGAAATTTGGACATAAAGACAGATACACATAAAGAGGTGATGTGAAGTGTCACAGGGAGATGGCCACCTACAAGCCAAAGACAGGAGCCTGGGACAGATACTCCACTCATAGCCCTGACAGGAACCAACACTGCCAATGCCTTCATTTCAGATTTCTGGCCTCCAGAACTCCAGAGACAATAAATCTCTGATGGTAAGCCACCTGGCTTGTGGTATTTTGTTACAACAGCCCTAGAAAACTAAAATAATAGTATTGATAGCGACATGTGTTGAGCCCATACAACCCACGTAGGCCCTGCTCCTGACACACATGAATGGAGTTAATCCCCTTGACCCTATGAGATAATAGTATTACTGTTATTATTATTTTGATTTTAAATTAGGAAACTGGAGGGGCGCCTGGGTGGCACAGCGGTTAAGTGTCTGCCTTCGGCTCAGGGCGTGATCCCGGCGTTGTGGGATCAAGCCCCACATCAGGCTCCTCTGCTATGAGCCTGCTTCTTCCTCTCCCACTCCCCCTGCTTGTGTTCCCTCTCTCGCTGGCTGTCTCTATCTCTGTCGAATAAATAAATAAAATCTTTAAAAAAAATAAATAAATAAATTAGGAAACTGGAGCACAGAGAAAGTAGGTACAACTCATCTGTAAGGAACTACCTCAGCACCCCCACACAAATCTAGGAACCCATCTGCCCCAGGATGTGCTCTTTCCTCCCTTACCTCCCCACAGGATGCTGTGTCCCTCATCCTATCTGTCGATGCTTCCGTCTGTGCTCTCTATCCCTCCCTGCCCCACTTTGCTCCTTAACCTTCTGATTTTTTTTTAATCTCTCATCTTCCTGTTCCTACTGATATCTTCCCATTAGCCTACATATGTGTGTGTATGTGTGTGTGCTAACACATATATTAGAAACTGAAGTTTCTCCCACCTTAGAGCATAGATTTATATTTATATTTAAGTTTGTTCCACCTTCAGCAAGGGATTCTTCCATTATTTCTTATATAGCTCCTCCTCCAATTTCCCAACCTCTCCGCTTACTGTCTTCTTCTCCTCTGTCATTCCTTTGATTTCCAGCATATCAGTTTCTTAATGCTGCTGTAAGAAATTACCACAAACTGAGGGGCTTAAAGCAACTAACAATACACACTTATTTTCTTAGCGTTCTTGAGCTCAGAACTCTTCGACCGGTCTCATCGAACTAAAATCGAAGTGTCCTCGGGCTGTGTTCCTTCTGGAGGCTCCAAGGGAGAATCTGTTGCCTTGCCTTTTCCAGCTCTTGGAGGTTGTCCACATTTCTTGGCTCCTGGTCCCCTTCCATCTCCAAGCCTCACGGCTTAGCCTCTTCAAAACGCTCTTTGACTCTGATCCTCGTTCTCCCTCTTCCACTTATAAGGACTCTTGTGACTTCACTTGGCCCACCCAGATATTCCTGGATGTCTCCTTATCTCAAAACCCTTAACTTCATCCAGCCGCAGAGTCCTTTTTGCCATTTAGGTAACAACGTCACAGGTTCTGGAAATTAAGACATGGACTTTTGGGGAGGCTGTTATTCTGTCTACCACACTCAGTCATCTGATTTCCCACCACTGTACCAGAAGTACTTTCCCCGACGTCACCGACGACCTCCGATTTCTAGTTTCCTTAGAGTCTGTCCGTTCGGGTTGACCTCTCGGCAGCACCGCACGCAGCCACTTCACTTCTTCACAGGGGGGCAGCTTCGGCGAGCACATATTCACCAGTTTCTCTGCTTCTTCACTAGCTGCTCCTTCTCAAGCTCTTTTGCTGATGGGTCTGCCTTTAACCACAAGTGTTCAAAGTCCTTGCTGCATCGGGCAAGGTTGTGCTTCCTGGGAGTGACCATCCTCTTGGAAGCAGCCCCCCCTTTTGGTTCCACAATAAAGAAGGAGGCCCATAGAGACGTCCTTGTTTCAACAGCCATCTGCACGATGGTGCCTCCCAAGTTGACATTTCCAAGTCAGGCTTCTCTTCTGTGATCCCAGAACACATTGTTCATCTGTCTTTTTAGTATTTCCACTCGGGGACCAAGATGCAAGCCACTCAATAACAACATGCCCAAGAGTAAAGGAACATCTTTTTCCACAAGAACAAACTTCTTCAGTGTCACTCGTGTGCATAAGCCATTTTCCAGTTAGATTTCTGGTTAGAATTTGGGAAGTCATCCCTATCTCCTTCTCTCCCTCACCCTCCGTAAGAACGTCATCCCAAAGTCCTGCCAATTCTGCCACACACGTATCTCTAATATCCAGGAGAGTCTCTCTGTCACCATCACGGGCATCATCTCTTCCCTGAGCTGCTGTGAGAGTCCCTTCACTGTGTCCCTGCAGCCACTTCTGCTCCCCGCTCCAGCCCCAGCACATTCTCCACACTGCTGTCTGAGTGATCTCGTTAGAACAGAAAGCTGACTTTGTCCCCTCTCTGCTCAAAGGCCATTAATCTAACAAGCATATAGCCACGGTGCTTTGGGCCATCATTACCAAGGACCTGTGAAATTACATGGGACCGGGAAAAAAATTATTGCCTCCATGCTACAGAAGAAAAAGTTATAAAATCTTTAACTGAATATCTATAAAGCATGATATGCCAACTAGCAATTCAAGTGTACATGTGTATTTACATGTGTATATATATACTCAATTTTAAATCGGAAAACAAAAGGAATAATTTCATCACATAAAAACTCAACTTTTTAAATTATAGGGAATTTTCATTCTTTAAAAAAAATTATGTCTGCATGTTGAATGGGATGCCAATATATTTGAATCTGCTTACTATGTTGTGGGGGTGGGGCTTCTGAAAGTCAGAGTGTGTAGGGCCTATAAAAATCCTTAAACAGTTCGGCCTCCAAGGCCTTCTTGCTGCTCTTACAATTAAGTCCCAAATCTTTAATGTGGCTTTCCAGCATGTCAGAACTGCATTTTGTAGCTTGTCTTGGGATGTGTCCATGTTGGAGGAATATACTGGCCTCCTAGGAGGCCCCAGGCCAGTACTCTTCAAATTGTAATGTCCATCTGAACACCTGGGAAACTTGTTACAATGCAGGCTCTGACCCTGGCAGGGGACTGAGAGGCTGCGATGTGTTTTTCACAAGCTTCCAGGTGATAGTGCTACTGCTGGTCCACAAGACCCCAGAGGGCAGCCCTGCCTCTTTCCGTTGGCTACTCGAGTAATGCTAAGAGCTCCAGGGGGTCTAAGTTAGCTTGGAGGTTCAACGGCTAGAAGGTGCTTATAGCTTGATGGAAAATCTTTATGAGAGAAAAAGAGGATTTTGAGGATTAGAAGATGAGAGACTTAATATATGCAGTATTGAGACTGAGTACTGTGTGATAGCAGGCGACGCAGACAAATACACTTACCTTTATATGTGCTTGCACTCTGGACATACGTTCACACAGCCTCGGGCTCCCCCCAAGCCTATTTCCCTAATGTCAGAGTCTGGTTGAGACTTTGCCTGTAACACAGCTTCTATCAAGCAGTTTTATAATCATGCGTTCATGTACCTGTTTTAGGATTAAACTATAAATTCCTAGGTGGCCAAGATGAGCTCTTCTTCTCCATGGTAATCATTCAGTGGATAACAATGAATAAAAGAGTGATGTTAGTATCTATTCAAGTATAACTTCCGGCCAGAAGGCAACATTGTTCTGGAATGTCAGGAAATAATTCCATCCCACAGGACAACCTGTGTACAGTAACTAGAGATGGGTTAGCTGTTTTGGCACTCAGATGCCGTGTACCCAACAAATGGAAATAGCACATAGCAACAGCTCTATAAATGGCAGCCCTAGCTATAAATTTTAAAAGAACACCCATGCCTATCTAGCAATAGTTAGGGAAACATAAGCTGTTTGTTAATGGTTGCTGGTTTTTGCTTGTTGGTTTGTTTGGCCTGTTGTTTATGTTGTTATGTAATAATTTGTATTATGTGTAGTGACAACTTTACCTCCAAAGTAATGAAAGATAAATGAAAATAACTTCAGTGTTATTTTTTTTCACTTGATGCTTTTAGAATACTATGCTATGTAAATATGGGCTATTATTTGCCCATCCTGGCATTTAAACAGCAGAAACCTGGCTCAAACAATATTACATTTAACTTTTCACATAACCGTTCAAGGGGAACTAAATCCATTAGGACCTCTCCGGAGATATAAAGTTGTCTATTTCCCAAACCCAGACTGTCTATAACGGATTCTTCCTCCCAGAAAGTCCTCCAGATACCAAAGATTTCATTTAATCAGTCAGCAATGATATTTCCCTGAAATAAGAGTAATTGAAAATCCTGTTTCATTTCAGAACTTCAATGGGGCAAATTGTTTTTCAGACTTTGCTCAGTCTATGTAAACAGCGTACCACTAAGTGAGCCCATTTAAGGCCACAATGCCCGGCAGAACCATCTGCTCAAAGATAGCAAATAATAAATCAAATCTGGGCCTGTATCTAGCCAGAATGTTGCATGAAGAAGCTAGTAAAACACTACTGTATCGTCTTCCATCTTAACACATTGTCAGATGTCACTATTTCCATAGCGTGATCTTGCCTATGGGGATAACCATTAATTAACCTAAACTACATGGTCCTTTCCTTTTCCCTGACCACTTTGTTACTGACTTTGCAATTTATACACCCAGCTTCCCTTTGAAGACCTAATTGGAAGTAAGTTACCAATTTAATTGTCAGTGTGGTCCATTTAAAACAGATATCTATGTTGAAGGATAATAACAATTCCATATTATAAACAAAATTTCATATTATAAAAGCTAAGGTTCAAGAGTGTTTACAAATAATCACAGAGTGTACCTAATACAGAGTGGGTGATCAATAAATATTTCTTGAGTGGATGTACAAATGTTGCTGGCTACCCAGCCATAAGAAGAGACGCGAACACCACATTGTTTTTGACGATTTAATAAAAGTGAAAACATTTGAGGATCAATTTCTATTAATAAAAATATAAAATTTAATAAAAATATTTTATTAGAGGTTCTGCAACTGTGATTGAGTTGTTGTATTTTTCCCCATTAGTGAATGGCTCCTTTATTGTGAGAACATTTCAGAAACTACATAATTAGCACACTCTCCAGCAGCTGATTGTAATTAGTCTTTCTTAACAGATTTTATGTAGGAGTTGAGGCTTCACAGTGTTGAGAGAAGAATGTTTTGAGAGATTTGCAGTTGGGAGAATGGACACCAGAATTTGGGCTCAGGCCAGAAATATCCGGTTCCAATTGCAGATTCCCAGAGAACTAGACTAGAGTTGGCTTTGTGGAGGGAGTACATTCAGAGGAATAAGGTAAGGAGGGTAGAGGTTCTAAACTATGTAAGTGATGCACTTTCTGCCTCTACACCCAACTTACACATCAACTGAGAGGTCAGTGTGCTTTGAAACGTCTTGTTAGCCCATGTTTGGCTAATTTAGAGTTCTCACTTTTTTTTTTTTTTTTTTTTTTGGTCTCAGAAAACTTTTACAGTTTTAAATTCTTGAGGACCCCAACATACTTCTGTTTATGTGGATTATACCTATCAATATCATACTCAAAATTAAAACCAAGAAATTTTATAAATATTTATTTGAAAATAACTATTATAAAACCATTAAATATTAACACAGAAGATATCATCTTATGAAAAATAACTCTTT